>NC_056729.1:288988440-289151023 GCF_019279795.1 Protopterus annectens
GTCAAAATCATGGACTAAAACTAAATGCCAAAAAGGATATAATGATATCCTTCAGCAAGCATGAGTCTCCTTGTAATTATCACATTGACAACACACCTCCGAAAACTGATGTCATTGTTATGGATCTGGAAACGTATGTTAACATGAACTTCCCTTTGATTGGCACATGCTCACTGTTGTAAGAAAGTGCTTTCTCAATGCACAACTTATATCTAAAGATATTACATCCAGATCCAGGGATGCAACTGTTCTACTGTACTCAGCACTTATTAGGCAGATCATTGAATAGAACGCCCCTTTTGATATGTACCTGTCAAGACAATTGTTACAGTTGGCATGACCACAACACTTTCTCACTAAAAAGAATCAAGGGCCTAAAAGATAAAAGCTAAGCAGACCCTTGCAAAACCATGTCCGTTTTCTTAGTATTATACAGGCTACTGAGGTGCAACCTTTGCCTTATATATAGAGCTTCAACAGATCCTATTCTGTCAGACCTGCTACACATTTATAAGTCCAATGGTATCATAACCACCTGCTCAAGGGATCTTAATCTTTTTTTCCAAAATAAATAGGATACATTTAAGGTATAGTTTTGTATTACATAGAATACATCTTCTATCAAACCATCTTCCACTCCACATAAAGCAAAGTACTTCTTGTTCTCTGTTCAAATGTAATTTGGACGAATGGATGGATAACCACACATGCAATCCTGCTAAGGCACCCTGTCCCTCATAGACAGGTAACACATGTAACTGTCCCAACACATCCTTATTCAGGCTGTCTCTGGGTTATTTGTATGCAAAATATAATCACTAAAACTACCATGCGAATGTAAGGCTAGACTTCTTGTGTTCATCACAGATCAGTAGCCTCGTAAGTACCTAATGAACCTGAGAACCTATTAAAATTCTTTTTGTTAATAAACAATGGGATATCCCACAGGAAGCCCTTAATATCTGGATTACAAACTAATATTTCCAGTTATTTAAACTAATTTGTCTTATTCCAACGGTATTCAGACTATAAGTACGAACAAAGCCCATTTCTCTGCTTCCATCATTTTTATCCTTCATTTCTGATGTATGTCCAGCAATCATAACTAATGTCTTGTAGACATTATATCCTAGTAGTAACACACTCTGAAGTGTGGGACATGTGTAAGATCTGTCAGTGTATGATGACATGTCCATTTATGATTAAATATGTCCAGTTTAGAAGGTTACAGTAAGAATGCTAGTTTTCTTTGAATAAAGTGACAATTGTGAATAAAACTTTATTGGTATGTAACACTTGTCCAGGCAAAGGATTTAAGCATGTGAATCATATGAATAGTATGAATTGAAAACGAATTAGTGACCACATTAGAACAGACCATCATTTGTAGCAGCTGTAAATGTGTGGATATGCATTCTTTAGCAATACTGTCAGAAACATTGAGGAGTATTCAGAAAGAGTTACAACACTGAGTGCTATTCTAAGTCTCACAAATGTTTTATAGCAATGCACCCCAATGCTGTTTAGTTATGTATTAAGGGTGTCATAATGCCATTATGGCAGGGAAAGTCTGGCGTGGTAAATTACTGATGTTGTGTTAATGGCAACAATTGCAATACTGAACAGTAGTATGTTTGCAGTGATATGGGTGGTCACACGACCATTGCAAAACACACAGTGAGGTAGTGTGCCTGAGGCTATGTGCATTTAAATGCACAACAGTGCATCTCATAGTTGCAACATGGACACTGTGACTAGGCCACAAATGGCCAGGACAGCAAAGTGCCACCTCAGTTCTTTATGTAAATGTGGAGGAAAGGGGGAGATGGAAATAACCAGAAATGTGTGAAAAAGCAAGCAGAAGAACACAAGGCTAAAATGAAGGAATACAGGTGGGGGATAGGGCATTTTTGTGACATTTGACCATTTTTCATTTATGAACATCCTAGGCAGAGGGTAAAGGTATCAGGGAGTATGTCTGGGAAGGAAATAAAACTGGACGGTAGCAAGGACAGAAATGCAGACATAACATGAAGAGAGAGACAGGGCAGGTATGGAAACAAAAGGGGGTGGAGAGATGCAGACAAAGGAAGAAAGACTGGTAACAATGTGGATTGGACTACAGAGTATGGAGAGTAACACACAAGGAAAGGGAGTATCAGGATGGAAAACATAATAATGTGCTGTGGGCTTGTCTGAATGTTCTGAAGGAGAACACACCTAGTTATGTCACCTCTACAGCTGATATTATTGGTGAGTTCTGCTTCTGGTAGCTCAAAGGATGGGACCAACCTGCCATTAACTACATAAGGAGATGCCCCAGGGTCCCAGTGCAAAAATCCAGTTGCTGGTTCACTTCATATACAACTAGCTGCTACTCCTGATGCCAGATGACCCTGGTAGATCCCTCCTGAAACATTGTCACATTGGTAACTAGCAAGCCCTCCAGCTCACTGTCTCCAGGGTGACTTCTCCCCTGCAAGGAGACACAGGCCCGGCAACCTCTGCTGACCTAGCAGCAGGCATGTCAGCTGGTGCATTCTGAGGTGGCCAACACTGTACCACATCATACACCACAGATGAACCTGTAGAAGGAGGGAACAAAAAGAGAAATAGAAAAATAACAGCACATTTGTACGTGTATGAGTCTGTGGAGCTCAATTTTACAAGATATACACATCTATGTACTACATGGGCAGCCTGATATTTTTCTGTATATAGGCCATGGTTTGAGGCATTCTTCTCTGCCACTATAGAATATAAAGCATACAGTAGTCAGTGCAATTTGCCCATTCCCAAAGAAGACAAGGACAGAAATAGACAACATTATAAAAATACAGTTCAACCCCCTATAATACAGTATGTATTAAAGAATGCTGATTCTTTCCCTAGTCTCTGTCTCTCTCTAGAATAGCAGGCCTGGATGGCACCTCCACAGGTCACCATCTATGCCTGCCCTGCAGAACATGTGAGGCCAGTGGCAACACTACATATTTTGGCAAGCTGATGCCAGGTATCAGTAACAAGAGGCTATCATAAATGCCCAGCAAGCACTCGCTATTATCCTTATGTTGCACAGAAATATTTTTCTCACCTAGATGCACCAGGTAGGTTCCCTGCTGAACTAATACCTGAAGTGGTCATGTCCACTTAATAGGTCAGCAGGACAAGAAAAATAATACAGGTCTCCCAGTGTCCTTGCATGACTGCATTGTGCATATGACCTGCTAGACCAGGAAGACGTAGGTATGAGTATGGTATCAAAGACTGTAGGTAAGAAAGCAGCATGTTCTGGTAGCAGTTCAGAGATGATCATGCTAACTTATCTCATTAACATAGTCACCATGCTACAAGACCCATTTTAACACAATAAGAACGCATGGTCATCATACTGTCAAAGTTGGTATGCTGAGCAATTTAGAAATATGTATACAGTGAACAAGACATTGTACTGTCATGCAGATGTACTGAAAGCAAACAAGAGGACTGCAGGATGCACACGTGGATGCAATGAAGCAACAGGTACAAATATTGAACAGTGGTGAGGGTAACATAGTCCAAAGGCAAGACATATTACTGTCCTGCTAGAATGGCTCTCCCGAACAGGAACAGTGCAGAAGGACATGACAGTTTATTGTCCTGCTGTTTGGGGGGGGGGGGTGCTCACTCTGACAGATTACAGAGCACAAAGACATGACAGTTTGTAGTCCAGCCATGAAAGTCACACAGTGGAAAATTAAAAGACTGCAAGAAACAGTTAGAGGGGAGGAGGTCTCATGTATATAGATCACATCACTTGCCATTATCACAGAACTACAAGAAGATGACAGTGATACAGGGTGTGAATGGTAACAACACATTAGCATGCAGGTATGTGGCCACCAGATGCAGGCAAAGCAACAGTGCTGAGACATAGGGGTCTGCCAAAGGCAGACATGCATACACACACATAGAGATCGCATGAAACTGACTGGTCTACACATCCTGCCATGTGTCTGAGAGAATGGCAACAGTCTGAAAAGTTTACCATACTGGAGACAAAGATTTTACTGTAGGATGTACACACATATGAAATGCATATAAGTGACAATGGTAAAACAGACAAAGCTTTCTAAGACCAAGTATGACAGTCTGTGGTGCAAAACCTCAACGTTATGAGCAGCCAAGGATCTTCCAGTGGCATAGAAGGTTAAAGCCTTGGTATAGTCCAGTAAACGCAAGTTTGATTAGTGTGTCAGGCAGATGATGAAGAGGTAGGAAGGGATGGATGTGCCCATACTGGGTGGCAGGGTATTGGTCGCTGAAACGCCACTAGGGGAGGTATGGTACAGACAGGGGAGTTGCCCTGAAATGTAAAAAGCAATAAACATGGGAGACAGGCAAGGGAAGAAGGTAGTGTAAATAAAGGACACTGAGGATGGTAGTGGAGTCAGCCAAGCCTCCAAAATACCCTTAGGATCCACAACCAGCCCCAGCAATACCTGAGCAGGTCCAGTGGAGGTAGGAAACAAATTGGTAGACTCAGTATGGATGTGGACCACTAGGAGCTGGGCCAGTAATATGATGTCTGAAGGAGGGACCAAAAAAAAAAAAAAATATATATATATATATATATATATATATATATATATATATATATATATATATATATATATATATATATATATATATATATATATATATATATATATATATATATATATATATATATATATATATATATATATATATATATATATATATATATATATGGATCTAGGACTATTGAACAAAATTTCAATAGTCCGAATCCACAATAACCGAACGCACTTTAACGAAAGCACTTTCACCGAAAAAGTGCTTTCGTTAAAGTGCGTTCGAAAAAAAAAAAAAAAACTATAAATCTTCTTTTATGCAGGAGGGCAAGACCCCCTGCACCTCCCATGAGGGGGACTGTGCCCCCCACACCCCCCTACTTTTATATTCTCACTCCAAGGACACACTATACTGGGGAAAATGGAATTCTCCCTTAACCGCACCGGAGTGCAACCGGCACAACCAGCATACATAACCGAAAGTGCTGCTTCGGTGAACAGCACTTTCGGTTATGTATGTTCAGTGATTTCTGCTTCAGGAGAAAGTGCCGTCGGGGATCTATGCAGATCCCACATACCCACACATACATATATATATATATATATATATATATATATATATATATATATATATATATATCATGAGCAGCCATAATAAGACATTTACAGAGGTACATATTAAAGGCTCACAAATATAATACAGATGACAAAGCCAAGAGATATTGCTAGGGAATGGCTCACCAAAGGAAGCGGACCACTAATACAGAAGCATCTCGGAGAGGTGGAAGAGTTCCTGGTAACCCTGTACAGGAAAGGTGACAGAACTTTCATACATGGCAGTGGCCTGGATATTGGAGCTGCACTAGTGATAAGCACCTGTAGAGACTGCATCAGGTTGGTGTTACCATGTTCCGTTACTGTTGTTCACCAGCTCATATGTGCGACGAGGATATTCAGCAGAACACATATGCATAGCTGTATACCAGGTACATTGGAGCTACAACTGCAACAATCTGCATCTCAAGGAATGCATGTGTACGTATGCTACTCACATAAATAGCATGTACCAGTATATGTGCCATGTGGTCAGGAGAGTGATACCATAATGTATTATCTTTATGCTTTCATAGGTTACGTTATTGGACAAGCCAGCAAAATAGGTTGTCACGTGCTTGATGTCAGCAAGTCACCTGCGGCTGATGGTCATGGAACCATGTACATAGCACAGTTAGATGACATATTGACAATGTCAGTAACACTAACGCTGGAAGTAAAGCACACATCCTCCACATTAGAGGAGATGATGGTGAAGAAGGCTGAACCTCTAGCCTCATATATATTTAGTGCTGGATATACTGTCCATGTTATCCACTTCCAAGCTAGACAGACATCACCAGCACAAATGGTATCTGTGAACTGCACTAACTATAAAGTTTGTGTGCACCCACTGTAAGGGAGAGGGATTTAGGTGTCTGTCACCCCCATGACTCCAAGTCATTTCCTGATCTGATTGCCTCACTTTGCATCCATCAGCAGATGTCCAGATTGGTCATTCAGGCACAGACAACAGCTATACTCACAATAGCAGAGATTTTGCTGCTTGGCATTCATAAGGAAATACATCTGTTTCTGAGACTGAGGTTAACCTTCACTTCATTCAGAATGACAACACAAATAGAGACATGGAGGAAACATGCATGCTGAGGGTAATTGTGGTCCACATGATATCCATTGGTACATCATTGTTATGCAAGAGTATGGATGCAAGGTCAGTCATAGGCCAGGCTTATGCAGATGACACACAATGTTCTGGAGACTACATCACTGTGACTCCTGGACATGGCTGCCTCCATTCCCTTGGTGTGTTGACAATGTCATGGTTGTGGCTGGTGCTCATCTGTCTTCATCATAAGATCACCCCATTGAGCCAGTCACTAAGGGCCATGCATTTCCACAACATCCTTAGTTCCCAGTGCCTCTGTTGAGCAGAACCACTGGTGTTATCCCCGGGTGGATTTTCAGTTTCCCATCCACTCATCAAGATTTCTCTTGAAGAGGGTCAGTGAGGTGCTCTGCTTGACATGTATGGGAAGTCTGTTCCATACCATGGGCAGTCTCTGGGTTATTAACCTGTCCCTCCAGCATGTTTTGTTAATTGTGGTAATGAGATTAAGGTCTCTGGAGCATGTGGTGCAGAGAGATTGGGATTTCTTTAGATGTAGTATTTCTAACAGAGCTGGATCAGACATGGCTTTTTAAGTCAAGCAGAGATCGCCTCTAAGCAGGTGATATGAGACAGAGAATTGTTGGAGTTTTTTGTGTCTGTCCATATAGGACAAGTGTTTAAGGCCTAGGATCCTCTTTGTGAGGTACTTTTGCAGCTTCTCCAGTTGTTGCAGGTGTCTAGTGAAATGCATCCAAAATGGGGCATTGTACTCGATGACTGGACTAATGTGAGAAGAGTAGAGGGGAGACAATTACCTATTTCTTCCTGGATGCAAAACCCTTAGTAATGAGATGTGCCACATAGAAGGACTTTCTGACAATAGTAGCAATGTAGTGATCAAAAGAAAGGTTGCTGTCAACCTGTGTTCCCAGATCTCTTATAATGTCTTCTGTGTTCAGTGGACTATCATCAATGTGGTAATTCATGGGAACTGGGTTTTTCTCAAAGGGGATGATGACACATTTTTTGGCATTGAGCTTAAGGCCATGGTTCTGACACCAGTCGTTGGTCAGAGTAAGGCCATTCTGTGGGATGTCAACATCACTTGGGGAGTTAATAATAGCTCCCAACTTGCAATCATCTGTGAACTTTGTCAGCCAGAGTCCCTTCGTGTTGGCCTGGACTTCAGAGAAGTAGATACCAAACAGTAGAGGACCCAGGACTGAACCCTGTGGGACTCCACTCATGACTAATCAGCCGTCTGACTTGGAGTCAGCTACCTTCACACTGTGGGTTCTATCTGTGAGCCAGTTTGAAACCCACCTAGTGATATAGGGGGTTGATTCCAAGCTTAGTGAGTTTTTCTATGATTCCTGAGTGGGGAATAGTATCAAAAGCCTTGGCCAGATCAAGGTAGGCTGTATGAACCACCTTGCCTTCATCCACAGCTCAGATGACTGACTCAAAGAAGTCGACCAAGTTGAGCAGGCATAATCTAACATTCACAAAACCAAACTGTGTGGGATCCAGAGTTTGGAGATTCCCTATATCCTTGTTTATTAGATCCACAATGATGCATTCCATAGCTTTGCATATCTGAGTCATTAGGCTAATGGGGGCGATAGTTCCCAGGGTCTGTAGTCGCTCCTCCTTTGTGGAGAGTGATGACTGTAGCAGTGTGTCCTTTGGCAGGGACAAAGCCTGGGGTGAGGTTGTGATTGAAAAGGGAACACATGTGAGGTACCAGTTCACTCTGTAGTTCATGTAGAACACAACCAGGGATATTGTCAGGTCCCATAGAAGGTCTATTCTTGGCCTTGGACAGTGCTGTAGCAGTAGTACTGGGTGCGTGGCAATCTACTGGTATTGTGATTGGTCCTTTGGGGGGCAAAGTTGGCACTGAATCTGTCAGTAATTATACTGGCAATATCTTTTGGCTCGGTATAGGAGGTACCATTGTGCAGTAGCTCAGAGCAAATCTGGGTATTACCATGAAGATTCTTTACATAACTATAGAAGGCCATTGGCTGTCTTTACTATCTGCTGCAATTCTGTTTTCATACCTAGCTTTAGAGGATTTGATGAGGGCTCTCAACTTTTTGTTGCGGCAGATAAGGGAGTTTTTCAAGTCTTGGGACTTCACCTTATCAGTTTCCTCCTTCTGTTGTAGAGTTTGCTTATGGTAGGGGAACACCAGATTGGCTTCCTTTTTTTGGAGGAGAGTGTCTTGGTTCTATTGGGTATGGCGGGATCCATGCATTTGTGTACATGTTTGTACAGTGCATTGGTGTATGATTCTGCAGTCATGCAACTATTCTGCAGTTGCATGGGTGCCGTGAAGTTAGCCACCTCTGTTTTTAGGATTCCAAAGTTAGCTTTGGAGAAGTTTTTCATGGTGGTTACCATTGCTGGGGGGGGGGGGGGGTTGGAGGGATGTGGGTTTCCAAGGTGATTAGTTTGTGGTCAGATCTAACCAGGGAGGGGCTGACTATTGGTGTAGAGCGACTGTCGCCCATGTTAGTAATGGCCAGGTCAAGGATGTTGCTACCTCTAGTGCGTTTCTGCCTTGAAGGGCTGTGCTGCTTTGGTAGATTTTTATTGAGAGCCTCCACAAGGTGGGTGAGTGGTTTGTGTTTTTATGTGAAGGCAGTGCTGGTGTGTGTTCCAGAGGGCTATGTGTTCCATGTGCTGTGGTGCAAGTGTTGACCTTCTCCTCTTGACCAGCTATTCCGGTCTTGGCTGGAGAGTGTATGGCTTCCAATTTGATATATGTGCATCTCTCGCAAGTCTGAGTGTTGGAAGGTAAGAGGAGAAGGTTGTCAGTGTACATGAGGCACTTGCTACATTGCCTCAGTATGCCCAAGCTCACCAGGTTAATAGGAGAAAGCACAGGGAACTGACCTTTAGACATGCCTGGTGGGGTGGGCATTGATAATAAGTACTAGATCTGTTTTCTTGTAGAACGTTTAGTGCTGGTAGCACTTGTGTGCTACAATAATTGCTACAAGAGGTCTGGTAAAGTGCTAGACTAATAAGCTATTATAAGTGCAGGAGAGGAGAGAACTAGTAGATCTAAGTGAAAAATTGAAGAGGAGGCTCTGGCACCACTCAGAAGTGTTCAAACAGTCCTGGATACAGCATGTATCTAGACTAGACTAGTTACAGGAAAGGTGGGAAACAAGAGCAAACATGGCTTTTAAACTGGAAAGTTGAGAGAGATGGAAAAACTGTCCAAATGGACAATTTCTAGGCCAGGAACCACTCCTCTTGTGGTAGATAGGCTACCTAGTGCTTATCACTCCCACTGATAAGCTAGAAGGCTTCCTTCCAACACAGAAAGGCTTGGGGGGGCTCAGAAGCTTACAGTCTTGGACACAGCAAATCTGTATCTGGACTAGACTAGTTACAGAAAAGGGGGGAAACAAGTGCAAACACAGGTTTTTAAGCCAGAAAGTTGAAAGATATGGAAGAAACTGTCCAAAAGGCCCATAAACCACAAATCTGGGCCAGAAACCACTCCTCTTGTGGTAGTTAGGCTACCTAGTGCTTACCACTCCCACTCCCACTCCCACTGATAAGCTAGAAGGCTTCCCTCCAACACAGAAAGGCTTGGGAGGCTCAGGAGCTTACAAACAGTCCTGGATACAGCAAATCTGTATCTGGCCTATAGTTACAGGAAAGGGGGGAAACAAGTACAAATGCAGGCTTTTAAATCAGAAAGTTGAGACAGATGGAAAAACTGCCCAAACAGCCAATAACTACAATTTCTGGGCCAGGAACCACTTCTTATGTGGTAGATAGGTTACCTAGTGCTTACCACTCCCACTGATAAGCTAGAAGGCTTCCCTCCAACACAGAAAGGCTTGGGGGCTCAGGAGCTTACAAACAGTTCTGGATACAGCAAATCTGTATCTGGACTAGACTCGTTACATGAAAGGGGAGAAACAAGCTTAGATTTTTTTTGGGGGGGGGTTGTAGTAAAGTGGAAAAGGAGAAAGCTGGAACAGAAGTTAATTCAAAGTTAAGAATCTAAGTTGGTTGGCCTTCACAAATCTCTCTCTGTTAGGTAGAATGAACTAATGACACTAGACTGGGAAGAGTGCCCCAGATCAAATATACAGTATGGGCAGGCAACTGCAAAGCCATCAAGTATAAGAACAAGACAATAGAAAAGGGGACAATACAGGAAAGGGGGGAAACAAGTGCAAATGCAGGCTTTTAAATCAGAAAGTTGAGACAGATGGAAAAACGCTGCTGAGCGTCCTTGGCTGTGCGCTAATATCTACACTTTCACCCGGACATACCCTGAGTTTTTCGCCTGGGTGGAATCCCACAACTAACTCTGCTATTGCACTCTCTGCCTATTACTCTGGGAAATTTTTAAAACCCTGCCATCTCCTGCAAGCCTCTATCTCAAGATACTAAGAAAGTATGTTTACTTATAACATGGTCTTGTAATTATATAACCAGCTAACCTTGCTAAGTGTTCTGTTTGCTCCCAGTCAAGCTTGCCAGCAGCAAACCGCCTTACTCCTTCATCTCCTTTCCCTCCCTTACCTAGACCTTTACTTAGCTTGTGCTCATTCTCCCATTAGTCTAGCTTACTCTCCTGGAGCCCTAGTGAATTTTAGTGCAACTCTGCTTTTGTCCATTAGAGGTCACCCTTTCCCCACCAGTATCTAATTCACTAGTATCTACTTCTACTTACTTGCCCCTTTTTCTCCCTTCTAATTCCCATCCCTTTCTTCCTTTTCTAAGTCCATCCTTAGCCACTACTCCTAGGCTACCTCCACTTACCTTGTGACAGTCAGCATTCACTGATAGTTTTTCCATCCTCTATGGTACACTTTGTCCTCTGCTTCCCTTACCTTTTCTGTACCTCCTAGCTCTCTCTCCTCTTCTCACCTCAATCCAGGTTTACATAAATGTAATAATCCATAGTCACTTACACTGTTCAGACCTGGTTTCTCCCTACTTCTACTTTGTGTTACTTGTCCTCTCCTTCCACCTCTTTCTCTTCATAAGCATCCCATATTGTCTACCTCCCACCTTCAACCTAGTATCCCCCTATTTCACTATAGTATCTATCTAACTACCTTATTCCTACATCTGCTAGTATTTAGTATTTCTTCACTCTATCTACCTGTAAACACCCCTTCCGGTCTGTATCTGACTATTCCTATCCCAGCTCCTCCCCCTCCCAGGAACTTCCTTTGGAAATTTTTAAAAGTCCCTCCTAACCTCAGGGCGCCATTTTCAAATCGGCCCACCTTTCTGCTGCTGAGTATCCTTGGCTGTGCGCTAATATTTACAGTAAGTTATTACCTGCTGTGTACATTTACTGTTTAGCGATTGTTTGCCTGTAGAGGTGAATGGATTAGACTGATCTAGGTAATCGCGTTATGTTGATATCCTGGCAAAAGCTATCACGTTTTTATTGAACTGAAGTTATTTTAACGCTATCTATTGTATGTACATCTATGAAGGTACTTTTTATCTGAAGCAGCACTCACCGACTGCTCATGTTCAATTGTACGCGCACAGCGACTGTGCAAGCTGAACAGGTTTTGCAGTTGATTCAACTTAATGCTAGCGTACTACCAACTGTTTCTCTTATGTTTGCGATACTAAATGATTAGTGCAAGCTGATAAGGTTGCGTATTTAGATATAGCTTAATGTCTGTGTACTACCTACTGTTTTTTAATGCCTACTGTAGCTATAGTGTGACAGGTTTTTTTGCTGCAATATTATGTTAACTAAATGTAGCTAACTGCCTGTGTTTATGAAGATATCTGCCTTTTCTGAGTTTGTATTTGTTCACTCTGCTGTGTCTGTACTAGTGCTGTAATCGCAACTAACGCAAGGCTAATTTATTTACTTGGTCCTACCTTTGGCATAATTACTTAATTTACTGTGTGGTTCTGGATTATGGATTTACTCCTGCTAGGGGTCTAACCTGTAATTCCAGATTTATTACTGTTCAAAATGTGTTTCTTTACCCGCCATTTACCTGACCTGCGTATAATTGGAGTGTCCTTACACGAGCAGACTTGGCCTTAATTTAGTCAATTAAAGGATACCCACACTTGTCGTTTACATAAGCTATACCCCTAATGGCGTAAACGCTCACCTCTATGATTCCCTAGACCACTTTAAGCTGAAACCCTTACTACTTTAATTACTGGTAGCGCTCCCCACTGTGGATGTGTATGTTACATAGTTGGCCTTAGCCGCTTAACTCTGCTAATCTGTACTATGTGCTTAGCCTAAACGCATGTTTTGACCTAATGAAAATGATTGACCTTGCCTGACTGTAACTATTACTTAATGTGATATATTGTAAGTTTAAGTACTAAAATAACCTGTTTATCTGTACTGCTCTAGGAACATAGTGTTTTTTATTACTTTAACATAACTTTTTTTTCTCATTTTTCCTCCTGCTTGTCAGCTTTCACTCGGACATACCCTGAGTTTTTCGCCTGGGTGGAATCCCACAACTAACTCTGCTATTGCACTCTCTGCCTATTACTCTGGGAAATTTTTAAAACCCTGCCATCTCCTGCAAGCCTCTGTCTCAAGATACCAAGAAAGTATGTTTACTTATAACATGGTCTTGTAATTATATAACCAGCTAACCCTGCTAAGTGTTCTGTTTGCTCCCAGTCAAGCTTGCCAGCAG
This sequence comes from Protopterus annectens, assembly GCF_019279795.1. Taxonomy (NCBI): domain Eukaryota; kingdom Metazoa; phylum Chordata; order Ceratodontiformes; family Protopteridae; genus Protopterus; species Protopterus annectens. The sequence continues at coordinate 289,001,361 of NC_056729.1, forward strand.
CAAACCCCCTTACTCCTTCATCTCCTTTCCCTCCCTTACCTAGACCTTTACTTAGCTTGTGCTCATTCTCCCATTAGTCTAGCTTGCTCTCCTGGAGCCCTAGTGAATTTTAGTGCAACTCTGCTTTTGTCCACTAGAGGTCACCCTTTCCCCACCAGTATCTAATTCACTAGTATCTACTTCTACTTACTTGCCCCTTTTTCTCCCTTCTAATTCCCATCCCTTTCTTCCTTTTCTAAGTCCATCCTTATCCATTACTCCTAGGCTACCTGCACTTACCTTGTGACAGTTAGCATTCACTGATAGTTTTTCCATCCTCTATGGTACACTTTGTGTATCCCGCTCCGTTCGCCCTGCGGGCTCACTCTGTTCCCCTACCCTGCCCCCAATTCCCACCCGCCCCACTACATCTAAACTTATACCCTCTTAGCCACACCCCTCTACCAATCATCCACTCACTGACTCACTCCTAGCCACACCCCATATATATACATTACCTTCCCTTATATTCTATTTCTCTCCCATCCCACCTTCTCTATCTTAGCTAATACCTATACTTCTCCTAACACATATAATACACTTTTCTCTACCATGCCTCACAAACACCTATGTTTTCTTGCCCTCTTACTCCTGATCACTCTCAACACAGCTTACCTCTTCACCTCATATGAACAACCTCTCCTATCACTTGTTACCATCCCTTCCAAACAAACACTAATACATTTTCCTGCTCTATCTATAACCTTCCCAAATGCCACTATTATACCTATTTTCTTTCAAGCTAAATATCATCGACTAAATCATATTAAATTCTCCTTTTTATGCAATAAAAAATCACTATACCAATATCTCAAACTTTCACAAGACTATAAATTCAGATTTCTCCACTCATTAAAAGATGGAGACATCCACCCCAACCCTGGCCCAAGCCCTACACCAACCCCCATAAACTACAATCTTAACCATAAGGTCCCACTACCAACAACAAATCCCTCCAAATCACTCTCAATACCACATCTCAACATACGTAGCATATGTAACAAAATACCACATATTCATGCCCTCTTGGATGTCCAACAATTTGATATTCTCTGTTTAACCGAAACATGGCTTAAATCTTCAATAAAAGACACCGAAATTATCTCCTCAGGTTACAGCATCATTAGACAAGATTGTTTAAATAAAAAAGGTGGAGGGGTTGCGATTATATATAAATCAGGACTGAAAATCAACAAAATGAGCTATAATCTACCCTGTGATGGCATCATTGAAATAATTATTACCAAACTAATACTTAATTCCCATAAATCAGTTTATATCATCTGCTCCTACCTTCCCCCAGGAAAAAATCTGACTATATTAGAAGACCTCCTGAATTGGCTTTCGACTAATCTCCCACAAGAAACAATTCTACTAGGAGACTTTAATATCGATTGGACTTTATGCAACAACACTAATCCTTCCTCTCATATTAACCTCTATGGCTTCTCACAGGCTATAAACACTCCTACTAGAATAAACAAATATAATCAAAAAAAAAACCCATCTTAGACTGGATTCTTACAAATTGTCCACAACAAAAATATTCAATAGGAACCCTTCCAGATGACCTTAGTGACCACTCTCTCATATATATTATCAGAAATAAAACATGCTTTAACATTCCCTTTATAGTCAGGACCATCCATAGCAAAAAACACCTTAACCAAGAACTCTTTCTAACTGAACTTTATCATTGTAACTGGTCTCCCCTAAAGTCTCTCCCTATAGATGAAGCTGTTAATTACTTTAATAGCACCTTCCTAGCAATCCTAGACCAACATGCCCCAACCCATTCCATAAGAATGAAAAATAAACCAGCCCCTTAGCTCTCAAATCATACTAGGAAATTTATGCACAATAGAAACAAATCTTGGACTAAATGGCAGTCCACAAAGAACTCAACTGATCACCAAAACTTTAGACAACAAAGAAATATTACAAAAAAGCTATCCTACAAGACAAAAAGAACTTTTATATACAACTTCAGCAAACATCACTCAAACAACCACAAAAATTCTGGTCTACTATTAACTCACTTCTATCCCCAGGCAGAGTTGAATCACCCAACCCATTAGGCTCTAACCCAGACTGTCCAATTCAAACAGCCAATGCCTTCAACTCTTTCTTTACTACCACTATACTTAATCTAGCTAATCAGCAAAATCCAGATACATCTAACCTGCCCAAACCTAACTTTACTCCTCCTCCTTTTCACCTAGAACCAATACCTACCTCTTATATCTCCTCTCTACTTCAAAAACTAAAACCTAACACTCCCTCAGCTGACCAACTACCAGCCGAATACCTCAAAATAGGAGCCAAAGCCATTGCCTACCCAGTCACTATATTAATCAATAGATCCTTAACAGAAGGCCTAATCCCATCAATTTGGAAAATCTCCTACATTATTCCTCTCCACAAAGGTGGAGACTCTACTGAGTTCTCTAACTTCCATCCCATTGCTCTACTCTCCCCACTAGCCAAAATTATGGAGAAATGTATCCATAAACAACTTATTACCCATCTACTTCAACATCAGCTCCTGGCTAACTGTCAACACGGATTTCGGCCATTTCATAGTACCACCACAACCTTACTATCCTTTACTAACTGTATCAACAATAATCGTAACAATAATATGTTATCCTCTGCTTTCTTTGTGGATCTATCTAAAGCCTTTGACATGGTTAATCATCAACTTCTCCTCCACTTACTGAAGTCCCTCTCCTTCGACCATCCTACCATGAACTGGTTCACATCCTATCTGGACAACAGAAAACAAGCCGTTCTCTGGCAAAACCATCTTTCTGACCTTCTTCCTACCTCTCTAGGTGTCCCACAAGGCTCTATTTTAGGGCCACTATTGTTTTCCATCTTCATAAATGACCTTCATCTCTCCATTCCGCAGTCTATCTGTATCCAATATGCTGATGATTCCACTATCATTTGCTCTGTCTCATCTCAAACTGATCTTCATTCTCACACACAAAAAGCCTTCTCTACTATAGAAAAATGGTTCTCTAACCACTGTCTTCTCCTTAACCCTAAAAAAAACAAATTGCTGCTCTTCAACCCATCTCACCTATCACCCCCTCTCCATTTCACACTTACATCTGAAGATGGTACCATTATCTCTCTAGACCCCACTACCAAACTGCTAGGAATTACTATTGACAATCAACTTAAGTTTGATTATCACATAAATTCTACAATTAAATCTACTAATAAAAAACTTGGTTCCCTCTACCGCATTAAACCCTTCCTGACACCAACAACTAGAGCCACAATAGCCAGAACTCACTTAATCTCTATCCTGTTATATGCTTCCCCCATATATACAAATCTTTCCAAACATAATCTTAATAATCTGACTAGATCATACAATAATATTGCAAGATTTGCCACCAACTCTCCTTTTAGGACCCATCACTGTCAGAATGTAAAACAGCTAGGATGGCTTGAATTACCACTACTATTACAATTTAATCAACTCACAATTGCCCACAAAGCCCTTTACCAACCTAGTAACACCCCAATTCTCTCGACCCTTATAAGACCTTATAATAACCTGAAGAATCTGCGCTCTGCCAACAAAATGTTGATACACATTTCCTTCTCAAATAACATAGCGGGCAAATCTCTATTTTCAAACACAGTGGGTAAAATATGGAATCAACTACCAAACGATCTGACTACCATCTCCTCTCTCCCATTATTTAAAACCAAACTAAAACTCTTTCCCTCTAATCACTGGTTATGCTCTTGTAATAACCCAGACTAACTATCTTTACTTTTCTTTTCTTTTACAAAAAACCTGACAGTAACATAATTTTGCTCCCTACCTTATATCTTTACTACTTTCATTTATTATTACTAGTCCCTCCCTTTAGTCTCTACACTCCCTTCTCCTGTAATCATAGGTTCATAGGTTCATAGGTTTATACTAGGCTATCTGCCCTAAGGCATTTATAAGCCTAGCCCAAAGTTTTGTGGCTTACGCCACCCCTTATGTTAAAAAATACTGTGCTCATTAGTTTGTTGTGCCTCTGTCCAGCAGTGACACAGAGATGATTCCCGGGGTAAACCTACGATCTCCCATCCACCGATCAAGATTTCTCTTGAACAGAGCCAGCGAGGTGCTCTGCCTCACATGGACTGGGATTTTATTCCACAGCATAGGGAGTCTCTGGGTGACAAATCTATCCCTCCAGCATGTCCTATTTATATCCGTGCTAAGGTTTAAGTCGCTTGCTCTAGTGGATCTGGTAGATTTGGATTTTTTGAGGTGCAGCATGTCCATTAATTCCGGGTTGGACATGGCCTTGTATGTCAGGCACAGGTAACCTCTGAGCAGGCGGTATGCGACTGAATAGAGTTGGAGTTTCTTCAGTCTGGCAGCATATGACAGATTTTGGAGTCCCTTTATCCTTTTGGTGAGGAACTTTTGGGGTCTCTCCATTTGCTGCAGGTGTCGGGTGAGATACATCCCGAATGGGGCATTGTACTCGATCATTGGTCTGATAAGTGAAGAGTACAGGGGAACAATGACCTCACTTGATTGGGATGTGAATCCCTTCATGATCAGGTGGGCAATGTAGAAGGTCTTTCTAACCACTTTAGCAATGTGAGTGTCATCTATCCTATTAATCTTTTCCTTCTGTCTCATTCCTATTTCTGTTAACTCAAGAACTATTACTCTATACAAATGTCACTGTCTAACTATGTTTTCCTTTCTTTATCATAATATGTTGTTTTTGAAATGTCTAGTGCTTCAGATGTAATGTCCAAATGCTATGTAATGTTTTTCTATATTTTATTATGCTGTATAACTGGAGCTTTTCTCCCCGGGCCTCCACTGAAAATGGATATGTATCCAGTTGGACTAACCCGGTAAACAAAAGTAAATAAATAAATAAATAATAGAAAGGGGGGTGGGAAACTATTACAGCTATTAGCTGTAGCCACTAAATGAAAGTTTTAAACAGATAAAGGAGCAAGGAGACTCTAGAAAATGCTTTTAACCGCAAACAAATCAGTTATATGATACCTGACTAGAACACAGAAATCTCAAAAAAATCAAACATGCACAGGAAAGAACAGATAGAGCACTCACAAACAGAAAATACAAATCTCAGTATGTAAAAGCAGTTTACAGTTAAGTAATTCAGTAAACATGCAATTAGAGTAATGAAACAGTAGCAATGACAAATTCAGTTAAAACAATATAAAACAGTACATAAATGCAGTGAAACAGTAAAAAAAGCTTTATAACAGTGCAAAATGTAGTAGATTAACTGTATAGCACAATTATAAGTGTTACAGAAGTGCAATTCAATTAAATAAGTGTAAGAAATAACTTATCCTGCTCTTGGAATTTTAAGGAATTTCTGCTTAGTCTCAGTAATGAATTATAATCCACAGCCTGGTAAATACAAGCACAGCCTTTTACAGACACAGGGTTTATATACCAGAAAGGATGGAAGAATTAAGAAGATCGAATTACTACTCAATCCTACTAGCCCCTGCTATTACCCAATCACTCGTGCTACAGAAGGTCAGGAAACCCTGTTACTCTCAATAATAATGAAGGCAACAGACTATCAGCAGAAAATGGCTGCCAGAAACACAGTAAACTCAAACAAAACTACCAGGCCTGGACAACAGCAGACCTCTATCAAGATTATGCCACCTGAGCAGAACACAGAAACCTCACGATAAATGCATAGAAAGAGCACTCACAAAGAGAAAATACAAGTTGTATCTTGACACTGAAGAATGGGATACCTGATTACTCCAACCTACTACATGTGTGGTTATCACATCCACCTCCCATAACCCTTTCATCTATGGTAGTATTGTTGTCACCTGCCACTATGCTCCACCTACCTGTGCAAATGATGATGATGACTGTGCCCTGCCCACCCCTTTTGCCCATGTGAGTAAGGTAATATCTGATGCAAAGTCTGGTCAGTCCGTGAACTGTACTGCATAGCCTGGGAGCATTAATGCATGCATCAGTTTTATTCTTTGCTGTCCTTGTCATGGACCATAGTTGTGGATCAGATGCCACCTCCTAGCCAGTGCTGCAACATACTGTGCCTGTCTTTGCCTCACATGGGGTACTGCTGCTCTCCATCCACTGCTGCTACAGGTCTGTCAGGCAGTATTGCAATGTTTTCAGGTTGAATCTGTTTGCATTTTACCATACTGTGAACATGGCACAGACCACAGATATCTTAGTGCAGGATTAAGGTGTACACTGCAGTATACTACTAGATGTATCTAAACAGTAAAGTCAGGCTTCAAGAGTCCAAACACGCTTTCATTAATGTTCTACGTCTATGACACTATGGTGTTGTACATCATCTATACCATGAACTAAGGGTTTCAGATTGGGGTCATGAACCATAGTTCCAAGACATATCCTGTACCATCTGCAAAACAAAACAGTAGTCATCATTATTAGCAGCTGCTGTCTACATCCATAGCAATAACAAATGCATTTACCTACCAAATAAATGACCATGTGGAAAGTCACCCAGCATGAAACAATGTTACAGGTCGCATGTGTCACATGTGGTTATCATGGCAACTGCCTGGATTGCACAAAATTGCACTGTATGTAATACTTGTGAATTGTACATGACCTGGCAGTTGATGAAGTGGAAGCCCTTCCAGCTGATATATCAGACACTGTGTGAAGCAGGTTGGGTCTTGATCGCAATATGTGTGCAATCAGTGGTGCCCTGGACCTCAGGGAAATGGGCTATGTAATTTAATGCCTGCACTCTGGTAGTTCTCTCCTCTGCTGTAAATGGAAATCATATATGCTCCTCCATATATTCCAGCATCACACAGCTGACTCCTGTGAATCCCCTACTGTATACCCTTTGATGATTAAAAGTCCCCAATACCAAGGATGGTAAATGCTACACCAACCTTCATGCCCACTGGGAAAGACACACTGTGCATTCCCCTAAAGTCCATGTGTGGACAGCACAGTTCTGCTATCTCCCATATAGTGTTTCTGTATACACAGTAACAGTCAACAATGTCCTGGTCATAGAAATTATGGTATGTGAGACACTGGCAGATCCAACTGCAGCACAGGGGGTGACAACATGCAACATCATGGGCAATAGCTCTAAAAGTGGCCATTACCATGTGTTGCTCTGCTAATACCATTACTACTCCTATCATCATAATGCAAGTGAAGTTCCTGTACAGTAGAAAATCCTGACTTTTAGAACTAATGAACACCACTGCTCTTTATGCCAAATTTTTGAGTTGGCTATTTGTATATGCAATAGCTCTCATTAGTTTGCTGACACTCATTTGTGTGCCATTATGCAGTCATTACCGTGACATGCATACTCTATACACCTCTTTGGTAGCACAGTGGTGCTATTTGTGCCTTTGAATCATCCTCTCTGTGAGTGTTACCACCTTCCACACCATTTGGCATAATGGCATGTGTTGATTGCTTTGGAAACTATCACTGTCTTTCTTTTTTTGGGGGGGGGTTATTTCACTAGTTACACATTATTTCACAGTCAGCTGTTTCTTGTGTGTGTGTGTGTGTGTGTGTGTGTGTGTGTGTGTGTGTGTGTGTGTGTGTGTGTGTGTGTGTGTGTGTCTGTGTGTGTGTCTGTGTGTGTGTGTGTATATATATATATATATATATATATATATATATATATATATATATACATATATATATATTTGGATAAATACATAGATATACAGCACCACTATATGTATACAGTGGGAGTCATAGAAACTAACATAGTGGTATAACTCACGATGCATACATATACCAAGTTGTGCTGCTCTGCTGAAATGTGACTCACAGTTATGCACATTCACTTTAGTGATACATCTAATAGTGGGTTTTCATGATTATGAATTGTTCAGCTGAGCACTGTTAACATCCTGCATAATTAAGAAGCAAAGGTTCTTAGCAGATCACAAACACACACACACACACACACACACACACACACACACACACACACACACACACACGCCTACACACAAAGGTACATACTCGATCTTAGTGGACATCTGGAAAGCTAGGAGGATGAAAGACTCGCTTGGTGTCACACACAGCTCACTGGGTGCACCATCAATCATATGTTCCTCTGAAACCTTACTTGCTTACATATACTTGACTTAAAGGATCACGTAGTGGATGAAGATTTCTGGATAGTTTGAACGAGTATGTGAGCAATTTCAAATCAAGTAGACAATCAATCATGTAATCTGTGACAATGGCAGTAATCTGAAGAAAACATTTGTCACATACTTCCCATATCCACTGAAGAGAGATGGAGAGTGGGATGATGATGATGATGATGATAGTGATGATGGCCATCTATATGATGCTGACATTTGGAATGACCTGTCAGTGGAAGAGCAATCAAACCTGTTTAGAAATCAGAGGAAGAAACCCTTACAGACTGCAACGTTTTGCACAGAAACTGCAAATGATTGTAGGAGATGGATTTAAAGCATCCAACATAGTCAATGTAGCTCTTCTAAGGCATATCAGACAACTTTCTTGCTTCACGTAAGTACCTTATTCAAAGACGAGTTTAACAGGGAGTTTGGACAACATGGCATCCCAGCCACTGTCATGTCCTGTTAGAATTCAGCCTTAAGACAGTTTAAATCTTTGGTCATCTGTGATAAGTACATACTCTACAACACTACTGGGGTTAGCAGACATGGAGAAGCTATACTCACTGTGAAATAGTACAGTCAAATAAAGGAACTTGTTAATATTCTGTAAGCATTTAGAGAAACTACAGATCTCACAGAGGGTGAGATGATTGTGTCAATATGTGTTGTGGTCTCCCATGTCCTCTACCTTAATTATCATTTACTAAATCAGAAGGAGAAAGTTTGCTTCTTGGGAAATTTGACACAAAGTCTTCAAGAATTTCTTCACAAATGATTCAGAGGGTTCTTTGAGAATGTAATAAAGTCTGAACAATGATGGAGGACACCTATTTATCTTTTACCCTGTTTATGTGACAGTTTCTGTGCTGACTCCTCCATGTGGCTTCAGGTGACTGACAATGATATTTTAAGTGAAGAAATGCCACAGAGGAGGAGATGGCTGCATATATGAATGGTAAGACTTTAGTATTAATGTGCAAAAAAACAACATTTTCAGTGAGACCTCACAGTCACACAATATGGTCTTATTAAATAATTATTTATGTGTGAGGTTTTCACTCTAATTGTGATACAATTTTCCATGTTTGCTTCTGTTTCTGTGCACCAGATATGCCCCAGGAGGCAATGAAGGCAGTTTCCATGGCACTGTCACAAACTAGCCCTTCAGTAGATGAGCAGGACCTTTAGTGGATGTGTGATGGCCAGTCAGATTGTTTTCATAATAGTAGAAAAAACTTTAAGAACATGGTTTATTGTAGGCCTCAATCTCATCTGTATCATTGCCTGGACATTTGTTATGAATAGATCAGTCATTTTGGGTTGGCTATAAACAAGCCATGTTTTCTCTGACTTTTCAAAGTAGCAGTGAGAGTAGTAACAGTTCAAGCACCAAGAGTGAGTGTTCAACCATAGGGGGTGATAATGCATACCCTCCTCTTGCAAGTGTCTGACAAACTGTTGTGCAAACTTTAAATGCAATCATTTCTTGATGGTTGTAAAACATCTAAAGTCAACAGAATGCAAAATTAATTATGAAGTATGATAGTTGTAGGTCAAAACAGTGAACACTCAGCGAACTTTGTTTTCAATGGAGTTTTTCCCAGCAACCTTTTGTATTGGTCCATGGTGCAGTGGGGTGAGGGAACCTGCCTTTACCCAACTATTGTGTGACCTTGGAGCTGTTATATATAATTAGCAGGATGTGCAGGGGGAGCTTACCCACTGCAAATAAATAGCTTTAATTTTTGTTTTCGATCATTTTAGATTGGATCTAAAATGATCGTTCTTTCTTTGTTCTCTGCTATGAGTGTTCAGTGTTTGATGAGGCACTCAGTATGATACATATTTAGCATAATATGTTTTACTTATGATGAATAAGCTATACTACACATCTATTGAAATGTATTTTAGTTAACTTTTTTTACAAATCCTTTTTAACTGCAATAAAATTTTAATCAAATGATTTAGAGATGGTTGTTGAAGGTATTTGGAGGAATTAATTATGTACAATGTAAGTTATAAATAAAGCATCTCAACAAAAAATTTTTTTTGAGTTTTTGTTTTGTTGTAAAAAGCAATAGCTTTAAAGAATCAAAACTCATTACTGATAAATGATTTCCTAGGGTGAAAAGTACATGAATATGTGAGACAGACTTGTCAGAATCATTACCATTTTCTTGAATTGCATATTATTTACCTGCAGAAAAGTTTTACTGATTATAGTTCTATGATGTAACTTGACTTCCATGATTATCATCAGAGACTCCAGTTCCCTGAATGAGGGCAGTGACTTGATTGATTGATTAAATGCAGAGACTTGACTTCACTTCTTTGAATGTCGGCACCATCTTGACTTGCTTGATTATTAGAGGAGACTTCACTTCCTTAAACATAGGTACAAGCTTAACTTGACTTGTTTGAGTCTGTGGTATGTTAGACTGGACTTGAGATGTGAAAGTAATGACTTGAGGCTTACTTGTGAACTGCATATTTATGACTTACTGCAGCCTTTGTCTGCTAGTTTCATTAATCCACATGAAGTTGCTCACCTGATCTTCCATGGGGTCAAGACTCATGTCAGGGAGGTAATTGTCCCTGCATATATAGTTCTTAGCAGATCAGTTGCAGAATACTGCACCTTGTTCTGTAACCTACTCATATGCCATCTGGTACAACCGGAGAAGGTAGAAAATTTAATCACAAAAATAAATTAAGGGTTTGTTTAAGATGGACTGGTCCAAGGATCTTTTGTAGCCAATATCTGAGCCATTTAAATTCAGGGCACATTTTGCAAATATTTAACTATATCTTATGGCATAAAATGTAACTACATAAAAGTATTGTTGAGCATAGCAATATGCCTTTCAATATCAGGTGTAGCACTTCAATTTGATTTGGTGGTGATTTTTCTTGAAATGTTGCATACTTAGATTATATTTTACAAAGACTTGCAGGCATTTGCCTACAAATTAGCATTAGTGAACAAAGCTATTTATCAGTAGTAATGAATGAATCATTTAGCATTCGGGTATATATTACTTAACAATAACATATATATATATATATATATATATATATATATATATATATATATATATATATATACACACACACACACACACACACACATTTTTTTATTACTTAACATATGATATGATATAAAGAAGTTATGTCTTACCATAATGTTCCATCTCTGTTGTAGATCTTTATTCATTCATTACTGATAGGACTTCGGTTCTGTCCCTGGAACCGACAATGCCGTTTCTGAGCTCGAGACAGCCAAAAACTCTCAGCTAAGACCTACCCACAATGCCCCTCTCATAGTTTCTCTAGATCAAGTTTGTCCGCCCCTATATTAGAGAGATAATAAGAGAAAAAACAGTAGGAGCCTCTGTCTGAGCAAATACCCTAACCAGGAATTCCTAAAGTCCATCAGGAGTCCAGGCAGGGGGAAGGAGGGCAGGAAGTAATGAATGAAAAAAGATCTACAACACAGATGGAACGTTATGGTAAGACATAACTTCATTATCTGATGTTGTAAATCTTTATTCATTCCTTGCTGATAAGACCGAGTCCCCAGCTACTTGAGTCCTGGGTGGCCCTAAGGAAGGATATTCCTGAGCACTACAGAACCAAAAGATGCTCATCTTCTGGAGGCAAAATCCAATTTGTAATAAGTGATAAAGGTATGAGGTCTTGCCCAAGTGGCTGCTGCGCAGATATCATCCATAGAGGCTCTAGAACAGGCATGGGCAAACTACGGCCCGGGGGCCACATGCGGCCCGTTAAACGTTTTGATTCGGCCCGCCAAACTTGAAAAAATTTAATAAATTAACCTTGTTAATGTTTTATTTCCCCTGCAATTCTGATGTTTCCTCACTAGATGGCGCACTCTATATATATTGGCTTGGTTGAGGTGAAGCGTAGGCCTATTACTCCACATTTGCACTTTACCCTTTGACCCACCGCCCCTCTATGAAGATGAGCGGACCCAAGAAAAGGAAAGTGGCCAGAGAATGTCGAGTGTTCAATAAGGAGTGGACAACTAAATATTTTTTCACTGAACACCGATCATCTGCTGTTTGCCTGATATGCCAAGAAACTGTGGCGGTTTTTAAAGAGTATAATATTAGCCGTCACTTTGCCACAAAGCACGCTAATTATGCTAGCAAGCTCTCAACAAAAGAACGGGAAGCTGCTGCTGAGAAGGTGGCAGCTAATTTGAAGGCTCAGCAAAGTTTTTTTTCACCGTCAAACTGCCATTCAAGAGTCAAGTACCAAGGCCAGTTTTATGCTTTCATTCAAAATAGCAAAGGCCAGCAAACCACTGTCTGAGGGCGAGTTTTTAAAAGAATGTATGGTAGAGACAGCAGGTATTTTGTGCCCCGAGACCAAAGACAAATTTGAGAAAATCAGTTTATCACGGCGGACAGTGACTCGCCGTGTGGAACTAATAGATGAAGATATCACCAGCAGATTAAACAAAAAGGCGAAGTCATTCACTTTTTATTCTTTAGCACTGGATGAAAGCAACGATGTCAAAGACACTGCTCAGCTCCTCATTTTTATCCGAGGAATCAACGAAACTTTTGAAATAACGGAGGAGTTTTTGACAATGGAGTCTCTGAAAGGACAAACATGGGGAGAGGACTTGTTGAACGGGTGTCTGCTGCCATCGAAAACATGAAGCTTCCCTGGAGTAAGCTTGTTAACGTCACCACAGATGGATCTCCGAATTTAACGGGAAAAAACGTTGGCCTGCTGAGGAGAATCCAGAATAAAGTGAAAGATGAAAACCCTGACCAGGATGTCATTTTCCTCCACTGCATCATCCACCAGGAATCTCTATGTAAATCGGTGTTACAGCTGAATCATGTTGTGAATCCTGTGGTGAAACTCGTCAACTTCATACGCACGGGACTTCAGCACCATCAGTTCATTGCGTTCCTGGAGGAAACTGATGCGGATCACCAGGACCTGCTTTATCACTCCCGTGTCCGCTGGTTGAGTTTGGGCAAAGTGTTTCAACGAGTGTGGGAGCTCAAAGAGGAGATTGGCGTGTTTTTGGAGCGGCAGGGAAGACTGATGAATTTCCTGAGCTGAGCAACAAGAGCTGGATGTGTGACTTTGTGTTTGCTACGGACGTATTTTCACACTTGAATGAGCTCAACGTGAAACTGCAGGGGAAGGAGCAGTTTGTGCATGACATGTACACAAACGTGAAAGCCTTCAAATCCAAGCTGGCTTTATTCTCCAGGCAGATTTTGAACAAGTCATTCACTCATTTTCCTAGACTAGCCACGCTGAAAGAGGCCGGAGCAAAAGTAAAGAAATACAGTGAGTCACTGGATGCACTGCACAGAGAATTCTGCCGTCGGTTTTTGGATTTCGACAAAATTGACAAGTCACTTTAATTGGTGGCCTTTCCTCTGTCACAAGACCCCGAAACAGCTCCAGAGGAGCTTCAGCTCGAACTGATCGACCTTCAGTTCGACCCTGCCTTAAAAGAGAAGTTCAGCTGTCTGAAACTAAATGACTTCTATGCTTCACTCAATGATGCCGCGTTTCCAAATCTAAGGCGAAAAGCGCAGATGATGTTGGCTTTGTTCGGCTCTACCTTCGTGTGTGAACAGACCTTCAGCATCATGAACATCAACAAAGCCAGCCACAGATCCAAGTTAACAGACCTACACCTCAGATCCATCCTGAGAATCGCCACAACAAAACTAACTCCAGACTTTGATGCGCTGGCTAAAAAGGAGACCAACAACACTGCTCCCATTAAAATGTGTGTGTCTCCGTGATACGCACGTTGTTAAAATAAACAGTGCGCGCAGATTAAATATAATGCTTCACAGACTGACTTGCTGCAACTGTTTCGACCTTGCACTGGTCGTTGTTGACTTTTGGCACCGGGGAAACAAATTGAATAAAAGGAACAGGACAAGTACATCTGCATCTCCTACCATTTTTGAAAAAAAAGACAGTCAGGAGGAGAGTGATGGTGATATCCTGAAGGATAACAGAACTTTCATTGCTTTAAAATAAAATGGTCATTTATTTGATTTTCAGTGTTTAAAGACTCATTTCGAAGTCAGAGATTTTATTGTAATGCTTTTCTTCATTTTCATTGGAAATTAAAGCACATGTTTTCTCCATATCCCAAGATGTGTATTTTTCCCCCAATGAGGTGATGTTTTCAAAGCATGCCATCTATCTGCTCCTGTTCCGGCCCCTTTGTCAAATGTTAGAACTCAATGTGGCCCACGAATCAAAAAGTTTGCCCACCCCTGCTCTAGAATGAAAAGCCACAGAAGTAGCCATCGATCTAGTAGAATGAGCCTTTATTCTGGAAGATAAGGATAGCTTATTCTGATGGTAGATAAAGGTAATGATGTTTCTAAGCCAGGAGGATAGAGTCACTTTGGAGACAGGTTTACCCAATCTGGGCCCTGCAAAGGCCACAAACAACTGATCTGTTTTCCTGAAAGATTTAGTCCTGTCCAAATAACAACGAAGCTGCCTATGAACATCAACAGTCTGCAAAAGATACTCTCCTCTGTTTGAGAGGGAAGAAAACCGACAGGTCAATAGATTGGTTAATGGAAAATCCAGAAATGACCTTGGGCAAGAAAGAAAGGTCAGTACAAAGGGATACTCTATCCCTATGGAAGGTCAAGTAAGGTCTCTTGACACTCAAGGCCTGCAACTCAGATACTCTTCTCATTGAGGTAAGTGCTACTAGAAGTAAAGTCTTCCATGATAAAAATTTATATCACAAGAATCAAAAGGCTCGAAAGGAGGGCCCGTTAATGATTAATGATTAATGTTAATGAAGTACCAAGATCAAGTCCCAGGGTTCTATGGGGGGCTTGACAGGAGGTTTAACATGTAATAATCCTTTCAAAAAGGTTTTGCACAGGTGGTGTGACATAATAGAAGAATTATCAAGTCCATTATGAAAATTTGTGATAGCTGCTAAATGTACAGTGATTGTCGATGCTGAGGCTCCTGCATGTAGAAGAGTCATCAGGTATTGTAGGATCTTTTGAATAGGCATAGAGAAAGGATCTATGTTCTGATCTTTAGCACAAGTAGACAACCTAGTCCATTTACTAGAATAAATTTGCCTGGTGGAAGGTTTGTGTGAAGCCAAAAGAATTTCACGAACGGGAGATGAGATATCAGGCAGCCTGGTGATCATTGGAAGTGGAGGAACCAAGCTGTGAGCTTGAGGCTGTGGAGACTGGGGTGAATCAGTTCCCAAGGATGAGATAGCAGACCCTGGGAATGATCAAGGATCCACGGGCTGTGAATCAGATGAGGCCATGGGAAAGGGAACCAGACTTTATGGAGCCAGTAAGGGGCAATGAGGATCACTTTGCTTCTCAACCTTTGAGCTTTCTGGAGGAATTTCAGGATGAGGGGAAATGGGGGAAAAGCATACAGTAGACTGGGGGTCAATCATGCATTAGAGCATCTCACGGTGGTTCCCCCTGAGGGGGGAATCAGGGCAAAGTAGCTTCTGCAATTGTTGTTTAAGGGGGAAGCAAAAATATTGCAGCACAGCCTGCCCCAGCAGCAGAAAATCTGATCCGCTATTACAGGATTGAGGGACCACTCATGAGGCATCAGGATGTTCCTGCTCAGATTGTCCACAATAAGGTTGGAACTCCCAGGAATGTGCGTTGCTATAAGAAAGAGGTTGGAAGCTATTGCCCAGTGCCAAATCCTCATGGCTTCCCAACATAGGGGGTAAGACCTGGTTCCGCCTTGCTTGTTGATATACCAGACGACTGACATGTTGTCCGAATGAATTGCAATGGTCCCAGAAGGGAGGGATGTATGGAACACTTGCAATGCTCAGAGAACTGCCCTCAGTTCCAGGACATTTTTGTGCAATTTGGCCTCCATGGGGGACCAGGTGACTTGGACCAACTTTCCTTGGAAATGCCCCCCCCCCTAACAGGGAAGTGTCCGTGGTCACCGTGGCCATTGGCTGGGGAAGACAGAATGGCCGACACCAAAGACTCGATTCTGGCTTCATCCACCATAGCATTTCTACTTGCAAAGGTTTGTGAGACGTATCATGTGGTCGAGTGGGTGAGTTAAGATTGACCATTGTGAAGAAAGGAGCCACTGTAGTATTCTCATGTGCAACCGCGGCAGTGGTACTAGAGTAATGGCATCTGCCATGGAGCCTAAGAGTTGCAGTACATGGTGTGCTGATACAGAGGTCAGTGGAAGAATGGCTTGGATTTGGTGCCTTATTTTTGAAAGCCTGTGAGCAGGGAAGCTTGACAGGATGTTGTGTCGAAAACTGCTCCAATGAATTCCAGTGTTTTTGTTGGGGACATTTGAGATTTGTCCTTGTTGATTGTAATCCCTAAGCAGAGAGCGGGGCCTTGAGTGTAAGAGAGGCTGTGGGTTAGAAGATTTCTGGTCAGTAAGGAGCCAAACGTCTAGATACGGAAACACCTGGAATCATTGTAGTTGAAGATGAGCTACTACAACTGCCATACATTTGATGAACACTCGGGGGGGCTGTCAAGAGACTGAATGGCAGTGCCCTGAACTGGTAGTGATTGGCTCCCAGCCAGTAGCAGAGAAATCTCTGGGAGCGGTGATCCATCTTTATGTGGTAATACATTTCCTGGAGTTCTGTAGAGCACATCCAGTTGTCCCTCCCTAGAAAGGGGAGAATGGATTGTACCATGACCATCCAGAATATTTAAGGTTTCATAAATGTGTTCAATAGGCTGAGATCCAGGATTGGTCTCCATTTCCCTGTCTTTTTGGCACTAAAAAGAACCTCGAGTAAAACCCGGATCCTCTCTGGTCTGGTGGGACTGGTTGGATGACTCTTTTTCTTAGTAGCTTTTCTATTTCTAAGGCTGCTACCTCCATCTGATTGGGTGGTACATTCGAGATTCATTTGACGGGTCTGGGAGTTAAATTGAATGGTATCTGGTAGCCTCTGGATATTATTCTCTGCACCCAAACATCAGTAGTAGTAAGGTGCCATGCTGGTAGGTGCAGAGAAAGACAACCCCAACTGCTTCCAGAGGAAAGCAATTGGGCCGCTGCTCAAGGAGTGCTGGTAGGGTCATCTGGAGAAGGAATCTCCAGTGCCCAGGTTATGCAGATGCCCTCTACCCAGAAAGGGGCATCTTTGAGATGAGTTGCCCCCTCTGCCCCAGGGGGATTCCTCACCATGAGTGTAACGGAAAGATCCTTGGGATTTCTTGAACCACAATTTTCCTTCTCTCTGGTTCCTGGAGTAGGACCTCTGGGGGGGTGGAAAAACATATGCCCACAGCAGACAAGGTCTTTCCATCTTTCTCACTTCGTGTTAGTGTGTCTCGTACTTTGGAACCAAAAAGTGCAGATTCATCGACAGGCACATTGATGAAGGAAGATTTAAAGGGGTCTGTGAAATAACACAAATGCATCCAAGCATGACGTCTCATGACAATGCCTGATGTGGCAGGTCAAGCTGCTCCCTCGGTGGTGTGAGATATCAAATGCATCGAGGAGTTCAAGATAGATTCAAAGGTAGCTAGCTGCGAGGTGACAGTGTCACTCACCTCATCAGGCAGTACCCCCACCAAAGAGGAAAACATTTGAGAGATTAGGTCTCTTTGGAGGCGAGTGAAGTTTGTCAGATAGTTCAGCGACCGAATGGCATAGGTCTGTTTCCCTAGTCTGTCCATGGCCCAAGATTCCCTTTTCGGGGGATGGACAATGGAACTATCTTCTGCCAGTTCCCTCCTGGTGACCACCGCCACGACCATGAAATCAACCATCAACTGCTTGGACCAGTTAGGCTGGTCTTCAGGGGTGGATAGAATTTTGTCCGGCCTCTGGGGGACAGGTTCTACATTATCCAGGGCCTTCCAGGCATGCTGCATGATCAGCTTAAAAAGCTCATCTTCAGGTGGGGTCACCCAGGAAGTAGATGGCCAGGCACGGAAGGCCTGCAAGAACACCAATTTATCAGAAGAAGGGGTAGAGGACTTCCAGTCTCCCTGATGCTTGAGGATTTTGAGAATATCTCCAAATGAGATGTCACTTGGAGGAGACCGTGGGGACCCTTCTCCCTCATCGCAATCGGTGTCCTCAGTGATAGATTCTTCAGGGGAATCAAGGTGCTTCCTCTTGCACCATTTCTTCTGGGGTGGCTACCCAGTGGGATCTTCTGAAAAGGACTCCGGAGAAAGGGTTCCCTTCAAGGGGAGGTCTTGCGGTTCCCATGCCCAGAATCCCAAAGTAGAGGGTTGGGACAGCTGCATGCTAGAGGGGGGTTCTGGTGTCAATGCCATTGGTGCTGACTGCGAGCCTGTGGAGGCAAGGACCCTCTCCATCACCTGGAAAGCAGGCCTGCTCGAGAAGGGATGGGAGCCCAGAACTGAGAAGGACAACCTTGGAACTGGGCCCAAACCCCACCCTGAGGAGCCCACCTCCAGGTGAAGACCTCTGAGAGGACTGGAAGCTGTCAGAGCCATGGACATAGATGGCGCCAGTGAAAAAATAGGCACCGGGCTAGGTATCAAGGTGCCGACAGTCCAAATACTGCTCCAAGAGTGCACCGGCTCCAACGGAACTGATGCAACAAGGGAGGTCAGTGCCAACAGGGAAAACTCCACAGTTGGGGCCGAGACAGTATGCACTGGGGTGGTCATTGGTACCAAGGATCTCTGGGGCCTGGGTAGAGGCCAGAGGAGGATAAACAGGTGAACATGCTGTGATGGGTTCCAAGCCAAAGGGGACAGAAGGTCTAGCTGGGGTGGGCAATCCCCTAGCTGCCAGAAGCTGGTTCACAACCCACACTACATCTTGTTCAGAAAGGCTCCTGGTGAATCTATAGGAGACTGCTGAAGGAGAATCAGGTCTTTCAAGAAAGGGGCTAAACCGATGCCCCAAAAAGGGGTCATACGTTGGAGAGTATCTGATTCTTAGGAGATGTTCAACTTTAAGAATTGAGGTCATAGTCTGTGGAGCCGAATAAGTTATCGGCACCATGGCCAGGGATGGTGTCAAAGCAGGTACGGTCATGAAAGCCAGTGTTGGAACCAAGGACTGCACCAAAGCTGGTGGTGCTGAAGCTGGAACAGAAATAGGAGTCAACATCAGAGACGGCACCGAGGGAGAAGACACAGGGCCTGGTGCTGAAGAGGTCTGCACCAAGGGTGCCGGAGAAGCTCAATGCTGACTTGGTTCTGTAACTGACAGAGATGCAGGAACCGAGTGACTCCATTTTCCTTGTGTTTCTTGGTCTTAGGAGGTGGTGAGACCTCTGACCCAGTTAGAGCCTCCGAAAAAGGCACTTTGATTAAACCTTTCAGAATTAACTTGTTTCTGTGCTCTGCTAGAGTGCGATTGCTAAAACTAGAATAAATGTCACAAGCAGCATTTATATGGTCCATGCCCAAACAGTAAACGCATCGAGTGTGGCTGTCCAAGTTGGGCATCTTATGCTCTCACTTATCACACTGTTTAAACCCCAACTTAACTTTGTCTGACATAGTACTGACAGCAAAGGGCTATCCTAAAGGAAACAACAACAACAAGGGAAAGAAAAGGAGAGAATAGCAACGATGGTATTTAAAAATACCACAAGTGGTAAGGAAGGCCTACCAAAGGCAGGAGAGAGGGACAGTACCAACGATGGTAGAGATTAAACTACCAAAGGTAAAGGGTAGGAAATAGAAACAGGTTATAGGCGATAGGGAGAAAAGGCTAAACTGCCTAAAAAACGGTAAAGTTTTAAGAGAAACTACATAAAAAACACAAATTTCCACTTAGATTTGAGAGAGAGAGGCTAGGCACATCTGACGAGGAATGCAGCAAACGAAATCTGGAGAGACTATGAGAGAGGCATTATGGGTAGGTCTTAGCTGAAAGTTTTTGGCTGGCGTGAGCTTGAAAACTGCCGAGTCGGTTCCGAGGATGGAACCGAAGTCCTATCAGTAAGGAATGAATAAAGATTTATAACATCAGATGCACCTTTATAATCTTCTTTCAAGTGCTGAGTAGTCCTTCAAGCACCTGGGGCAACCTTTAAAAATACTTTTCAACTAAGGCTTTACTGAATGGCGGTCTGACCAATAAGGGTGTGTCCTCATTTGCTGATCTGAAGAGGTATGTAATAGGCCTTGTATGATTCTTTCTGACTAGTGAGGGGTAGCAATCACCAACAATCAAAGTGCATGGTGGCTTTGGTGGTAAGTGGGAGCCAGTTCACCTTTTGGAGTACAGTGCACTGGTATTCTCTTGTATCAGGTGATGTAATAATATTGCAGATTTTATATGTAGTGGCTTGTAAGGTTTTGGATTACAAGAGGAAAGTAACACTGTTAAGGGAAGACTGCATTCATGTGTGGGGATTAGCATGTTTACTCCTATGGCTCTTCTGGCTCATGGTTTCATAGGCAGTTACTAGGCTTGCAGTCCAAGGAACCGTTGAGCAGCCCTAGCCCATATTCTCCATTGCTACAAAGCACTGTACAGCAAGAAAATGAAGACTGAGGAATTCAAACCCTGTGTTACAGAAATTACAGCTAACAGCTTTAACCCTCTGCTCAAAATGTTATGCACACCAACTGCCAGACACTGGCATCAAATTAAAGGAAACTGGTAAATATTCATGCATATTTGAGCTGTTTAAAAGCTTTGTCCACTATGTAGTCTGCGCTGGGAATAAAGAGTAGCTACTGATTGTAGATAAATCCAAGATATTTTTACTGTGCTATTGAAAGGATGGTATCACCTAGAGGGTCTCTAATTTACAGGATTAGTTAATGATTAATCTTTTATTTGTTCAAAACATCATGATGAATAACTTGTTACAACTGATCACTCTCCAAGGTCCTTCAAGGTTCCAACAGAGGCAGAAATAATTTCTACCATTTGTGTTGTAGTCTGATGAAGGCTTCAAGGTTTGTCTGATAGCCAATGGCTACAGCAAACCTCTCTGCTTTACATGTTATTACTTTCCTACAGATTCTTTTGTGTGACAATGCAGATCATTGCAGTTTGAAATGCATTGCTTAGAATGCCACTCTAGTGTCCTGTACACAAGAAGACACTTGGTCTCAATAAAAAGTAGCATCAACTGTACCAGGAAGTGTGACAACTTCACATAATAAACTCCTAGATTTATGGAATAAACTCGCCTTCTGAATTCATCTCAGCCATTAACTTGCATCTTTCAGAAGGAATTGGATGATTTTGTATGCACTGAAATTCCAGCATGGGATCAAGGGAATCAAACTTCTCAGTGGAAAATAGGCCATGAGCTTGTTCACCAGATTTATGAACCTATGAGCCTATTATTCTATGTTAAGAGTATGTTAAAAAACAATGAGCAGAAGGACTGTGACCAACCGCCCACTGATCCCCATGAAGCTACAGACCATGCAGATAAAAATAGGTTCTGAAACTGTAGTTCCGCTTATAATAGAAGAAACATACCTGAACAAAGATCAATGCAACAAGTTAGACTTTATATAAAACAAAATATTTTTGTGATGAGGTAGTGATTCTTTATAGGTTATTAATTATATAAAAAGTGTCGGCTACATTTAGAACCTAATCCATGGCAAAGAGGGATAAATCCTTGACTATCACTGTATTACTGTAATTCAGTCATCAGCCTAAGCAATGCAGAAGCTGGAGGGTTAAAAGTGGCATAACAAGGGCAAGTGTGCATGTTCAAGATAAGCACTCTTGAATAAAAATTTTTGGTGAAGCTCTGAGAACATATGAAGGCTCTTTTCTCAATGGACGCTGAGACTAATTAGAGTTACATCACTCTGAAAAGTATCCCACTGCCTGACAAACCCTTGGACATCTGCAGGAATGCACAGGAGAACATACAGCTACAAAGAGGAAAAATCCAGCCTACACATGAATGGTGATGCCACACTACCAGCCCATATCAAATTGTGCCCATAGCAGTAGCTAATCAGCCACAGGACTTTCACCAAGTGGGGAATGAAAGGGCCAGAGGGGAGGTTATGGTCACCAGAGATGGAGTCACCGGCCCAAAAGAAGCTTCATTTGGCACCTTTGAAGACAAGGACAAATGGATAACCAGCTGTGTCTATTCAGCTGAAGGAAGGTGTTCTATAAAGTAGAAGACCCTCCTTGATGAAGCGAGAATAAAGACCATGTTTAAAGGCATGAAATGCGTTTTCCTTTTCACACAAAAAAGTGTATTTTGCAGCCTTTAAAAAATACAAAGTGCATTAATTTAACAGTTTGACAATTACATAACTAATTTACAATTACGTACCTATGCTAATCCAACATATTAGAGGGGGAACGCAGAGTGACATAAGCGTCCACTGCTCTCCCATGAATATTAATGCCATAAACACAGCTCACTAAATTTACTCTTTTGGGTTTGGATTCAATTTTTAAGAACAGTTAACATAAAAATTTAAACAAATTTGTATTTTTGTATAAAAAGTGTTCATAAGCATAAAGATGCAAATGCACACTTTTTTATACAAACACAAAAATTATTTTTACGTCTTTAGACATGATGTAAAGGAAATGCAACTTTTCTGCAAAATAAGAAGTCATCTTTCATGTCTTCTGCACAGCTTAGAAAATGAAATGAGAAGTACAAAAATCTTGATGACATTTTATGATTTTTGCAGCAGCAGAAAAAATAACCCTCCGTGAATCAAGCAGTGCAGTAGGTGCCCTAAAAGAATAGTATGACCGTAATTTTGAAGACAGCTCCACTGAAGGACTGATTTGTTTCCCTGTTTAGCACTTCTTTTTCAGAAGATGCGTTCAGCTGCAGTAAGATAGTATATGACTGATCACATTCTCCAGAGTATCATACCCAGTACAGAGTATATACTGTGTGTGTGTGTGTGTGTGTGTGTGTGTGTGTGTGTGTGTGTATATATATATATATATATATATATATATATATATATATATATATATATACATATATATATATATATATATATATATATATATATATATATATATACATATACATATATATATATATATATATATATATATATATATATATATGAGAATGTACCCAGTTATATTATATTTATAATATTTATATATGCATATATATATATATATATATATATATATATATATAAATATAAATATATATTATATATATATATACATAACATATTACAAATGTGTGTGTGTATATATATATATATATATATATATATATATATATATATATGCATAAATATACATAAATATATATTATTTATATATATATATATATATATATATATATATATATATATATATATATATATATATACTAATTAAATATATATATATATACATTAATATAAATGTATATACATAGATAAATATTACATAATATATATATATATATATATATATATATATATATATATATATATATACGGATCCCATCCTAATTGCCGAAATTACAGTTCTCTGAAACTCGGTTAGCCGAGACCAGTTCTCCGAAACTACACTACTCCGAAATGGCAACTACACCAAACCCTCTATTTTTTTCTAATTTTTGCGGGGGGGGGGGGTACTGCAAATTATATATACCAACTCGTGATCGCACTACAGTGACAACAAGCTGTACACCTACCTGCATGAAAGCAAATGTTTTGCAGACATGAAGATCGGCAAAGTGCCATTTCGGAGTAGTGTAGTTTCAGAGAACTGGTCTCGGCTAGCTGACTTTCGGAGAAGTGTAATTTCGGCGATTAGGATGGGAGCCATGCATACATATATATATATATATATATATATATATATATATATATATATATATATATATATATTTTTTTTTTTTTTTTTTTAATTTTTAGATAGATCTCTGTGACTCAACAGTAGGAGGAAATAGGCCAAGGTACTGCAACCTTAGATTCAGTATATATTCTCCGTATTCAGAATTACAGACTTCTGTTCCAGCAATTACATAATAGTACTTGAAATATTAATGGGTATCCCCTTGGACTATATTATATATGAATTTAAACACAACAAAGATAGATACATGGATGACTTATATAATACTGGCCTAAAGCCTAATATGTTTAATTTCTTAAAGGTTTAGTATCCTTAAGATCCACTGTTATATAGCCTGGTCAAACACAAAAAAAAAATGATTAAGATTAACCTAAGAAATCAGTTGTGCTTGAGGAAAGTAAAGCCACTAAAGTGATTTATGGTTAATTTGCTTTCATATGGGGCACTTTTTAAGAATAAAACAATACACATTGTGTGATGTAAGCATTTAGTACATTTTTAAGAAATGGTAATTGGCCTGAGGCTTTTTTGTGGTGACACTGAATATTTATTTACTTTACATCATTATTGCCTGTAATGAAGAACTGAGGGATCATTAAGTGGATTTTATTAAATTGTTGTAGCATATTAATAACTTTATAAATTACAATGTTGCTTTACTACATTTATGCTGAATTAACACATATTTTTTCAGGTACATCACACAAATAAGTCACCATGAAAGAAAGCAGATCAGTAACTTCTGCTCCCAAAATGCTCTCATTTACTTTACACATATTACCCTTACTTATTATATGAATACTGAATATCTTAGACCCTTAAGTCCCCTTCCTCTTCTTTCTCTTACCTCACCTTTCTGCTCATGCCATTTACAGTTTCATAGATTGCTACTACAAAGGTGACTGGGTAGATCATTTCCAGCTTAGCCACTGCAATTCCTACTACTTGTTACCCCTTTCCATGGGGGTTTGTGGGTAAAGACCGGGGAAGTATTTGCCTTAAGCCCTTAAGTCAGTCAGGCTGCTTTTGTAGGGGGGTTATACTACTTTTTTAATAGGAGGAAGGATCTTATTCTAAAGGAGAGGAATTCTTTGAATGTGGGTATCTATCATGCCAGCAGGTACACTTTATATAGTGAATATGTTAGCTCTTTAATACAGGTTCTCATGGGGTTGGCAATTTTGCAAATATGAAGGAGGTTGCTTAGGAAAGGGTTGTTTAAAGCATACTTACGGAGTCTGTACAAGACAGAGAAGAGATATAAAGCTCTAAGACATTCTGCATAAGTAATGAATTCAGGCCATTGATTTTCTTTGTGAGGATATTTTGGGGTATTTCGAGTTGAATCATATGCCTGTGCAGGTATATGCCAAAAGGACTACTTTATTCAATTATGGGCCTAAGAAAGGAAAAGTACAGATATGGTAACATCACTGGACTTGAAGGAAGTATCTTTAATAATCAGTAGGGCTAAATAAAAGGGTTTCCAAACAACCATCAAAGGACATAATTGTGTCTATTTTGAAGGGGTACCATTAATGTGACAGGAGCAGGAGTGTTCCTCTTGGTCAAAAGATACAACAATATACTCTTAAGCATTTAGCTTGAGACTAAAGTTGTAGCATGATTTGTTTATTCTTGTTCAATTTGGAAGTGACTGCAATAGCTACTAATATTACCAAGTTTACAGTGTTTAGTATCACAAGCTTGATGACCACAGTCTTGAAAATTATAATCCCAAGACCTTAATATCAAAATACCAAAATGCTGAAGATCACAATGTCTAAATATATCAAATACCAAATCCCCCTACCAATATGAATCTCGGAACAAGTGCTAGCATGGTTCCTGCAGGGGTGTGGAGCCAAAAATAAGTACTAACATTGGTCTTGCAAGTCCAGGAATTTGATATTGTGGTCATATGAGTTTCGTTTTTTGATATTATGATCTCCATATTATGATTTTCAAGATTGTAGGGCTTCAAGATTGTGATGGCAAAGCATTTACAGTCATCAACAAACAATAAAAAATCACTGAAATCAGACAAGTAGATGCCAAATGGGACCAGCACCAGGACTGAGCCCTGGGAGGTACCACTGGTAACAAGCCCTTTTGAGGACAGGGTGGCGTCAGCCTTAATTTTCTTGGGTTCTCTTTGAGAACTAGTTTGTAATCCATTGAGCAACATAAGGGTTTATATTTGTTTGATAAGTTCATCTATGATGCCTGAGTAATGAATGATGTCAAACGTTTTAGCAAGGTTGAGATAAAGTATGTGAACTGACTTGCCCTCATACAATGCCTCAGTGACTTTTTCAAATACATTGGCCGAGTGTGTCAGACAGGAGCTGTCCTTTGCAAGCCCAGACTGATTTTGGTTTGGTGGCTTAAGCTATAAATGTCTGTGTTTGCATGGTCCATAAGGATGTGTTCCACTGTCTTACAGATAAGGCTTATGAGACCTATGGATCTGTAATTACTAGGTTCCATACTATGGTCTCCTATGTGCAATGAAATAATCACTGCAGTTCTCCGAACCTCAGGTACAAAACCAGATGACAGGATGAGGTATAGCAGAGTGTGGAACAGGCCAGTAAGATAGTGCCTTAAATTGGCAAGGAAGCACCTCGGCACATAACCAGTGATGTTTAGGGGCATCTGACATGAGGTTAATCATGTGTATGCAATGTGGTGATAGGCGGGAGAATCTGGGATTACATCTGTCTGCTAATATGTCAGCTCTGTCTTCAGGGTCAGAGTTTGTAGAGCCATTATGAATAATCTCCTGTGCAGTTCAAAGTGTTGTTTCTAAAGTTCTTGATATAACTGAAAAAGAATTTATGAGTTCTTTACAGAGGAGGCAGTTCTGAATTCAAACTTTGCGCTGGAAGATTTGACTTTATTTCTAAGCTTTTTGTTTAACTTGAGTTTAATTTTGATGTGAGGGGTTTTCAGTCTGTTACTAAAGGAGAAGAGAATTTTTTCTCTTGTTGTAGACCTTGTTTGTGCTAGGGTTCCACCAAAGAGGTTTATCCCTAAATTTGACATTCTGTGTTATTGATCAGGACTAATGTCTCAATGCAGTTAATGAGGTGCGAATAGAGTCACTTCACAAATGCAGGTGTACTTGTTATTGCATCATCAAAGCAAAGTAAAGACTAGAAACTCCTCAGATCATCATATAGTTGAGTTAAATTTGGCTTTGAGAAATCCCTGAAAGTGGTAATACTTGTGAGGGTTTTGAGCCAGGATTTAATAATGAGGAGCACTGTTTGACATCATCAGCTACTATTCTCTCCTTGTCCTTATGCTCCTCAGCCATTCCTTCTCAGCGTCACAAGCCACTTCTAGTTCCCTCCCCTACATTTACTTTTGATCCTACCTACTCCTACTGCTTCTAAATCTCATCTTTTATCCCTGATACAACCATGAACATTAATCTTATTCACCCAACCTTGACCAGCCTCCTCCCTTTCTCTGTCTCTCTATCACCCCAAATTAACCAAAGCTTCCTTATTTCTGCTACCTCTCTCCAATAGGTCTGCTCATACACCTCAGTGACTCTTCTCAACAACCTCCTATCCTCCTTGCATTCCCATCACATACATAAATAATCTACACCTTTCTCCCCACATCTTCAACATTCAGTGTTTACTCCCCTACTCTCTTCTTACTTTTTGTTGTCTTATGGGGCATGATGAACCATCTATATCATAAAAGCTTATACTGGTCATACTGCAGACTGACTACTCTCAGACCACTCTATATTTACCACGTTTATTCCCACTCCTCACCTTCTCTCCAAGCTTTATGACATCATTCCCTGATCTAACTGCTCCTCAACCCTCTGAAGCCTCTTTCTGCACTTCGCTGTCCAGTACTGCTGTATATTACTTCCATTCTTTCTTTCTTCTGTCTCATCCAGTGCTCTCCTTTTTTCCCAGACTTCCCTAGTTCTGATCCTCTCTTCTTCCTTTCCTTCATTTTATTTATGAAACCATGTCACCTTCTTACATCATATTTATTGCCCTTTCTTTAAACAGCACTGGGCCTTCATTTTCTTTAATGTCTTAAATTCCTTGAGCTTCATATTCACAAGTATTGCCTCCAGTCTTACCACTCTCTTCTTTTCACAGTGTTTAATTTCCACACCTACACTTTCCTCCGCCTTTCCTATTACACTGTTCTACTGACCACTCCAATTGCTCTGTCATTCCCAGAAATGTTCAAACCCTTTATGACCTCTCCAAATCATTCCTAGGCTACTTCTCTTTCACCTTTATAGATAATTTCAGCCCCCTTTTCTAGCTTCCATTTCCCATATGCTCAGCTTGTATCCTCAGCCACCATGTCTCTCATTCTTTGCACTGTAATCAGTGCAAATGCATAACTTCTAAATCCAGTGTTGTCTAGTTTCATCTGATTCAATGTTTGGGCTGTCAGATCCAATCAGAAATTACCTCAGCATCTTCTCTAGAGCTGTGGCTCTGAGGGTCTGCCTCTTCCCCTACCTATAATTCTCTCCTCCACTATGTTACTTTGGATCTTGTTTGCCACCTGAAACTTCCAGACGTATGTCCGAGAACTCTGCTAAAGATGATATTTAGAAGTGCCTTTTACCTAAAAATAATACATATTTTTGACTCCTCCCTTCCCTTAGATAGTTAGTAATATATACAGCTGTGTGGTTATAGTTTTAGAAATGTGCAATGTCATAAGATAGTTGTTAGAAACATTAGATGTTAGGTTTTTCGGTGTGATTCTTTTCTTGATAAGTATAATGTGCTACTTATTAGCTGTTATGTAAAACAAAATTAGTCACCCAAAAACTTAAGTATAGAGTGCTACGTTACATTTTAATTGTTGTTTATTACAGTTTTTCTAATGTCAGAGAAACCTTGAGGTTTTAAAAAGTGCTCATCTTGCAGACACAAAATTCCTTCTCAAAAACTGCCCTCTCTTTGTGTTTGCTGCTTAAGTGCAACCCATCTTCAAGATTTCTGTGATAGGTGTGCTGCTTTTAGGTCCAGGGCTATTTAAGGCAAAAAAGAAAAACTTACTTTAAAAGTATTGCTCTCTTCAGACAGGGTCCTTATCATCTTCCTCTCTAATGATATCTTCTGTTATTAGGCCAGCTTCAGCTTCCTTAAGCAGAAAAGCAAAGAAAAGGAAAAAGATAAATGTAAGGAAAAACAAAGAGAAGTAGAAAAGTCTACAGAAAAAAAGATTTAAAGAGAGAAAATTGGAAGAGAAAAGATATGAGAAATCAAGAAAAGGTCCCCTAATCTGAATGACCTTCTGGTTCCAGCACCTAAAACACCAAGGATGTCAGATTAACCAACTAGTCAGATCTGATCTCCCTCTCCTCAAGCTAGATTCTCACAGGTGCTGGTGAGCTCTCGTCTCCATTCACCTATTTTACAGGAAAGATGATTCTCCAGGCCTCTGTCAGTGGCATCATCATGATTGAGGTCAACCTGATCCACCAGAAATCTTACTGAAATGGACATTGACTGTATGATAGGGAAATTTTTAAGGACACAAATCCAACTGGGAGTCCTCCTGGAACTGTCCCTGAGGGGAGCTCTAGGTATAGGCCCATCTACCCCTTCATCCTTCTATCTGGTACCAGTTTACTCTTCAGATCCAGTTTCCATAGGTCCAAGCCCTTCTAGTGCACTTCAGTTGGATGACAGTTCAAGGAACTTCTATATCAACAACATCTCTTACTGTCTCGATTCCGATTCTGTCAGATTAAGATGAGTCTCGGAATTGAGGTGTTAGATGTCGGGTTCCGGGTGATGGAGATGACACCAAAGTTTTCAGAGTGGTATCTTCCTCTCAGGGCCTCAGAACTTGACAGATGGGATATGAGGTCCTTCTTGGATCCAATTTTGATTGGACATGGAAAAGTTCCTGAGGCTTTAGATACTGGGAACATTTCCTCAGCTGTGATTACAGTGTCAGCTTTTGAGACTGTTGAAAGGTCCTTGGCTGGGCCAAGAAGGCAAGTGCAGACCTCAAGTTCAGATCCATCTTGACTTGCAGTGGATCCTCTAACTTTTTCTTCTCATTCTGATTGACAGGGACAATCAGTACCTATAAGCTTGGACGATACTCAACACTCAAGTTCCTAGTCTGATTTGGACCTGTCCCTAGAGGCACCCCTGAAACAAGGTCCTAGGAAACAGATGTGCAAACAGAAGCACCTAGACTCCTCTCCTGAGTCTGTCACTGAAGACACAAATTTAGATAAAAGTTAAGGGTCCCCTAGACCCCCCCCCTTGAAGAAGTCACATTTGGTGACATCCTAGAATTGATGAAACAGAGGGAGGTTGGTCTGCTGAAACCTATTCCCCAGATGAATCTGTGCTTCTCAAAGCTTTTGATACTGGCTCATCTGTATCCTATTCCAGGTTCTTTTTAGTTCCAAAGAAGACATAGATTTTGTAGCACAGCAGGCATGGAAAGACCCTGACATGGTGGAACCCATCTACACAAAACTTGAAAGAATTCTAGTGACACCAAAGAACAGAAAACATTGAACTACAGGACCACCAGTAGATACCATGGGGGTAGCAGCAGCCACAAAAAGGAACTGTCTGAGGAGAGGTTTTTTTTGTTCACCCCCCTAACAGGGAGTCAACGACATTGGATGGAATGGGGAAATGGGTTTATGCTTCAGTGACTTTCACATTCAGAGAGCTGAATTAACTTGTACGTATGACTTATTTTCAGAGGGATCTGACCAAGGAGATTTGCAAGTCCTTCTCAGGTAACTTAGCACCAGATGTTCAAAAAACAGTGGACACCCAACTGTCTATCCTACAATCCACTTCCAATGTGGCCATGCACCTGCTTTCTAATGCAGCCGATGGTACAGCTAGAGAAACAGTTACCAGCATTACCATGCATTGACATGCCTGGAAGCATCTCTGTGATTTCATGGAAGGATTTAAGACATCCTTTTTTAATGCCCAGATTAACAGCTCTACCCTCTTTGGGCCAAAAGTTAAAGAAATGCTTACTGTGATTGAGCAGGATGGTAAGGCCCTGTCTGCTGTCAGAATATTATTCTCCACCACTCATAGAACCAATTCCAGGAACCAAAGAGGTGGTAAGAAGATGTGGTTCTGAAAATTACAGAGTTATCACCAAGACACTCCTGGAGACAGACCCCCCCCTCTCAAGACAGAGGGAGAGGTAACTCAAATGGACATCACTCTGGGAGCAGAGACAGTCCACATAATCAGGGTTTTTGTGGTCCCTTTACAAAGAAACCCTATCATCTCCTGAAGGGTCATCTGACTGCTTGTCTGTTGGGGGAGCACTTAACCTTACAACCTCAGGCTTGGAAGAAAATTACATTGGATTCCTGGGTGCTAAGGATAATCACCAGAGGCTATACTATTCCCTTTTTGTACCCTCCAAAAAAGAAGTTAAAGAATCCCAATGTTCCACCCAGTCAACAGAGGTTTTAAAGTTGTTACAAAAAAGAGTCCTCCAACAGGTCCCCCAGAGACTAGTTAGGATCCTGAGTCTTTTCTATGATTTTTTTTGTTTGTTTTTTTGTTCCAAAGAAGACAGGGGTTTTCAGGCTAATTTTGTATCTTAGCTACCTCAATAAATTTATGAGACGGACAAGTTCCACATGGTCATGGTGCAGTCCATATTAGCTCTCTTGAGGAAGGACAATTGGATGTGCTCTACAGAGCTCTAGGATGCCTACTATCATATGAAGATACTGAGGCAATCCAGGAGATTTTTCTATTTCTGGCTGGGAGCCAGTCATTTTCAGTTCAAAGCACTGCCCTTCAGTCTCACCATAGCCCCCTGGGTGTTCACCAAGATTATGGCAGTGGTAGCAGCTCACCTCTGACTGCAAGAGATCCAGGTCTTCCCATACCTAGATGATTGGTTCCTAACTGCTACTAACAGGCATCTGCTAGTACAATAACGGGCACCATTACTCCATCTTACAAATCTACTGGGGATCAAAGTAAATCAATCAAAAATTTGTCTCCCACACAACAAATAGAGTTTATAGGATGTCATAGCAATACGATTCTCCAAATTGCCAAGCCTCCAAATGTACTGTCCTCAGGAGTAATGGCTTCTCAGGTAATTCAATGTCCCCTTCCTCAAGCAAGGTTGATTTTCCATCTGTTAGGGTTGATGACCTCTACTATTACGTTGGTTCCAATAGTGAAGTATCACATGAGAGTGTTACAGTAGACTCTCTCAGTCCAATGATCACAGAGTCTACACCCCTCCGTGTCAAAATTCACCTCAAACAAATTTGCAGAGATCATATCAAATGGTGGATAACCTCCCCATCAACAATGGAATGGGACTTTTTTGCCCACATATTCCCTAAGCCACAGTGACCATGGACAGTTCTTTTTTAGGGTGGGGGGTACATTTTGAGGGGAAGATGGTTCAAGTTACTTGGTCACCTTCAGAGGTTAAACTTCCCATCAATATCTTGGAGATTACAGTGGTTCTCCTAGTGTTGCAGGCTTTTCCATACTTCCTGCTGAAAGGTGTGATATCCATCCAGACCGATAATACGTTAGTTGTCTGGCACACCAACAAAGATGAACACAGTCATACCCACTTTGCTGGGAGGCCATGACAGTATGAAAATGATCAATGTCATCTCTTTGATTTCTGATAGCAATGCACATACTCGGAACATCAAATGTCGTAGTGGACAAGTTGAGCAGGTCAATCCTATTGCCTCACAAGTGGTCTCTCAACCAGACAGTGGCAATGGAAATTTTCAGTCACTGGGGCCAACCTTGCTGTGACTTTTTTGCCTCATACCTGAACAAGTGTAACAGTTAATTTGCCCTAATCCCTCCATAAGGAACAGTCACCAAGGGATAATCTAGTCCACAACTGGCCCCTATGTCTCCTCTATGCCCTTTCTCAATACCTTGACAAAATTAATTCAGAAAGCCACAAGGTGCAAGACCAGAATGATCCTCATTGCTCGCTTTTGGCCTCAGCAAGTTTGGTTCCCCGTACTTTGGCTTCATTTAATACACCTGTCTTTGGTGCTGGATCCCAGCCTGGATCTTCTGAGTCACTCATCCGAATTGCCCATACAAGATCTACAAGCCGTAAAGTTGACTGCGCGGTTGCTCTAATTTTGACTATAGCCAGAGATAACAGGTTTTCTGCTTCAGTGGTTCACATAATTTTTCCTCTCAAAAACAGTTAACAGAAAAGATTTATCAAAGCAAGTGGAAAAGATTTTCTATTTGAGCATCTTCAAGAGGACTGGATCTGTTCTCTGCTCCTCTCCCATCAATCTTGGATTCTTTTTGGATTCTTTTTAGCAAGGGACTATTTTTTCTACTACCAAAATACAAATGGCTGCTATTTCAAATTTGCACATAAGGCATAATGACTTCTCCATTGCCTCTCTAAAAATTTTCAGAGCTTTTCTCAATGGAATTTTCCTGCTAAGACTCTCCCATTATGGATCCAGTTCCCCATGGAATGTCACGGTTATACTTCAAGCCCTAACCCAGAAAGTCTTGGAACTGGCAGCCTCAGTAGATCTTAACTACTATATTTGCATCCTGACATTTCTCTACATACCAGCATAAGCTAGTTAGTCCTATACTAACAATACTGTGCATGTCACTCTACTTACTAATAGTGTTCTGTTTTAAATAACTATCGTATACTAGCAAACAACATATTTGTGACTTTATTGCTCAATAGTGTACTTTTAGCTTACATAGTTTACTAACAAATAATATGTGTGTGACTTTATTGCTCAATTAGTGTGCTTTTTGCTTATATTGTTTTAAATATTTACTGTTTACTGTACTATTAATATTGTCCTACATTTTTAGTCATCTTTGTACCTACATCCTTAGCTCTCTTTTAATAGGAATCATGATACTCATATATCAAAAGGAAAGTAACTGTATAATATACAATTTACAATGCAACTATGTCTTGTATACACTATTCTGAAGTGAGGAGCTTTTCTCCCCGGGCCTCCACTGAAAATGGACATATATCCAGTTGGACCATCCCGGTCAACAAATGTAAAATAAATAAAAATAAAAAATAAATAAGTATGTCTCTCTCTCTCTCCCTCACTATCTCCCTCTCTCTCTCTCTCTCTCTATCTCTCTCTCTCTTTCTCTCTCTCTCTCGCTCTTGGAAAACCATTTTTCTGGTTGGAATAACATCCACTACATGTATTTCTGAATTACAAGCAGCATCATGTAAACCACTGTATCTGTTTTTCCATAAAGACAGAGTAACCTTGAGAACAAATTCTTCCTTTCTACCAAAGAAGACATCCGAAGAAAATTTGAATTAATCTATTGATCTGGCAGTTTTTTCCCCCCAAGTTCTCAAACAAAGGAGAATATCTACCACTATCACTAGATGTTCATAGATAGCTCAGATTCTATTTACACTGTACCAAAGATATAACAAATCCATATCAACTGTTTTTATCCTTTTCTAAAGCAAAATTGGGAAGAAATAAATCAAAAGTCACAGTTTCACTGTATAAAGTGGCTGCAGTTATGACATATGCTCACTGTTCTACACCACTACAGAACCTCACCATTCTTCCCAAATAGAACTGTAAGGCTCAGAATCAGTGGTGCACTGTCATCAGAAGCCAGGCTTATGAGGATCAGGTCATCAAAGAGATCATTTAGCATTTGGCTGTCATTTTTAGCATGCCTTTTATGTTGCCTGCCTTAGAAACAATGGTATATCATTGTATGATTCCTTCCTAAATGTTGACTTTGCACATTGCAAAATCCTAAATACTGGAAGTGCAAAATCTTGCAACCATTCACAAGATGTGGATCTAAAACTGAATATTCTGAAATGTTGGTGCAGAGTTAATGGGAAATGCTAGTTATGAACTCATGAGTAACTTGACAAACATTTGCTCATTATCGCCAGTTTTCAGTGGGAGTGCAACAGCTTTTTGAGTACAGTCTGTACGATGGCACAGCTGTCATTGCATTTGCTTTGTATTTGCAATTTACTTTTTTTTCTTGAATATGGGAACTGGTCAAATTCAGTGAGACATTTGCTGCAAAACATATTATGTGTTAAGAGTACAGTTAGCATATCACAAAGAGAGCTGTAGTAAGCTCCTAACACTGCAACAGGTGCATTTATTGCTATACTATGCTAACATATGCTGCGGGACAGGTTTGGAATATGCTGAAGCATTGACCATTGCTGTGAAGGAAGTGCAGCCTATGCAGCAGATATAGTGGCCTCTATAAGAAACAAATACTGCCTTTGTATCTCTTGTACTATTAAGTACACGTTAGCTAAGATTTTCTTTCAAGGATTTGTTTGTCAGTTCAATGTGTAGAGTACTGTGTTTTGATTAGACAGTGTTGCTTTACATCACATTCTTGAGTGGGCATGCATCTGTTTTCAATATTTTAGGTTCAAACTTTAACATATTTTTTATGAAACCCTGACCAAGACTTATGGTCAAGGTGGGTACACATTCCACAGATGAGCAGGAATCAGCCACAGGCAGTCTAGTAGAGATTCATTTTCCTAAGTTGCTCTATAGTGCATAGAACATAAATACGCCAGAGAAGGTACATGCAAATGCAACTGGGTAGGAAATCAGGCCGTAATGGTTTGCAAATATTGAAAGCGAATGTCGCATGTGGAGAGAAATAGCACATTATGTGCCTGACTATAAAGATAAATCAGCCAAAAATGTCAGTTGCAGACAGTGAGAATGCTAGAGGTAACAGCATCAGTCATGCAGCCGCAAATCTCAGTGATTAGTGCAGCCATGCCCTGCAGGTATGTGAGAGTTATATTTAGTGTCAAAGGACATGGTACTGCCAGTGGGTGACATACCTCAGTTTCACCAGTGAGGAGATTACTGATCATGTTGACATGTTGCACACACAAGGAATCTGGGGAAGGTGTGGTCTTCCTACCTGTGGAGACCAAGGTATGTATAGCTCTTTCTATTTTAGATATAAAAGTCTTTCAGAAGGACACAGTAAATATACTGGATATTTCACAAGCTTCATCTCTGGAACACTCAACAACTGAATTTATATAATGCTTATACATGTGAAGATGTACATATGATTTTCTAGCACATCACAAGAGACAGCTAACATCATATGTATCTTCTGTAACGCTGCCTGCCTCCCTGAGGTGCTAGGTACCAAAGATTATACATTTATAGCAATACAGGCCCCACTTGGCCCACAGTCACAAAGGTTTGTGACCAGAAAGAGGTACCATTCTGTAGACTGTCAACTAGCATGTGACTCATGTGGCATCAGAATCAGTATGCTTACATAGTAACCAGGTTGTTTCTATGATTCATTTATGTGGCACACATCTCAACTGAATCACTACTCCTTGAATAGAAGAGTGATGTCCCATACAGCCACCAAGATGGCTAGTACAAACACTGTGCCCAATATTAATGTATACAGCTGCATGTATAGTGTGCCCATATGTGTTAACCCTCCCACATGCCAAAACTCTATTTCAGGAGATGCTGCTTATTTGTATTGGCCTGGCGTATGACAGTTGTAGGGTACCCACAGAGCATTGCCATTCTATAGTGTAACACCACACATGCACAAACCCACATGATCATAGGATGTGTACTCTGCCTGCACAAAGCCTGCTTCTGCTGCCTTTTTATGTCTTAGAAGCACTCCATGATAACACAGCAGTAGCCTGAAAGAGGTTCATAGCACATTGCATGCTACATCATATGCTGGTGAGGAAACCAAATGGGCAGCCCATTGATATCACTATAGTTGGGCCATATGAACAAACACACACACACACATGCCCAATGAGGAAGAGGTGGAACAGAAACAACTGCAGCTGACAACCCTCAACCAGTGAAGAACATATGTTGGCATAATGGTTAAGGTGTTTACCTGACAGACTCAAGGTGCAGGGTTTGATTCTCACATGGGTAATTGGCTAGTCTTAAAATGACTCACGAAGGCAGTTAGCCTAGTACTAATCTATGAATCTGTACGGCTATAAGGCAGTGCAGGTAAAGTGGCAATTTCTAGCCCAGAGCTATGGTCATTGGCAAGTACACAATGACAGTGTAATGCAACACAGTACAAATGTGATGCATGCAGTATTGATATTAGACTATGCTGGTCAATTCATGGTCAGGCAACACTGTCCAAAGACATTCCCACATACACCAAACAGGAGGGAGATTGGAGTGGGTACAGCCACCATCAGGTATAAAATGACCATGGCACAATGACACACGGCTATTTACACACAACAGATGGAGAAGCATGTCACAGCATGTGGAGTGACGAATACTCTGTGTCGGGAACAATTTACTCATGTAATATGTGACTGTGACCTGAACATACTCTGCTGACTAGCTGCACTATGTTTTGTGGTCTTCTCTGGCAGAAACTGCATTTAACTATGAGACCATGAC
This sequence comes from Protopterus annectens, assembly GCF_019279795.1. NCBI lineage: Eukaryota > Metazoa > Chordata > Ceratodontiformes > Protopteridae > Protopterus > Protopterus annectens. Next base: position 289,038,847 of record NC_056729.1, read on the forward strand.
CTGGATGGAGTCTGCTGTTGAGGTGTACTGCCATCAAAGGTTGGGTCTTTTGCCACCAACGAGGGTTGGCAGATTGTTATACACTTAAAGATTAAATGCCCCACTCACCCACATGGCCACCCTGGGTAAATACCATGCCTGAACCTATTCATAGTGGCACCACCTATTCTGACTCAATAGACATTGCCAATATCCTTGCAAACATATTTAGTATCAACTTCACCCCCAAGACTTCCATCCAAAGCTCTGAAATTCTGGAATCCCTTACCCCACCTAATATCTCTAAAGATAATTTACTGACAATGCTAACCAAGACCAAAAAATACTTCCTGCATGGGACCTGACAATATACCTTGTTGCTTAATTAATAGTATTAAATATGCCCTTGAAAACCCACTCCTTAAGGTACTTAACCTAAAGTTAGCTACTGGGTTTATCCTGGATAAGTGGAGTACTGCAGTCATTATGCCTCTCCCTAAGGGTGGACTTACAACCAACCCAGGTATTTACAAACCTATCAGCCTTACAAGCCTCTTCTGGAAAGCCACAGAATGTATTATAATTAACCTCATAAACTACAATATCAAGAATCTTTTTAGACTTGTCCCTCAAGGAATGGGTTTTGTGAAGAGTAGATTCTGCCTATTGAATATGGTTAACTTCTTTGAAAGGGTTAAGGAGGCTGTAGATGGTGGCCATGAAGTACATAGTATATCTTGACCTGGCCTAAGCCTTCAACACCATTTCCCATTCTAGCATCATACAGAAACTAAATGCTTTAAAAATTAACCCATACGTGGTAAGATGGGTAGCAAAATGTCTGAAAGATGTAACTCATACAGTGGGAGTTGCAAATACCTCATTAGAAAGTGTGAAAGTGACCAATGGTGTCCCTTGGGGTCTGATGTTGGGACCTTTCCTTTTCGACATTTACTTCTCAGATCTACAAGCAGAGAGTCAAGACTCCTGACTAACAAAGTTTGCATGACTGCAAACTGTGAGCTATTGTTAATACATGTTTTGACATCCAAACTATCCAGAATTAAGTATTCCTAGTAAACTATTGGCGCACTAAACATAGACTCAAACTAGATGCTAAAAAATGTTGTATTATTACTTTTGGTATTCACCCCACCCCTTATCATATGGTATGAATAATGCAGAACTACAAAATGAAAATGTAGTCAGGGATCTAAGAACTTGGGTTGATAATTCCCTCTTTTGACCATCATGTGACAATGATTGCCAGGAAATTATTTTATTTAACACAGATGATTGCCAAAGGAATATCATCAAGGTCTAATGAGATAATCACTCTCTTATACTCAGCATTGATCAGATTAATTATCAACTACAACCTCCTTTGGGAAGTATCTCACTAAACATATCAAACTATTAGAAATACCCTGAAGATTCCTAACCAAAAAGATTACAGGCCTAAAGTCCCTAAATTAACAAGAAAAGTACTACGCATTTTTTCTGTGTCTCAGACTTCTGAGTGGAGATCTCTGTCTCACATACTGCTCCATTAGAGGCTCAGTTGCCCTGGATATCTTGCGTTTCCACAAGTCCAATTGCTCCACCAGTACTTAAAACTAGGCACCAAAACCTTCACCAATAGATGAATAAAATGCGATGGAAGGACAGGTTTATTAGCCAGTACCTCCCTCACCTCTAGAATAAACCTTCCCTGCATATTAAGCAGTGTGACTCACCATCTTCCTTTAAGCATAACCTAGAAGACTTGGTGGATATTTCACAAATTTACTCTGGAATTGACTGGCATGGTCCTCCTGGAAAAAGGAGATGCAGCCTGAGTGGAGGTACTGGCAAGGCGTAAATGGTCATAAGACTCAATAGTCTTGACATATCTATTAATCTAAAAAAAAATGCCAAAACAGAAAACTGGACTTTTAAATTATCAGTAGGCCATGCTAATGTATAACATAAGCAAAAACAAAGACACCTCCCAGGTGGTATGATGGTTTGGGACTTTTCCTCCAATGTCAAATCTGGAAGCAACAGTTCAAAGCAAGTTTTTAATGTCCTCACTCAGAAGAATAAAGGCTGGAACACACCATGTTTAAAGTAGACAAAAGAAGCACACATGGCAGTTAAAGTTAACACTGCTAAGTAAAGAACAATGCTTGCTATTCTCACTTTATCTTGTATTTGTACAGAATTGTTATTCACATAAACCCATTAGCTGCAGTGGGCAGGTAACATTACTGTCTAAATATAGTGAGAATATACATACATATAACTGGCACACTCATGAACTTGTACTAGGCATTCTGAGTGGATGCTACCATAGCTCTCAACCTTATATTTCCAAAACATAGAACGATACCTCTTATAATGTGGAACAAATGGACAAAATGTGGAATACCTAACAACAGCTTACTAACAACTTCAACTAGGATGCTCACAGAATGGTTAAATGTGTTTTTTATACTTGTAGAATATTCTTTTGTTGGATTAAAATGTTTCAGTAATAGATAATATGGATATCCATTAAAAATATTTACATCGTACATGTACAGACCTTTTCAATGTGGTATGGTGAAGAACACTGATTTTTTTTAAAAGTAATAATAAGGAATATTTGAGAGGTAGAGGTGCTACAATACTATACACCTGACAGTGCTGTAATTGATTTCTTGTGTGATAGTCCCTACTCCATGCCAGTAATCAAGGAGCCTCAATGCTCACCACTTGTACTGGTGAGCAACAGCCATTAGGAGCAAAAATGGATTCACACAGGATTTTCAAATACAGCTCATTGCACCAAGCTCAATTTCCCTTAAGAGCACACAGGGCACACAGTAAGAGATGTGGAGCTGGACTCTGTCTCTCAACAGCCCCAAACAAGACTGACCGCTTTGGAGCTCTGTTTCCCTGTTCCAAGTAGCTGACACACAGACTTGGATATCTGATCTTCACACACACACACACACACACACGCACATGCACACACACACACACACACACACACACACACACACACACACACACACACACACACACATACCTGGGAAAGGCTGACACGGATTTATCAGCCGTGCCCCCTCTGTCCAGACTATAAGGTAATTACACTGCTATCAGTGAGCTACACTAAGGCTCTTACAACGGTACCCAATTATAATGAGTACAATTAATGCTAATACAAATGGTAGAGTTTGACCAATGCAGAAAGGCTTTCGGGAGCAGCCCCAGTATCACTAAAATAAGCATAAGTACTTTTAACATGTTAAAAATAGTCTCTTATACACCAGCCACAATGAAAGGTATATAAATATTTAATAATAAATAATAAAATAGAAAACATGAGAATACTGAATATCTAGTTACAATAAACACTAGAGTTTCAGACACAAAAGATATAAAAAATAACACGGTTGGATAGATTAACACAGATGCAAAAAAACAATACTTAACTAATCTCACTATATTTTCTTGACTGATTGAAGCTTTTCCTGGTTGTTACTTACTACAGCAAGGCAAGATGAGTGTTAAGTTGCTTATTACAGCAAGGCAAGATGGTTGTGTGAGATATCTGTGAGAGATCTTTCCTGTCAGGTTCCAGAAGACAAAATGCTGCTGTGAGAGTTCCATCATATCTTTCACTAATATCAAAAAACATAATTTCAGTGCTGGTTATAGAATGATATCACATCTGGTCACCTGCTTCTGATACAGTACACACCCAGAGCTATGCTAATATTTGTTGCAGCATTGGAAAGCTATAAAACAATTTCAAAAACTTCCACCCTTCCAGAGTAGCAATTATTTCGCCCCTAAGGATAATACAGTAAGATTCATAGTCCTGGTTTTCCCAGGCATGTTGTCTCTGGCTGCAATCAGACCTGTAAGATAAAATATTATGGCCTAGACCAACCCATTTAATTTTCAACCAATTTTTTGAAATTAGATGGACTGAGATTATCCTCTTCCCTTTCAGAAATCTCTGTTAAAACATATATTTAATCAGTTATAATAATACTGACATACATGTACATCTCTTTTCTGTCCAGTAGGACTCACTGTTGATGCATTTTTAACACAAGCAACTTTACAAGTACATTTTAACACAAGCATCTGTACAAATCAGTGTGCTAGTCAAATGGCATACAATTCTTTACAAAACTCCTGCTAGCTATGCTGACATATGTTACATATGGACTGCTCTACTCTCCCTGGCATAGATGGCACTACTTCATATCATCACACCTCTCCCCCCATTGAAGACTCAAGCTAGTCTTTCAAGCAACCCTGGAAAATGCTGCTTGAGAGAAATGGGCCCTTCTGGGAACACATTATCCTATACCCTGTCTTGACAGCCCATCTGCATTGGCATTGCTTATCCCACTAGGCTGCTACACTATGTAATAGGTTCATAGGTTCATAGGTAGGTACTAGGCTATCTGCCCAAAGGCATTTATAAGCCTAGCCAGAATGTGTTGGCTTTCACCACCCCCTTAGATTAGTTCCCTGTGCCTCTGTCCAGCAGAGCCATTGAAGTGATCCCTGGGGTAAACTTTCTGTTTCCATCCACTCGTCAAGGTTTCTCTTGAAGAGGGTTAGCAAGGAGCTCTGCCTAATGTAGATTGGAATCTTGTTCCAGAGCATGGGAAGTCTCTGGGACAGTAATCTATCCCTTCAGTACACCCTATTTATTGTTGTGGTGAGGTTTAGATGCCTGGTGCATGTGGCTCGAGGGGATATGGTTTTCTTTAGGTGGAGCATGTCCATCAATTCTGGGTTGGACATGGCCTTGTATGTCAGGCAGAGATCATCTCTGAGTAGGTGGTATGCAACCGAGTATAGCTGGAATTTATTCAGTCGATCTGCATAGGGCATCTGCTTGAGGCCAGTGATCCTCTTGGTGAGGTACTTCTGTGGTATTTCCAGTTGTTGCAGGTGTCTTGTAAGGTACATCCCAAATGGGGCATTGTACTCTATGATGGGTCTGATGAGTGATGCATAGGGGCCCAATGATCTCTTGTGATCTGGATGCAAACCCTTTTGTGATTAGGTGGGCCACATAGAAGGATTTTCTAAACACTTTGGCAATGTGATTATCAAAGGAGAGGTTATTATCTACTTGGGTCCCCAGATCCCTTATTATGTCTTCTGTATTTAGGGGGCTACCACCTATGTGGTAGTTTGTGGGTACTTTGTTTTTCCAAAGGGGATGACTATGCATTTTTTGGCATTTAGCTTGAAGCCATGGTTTTGATACCAGGTATCTGTCTCAGTGAAACCCTTTTGGAGGATGTCTGTGTCAGCCGGAGAGTCAATTATAGCCCCTAGTTTATAGTCATCTGCAAACTTGGTCATCTATAGTCCTCCTGTGCTTGCCTGTACCTCTGAGAAGTATATGCCAAACAGGAGGGGTCCTAGGACTGAGCCCTGGGGAACGCCACTTGGTCAGACCTAGCTCCCACAACTCTTACCATGTGGGTTCTGTCCATGAGCCAGTTGGCAACCCATCTCGTGACGTAGAGGTTTATGTTCAGGCTGGTGAGCTTGTCTATAATACCTGAGTGGGGAATGGTGTTGAAGGCCTTTGCAAGGTCTAGGTAGGCTGTGTGGACCACCTTTCCCTCGTCTATAGCCTTGGTAACTGTCTCAAAGAAGTCCACCAGGTTTAGGAGGCATGATCTGCCCTTAACAAAGTCGAACTGGGTAGGGTCCAGTGTTTGGAGGTTTCCAATGTCTCTGTTAATGAGATCCATGATGATGCACTCCATAGCTTTGCAGACCAAGCTAGTCAGGCTTATAGGGCAATAGTTCCCGGCGTCTGTTGTGGCTCCACCTTTGTGGAGTGGAATAACCATTGCTGTGCACCACTCTGTGGGCACTTAGTCTGTGGAGAGGCTGAGTTTAAACAGTGTGTTTAGGTGAGGGGTTAGTTTATCTTTGAGCTCATGTAGGATGCAGCCTGGGACACCGTCCGGTCCCATTGATGCTGTGTTTTTTGGCTTTAGAGAGGGCTGTTTTAACCTGAGTGTCTGTGATTTCAGGATCACTACATTCTTCTGGTATAGTTATGGGCCCTTTTGGGGGTGAGAGGGGGGTGAGGTTTGCACTGAACCTGTCTGCCAGGATGTTGGTTATATCGGCCAGTTCAGTGTATTTTGTGCTATTCTGCACTAACTCCGAGCAGATCTGAGAATTGCCACTTAGATTCTTCACATAGCTAAAGAATGCCTTGTGGTTATCTTTGAAGTCCATGGCAATTTTTCTTTCGAAGCTAGCCTTGGATGATTTTATGAAGGAACGTAGTTTCTTGCTGATACTGATCAGGGATGTCTTCCCTTCTTGGGGTTTTACTCTTTTCTGAACTAGTTTCCACCTTCTATTGTATAGCTTGTTTATGGCAGGGGTCCACCAGACTGGATTCCTTTTCTTGGAGGAGTAAGTCTTGGTTTTGTTTGGGATAGCACGATCCATGCATTCTTGTAAGTGCCCGTAGAGTGCATTAGTAAGGGAATTTGCAGCTTGGACAGCATTATCCTTTAGCATGGAGGCTTTGAAACTTCCCACCTCGGTCTTAAGTAACGTGAAGTTTGCTTTTGAAAAGTTTTTCACAGTTTATTCTTTGACTGGGGGTGGTAGCGGAATGTGGATATCCAGAGTGATTAGTTTATGGTCAGATTTAACCAGCAGGGGGTTGTCCTCCGGTGTGGAACACTGGTCGCCCATGTTGGTGATGACCAGGTCCAGTATGTTGTCACCTCTGGTGGGGGTGTTGACCAATTGATCCAGGGTGTTTGAGTTTATAAATTTTAGGAAATGTTGGGCAAGGGAGTTTGTACTTGAGTAGTTCTCCCAGTTAATGTTTGGGTAATTGAAATCACCCAATATCAGGGTGTTTGGTAGGACCTTTATGTTTCCCAGTGTTTCCAGGAATGTAGAGTGGGGATCCTGCGACATGGTGGGTGATCTGTAGCAAGCTACAATTTAAATAGCAGTTTTGCCCATTGTTAGTTGCACTTGGATGATCTCTGAAGCATCGTGCTGTGCCACTAACCTGGAGGTGTGGGTATCCTTGATGAATATGGATATGCCCCCCGCCTTTTGTATTTCGGTCTGGGTTTTGTGGCCGAAATGCATGGTATGAGTTGTAGCCTGGTAGAGCTGGGGTACTCTCTGGAGCCTTAAACCAGGTTTCTGTTACTGTACATATATTGATTTTCTCCATACTGCTGCAACTCTAGGCTCCACCTTAATAACTTTGCATTTTGTTGGCTGGCATAATGTAGCCATATTAAGGGATTGTGGTCTGTAACCACAGTGAATTTCCTTCCATACAGATAAGGCTGAAGTTTCTGCAATGCCCATACTATGGCTAGACATTCTTATTCTACAGCTACATAACATTCCTCCATGAATTGGAGTCTATAGGTGAGATATACAACTGGATGCTCTTCTCCCTCTGAGGAAACCTGGCTGAGTATGGCCCCCACCCTATGGTTTGAAGCATCCACCTGCACAATAAATGTTTTGCTATAATCTGGACTGGCTAACACAGGGAGGACCCCAAAGCCCCTTTAAACTTCTGAAATGCCTGCTCACAGGCTGGGGTCCACCCTACCTTATCTGACCTGTTTTTCCTCATGCAATCTGTTAGGGGAGCAGCTATTGTACTATAATTGAGAACAAACTTTCTATAGTACCCCACTGTCCCCAAGAATGCCCTCATATGCAACATTGCTCGGATTTCTTGAACCTGGGTAGGGGATAGCTGCTGAGGCATTGCTAGCCCTTACAGTGAGGTCTCAGTCAGAGTTTCACTGAGGAGATCAGTTATCAGATCCCCCTCAGACTCCTCCTGCCATCTGCTACAAATACTCAGCACAAGGGCCTCCCTATTAGATAAGACTTCATCAGGTTTACATGATACAGTTTGCATCCCTGCCTCCTTCTTATCAGGTTTACCATGTAATTAACAACACTAACCTTCCTTACCACTTCAAAGAGTCCCTCCCAAGCTGCCTGCAGCTTATCATGTTCGACAGGATTGAGCACCATTAACTGCAGTCCCACAGCACAGTATTGGACTTGAACATTCCTGTAATACCAGACCTTTTTCTGCTGTTGGGCTCCTGCTAGGTTCTCTTGGGCCAAACCCACAAGCTCCCTAAGCCTTGTCCTGAGGCTTAGGACATATGTCACAACAGACTTCTTGTGGGATTCACACTCACCCTCCAACTCATCACAAATCAAATCTAAAGGACCCCCCACCCTATGCCCATATAGCAACATAAAGGGTGAAAGACCTGTGGATTCCTGGGATACCTCCTTGTATGCAAACAGCAGATGGGGCAAATATTTGTCCAACACTCTCTTAAGCTAGTCTGAAAATGCCCATAGCATGGTCTTTAGTGTAGAGTTTAACCTCTCCACAAGGCCATTAATCTGGGGGTGGTAGAAGGTGGTCTTTAGTTGCTTCACCCCACAGCATTTCCACAGACAAGTCAGCAGGTCTGACATGAAACTGGTACCTCTGTCAGTCAGTATTTCTCTCTGGAAATCTACCTGCTGAAAATCTCTAACAAAGCATTTGCCACCTTTTTTGCCTCAATGGAGGACAGAGCCACTGCCTCAGGGTATCTAGCAGCATAATCTACTATCTCCAGGATATATTTCTTGTGGAACTTGAGGTATTCAGAGGTGCTACAATATCCATCACTACCCTCTGAAATAGCTCTTCAGTCACAGGCATAGGCATCAAAGGAGCTTTGATCTTGTCTCCTGCTTTGCCTACCTTTTGGCACTGTTTACTGATCCTACAGTACCCTGTTACATCCCTTGCAATCCCAGACCAATAAAAGTTCTGCATCTCTTGGTACACTTTATGCCCATATGACCTGCAAAATGAATGTCATAAGCTATGGCTAGAAGTGCCAGACAGTAGACTCTAAGCGTTACCAACTGCTGCAATACCTCACTCTCTAGCTCTCCCTCAAGAATCCACTCTCTATACAGTAACCCTTTGTTCCAGTATACAGACTCTCCTTTTCATTGAGAATCAGGTGCCTCCTTAGCTACCTCTCTAAACATTATAAGGTAGCATCCAAAAGCTGAGCCTGTCCCAACTCTACCTTTATGTCCCTTCCCAGCTCCCTTTCCATTGGATGCCTGGTATCTTCTGACAGTGGTCCCTCACTTTCAGCCTGGGTACTACCACTCACCTCTGTCCTTGTAGTCACCATGTACATAGGAACATCAGTACTTACCAGCAACTGTGGCACACTTTCAGAATCTCTACTATAGGGTAGCTCCCTCCCTGAAATAGCCACATTACCAGCCCCAGCTTCAAGTGTGGGGCATGTCTGGGTCTCCCCCAGGCTACCAGACCCACATGCCTGTCTCCAACCTGACTGTGTGTAACTGCATGCACACAAGGTAATGCATTATCAGAATCATTCCATATCAAGACATCTGTAGGGATATCCTCAAACACACCTACCTGTTTACGTCCTTTTCTACCCTGCCAGTCAATGTGAAACTGGCCAAAGGTATTTGTAATAGGGTCCCTCCTCAAGCTCTGACTGGAGTGGAGTGGACTGGCCAAGCAGGTACTGCTCCTCTTTAACCACTGCAGGCTTCACAATGGTTATATCAGAGGTTGTATCTCTCTCTCTCTCTCTTAGCAGTGGCCTGCCTTCCATTCACTAAGATAGGATAAAAACTGGTGATAGTTTGGTACCCCTGTTGTCTTCATACAACTTACCACTGACATGCTATTATTCCCATATGCTGTCTCCCTCACTGTTTGTTCCCTACCTTGCTTCAGTGGACATTTGGATGCTACATGACCCCTCTGGTTACAATTAAAACATCTAACCCTTGATCCTGGCTGGATACCTGAACTAGTGGCTTTCCCTGTTACTGGCGGATGCTGTTGGTGTGGTTTAGGCTGCCCACCATGGGATTCCTTATATACAAGTGCAGCACTACATCTCTCCTTCTTGTGCAGTGGTGCCCTGCTTGCTAAGTAGGGATCCCCTTTTCTCCCCAGCTCATCTGCACGGACTCCCAGTCTGCTATCCAGATTCTGATGTCCTCAGGCAAAGTGCCAAGTACTTGTTCCCTCACCAAAAAGTCTCCCGGCCTTTCAAAAAAGGTGAACTGGCACCCACTCACCCTCCCATGTAAACAAGTGCTTAACTCAGCAATATAATCACATACACTTTCATCTGCCTTACATCTATGCTCACAAAACTTTTTTTTCTGTAAGCTTCAAGTGATAACTTAAAATATTCCAATAAACATTGTTTAACTGTATCATAATTTAAACAATCCGTATCAGACAATTTATAAACAGCAGTTACAGCCTTAACATGGAGTTGGGGGGTCAGGAACTGTACCCAGAGCCCTTTGTCAACATTATACTGTTTACATACTCTTTCAAATACATAAATAAAACTATCAAAATACCACCATCCATAAACTGGGGAAGTAATTTACTGACCTTTATTGCTTCCAGGGTTCAGTAATTCCCTTTCCTATTACCTCCATGACCCTGATGAAGAATCAGCATCACCCTCTCATGTTGGCCCTGCTTCTCCTTTTCTTCAGCCTCCAAACACTGCAGTTTCTCATTCTCTTCGACTTCCAAATGCTGGTCTCTCTGCTGATTCTAATTACATCTATTTCTCCATTTTTTGGCATCTAAACACCACAGTTTCTCTGCTGATTCTATTTCCAGATGTTAGGCCTCCAGTTCAAATCTTTTTAACTCCAGACAAATTTTTAATTCCTCTGAGGAAAAGGTGAACTGTCCTGTTTCTGAGGGCTGCAAATCTCCATCACAAGACTGGCCGTCGGTCCATGCTACAGCTGCAATTAAGACTACATCACCACTAAGTACTCTTTTCAATCATAGCCTAACCACAGGCTTTGTTCCTGCTGAATGGAGAACAGCTATAGCTATTCCCCTCCACAAACGTGGCCTAGCAACAGACCTGGGGAATTACAGATTCATAAGCCTGACCAGCCTCATCTGTAAGGCCAAGGAACATATCATCATGGGCCTCATAAATAAAGACATAAGTAACCTCCAAACCCTGGATCCTATCCATTTTGGCTTCATGAAGGGTCGATCCTGCCAATTTAATCTGGTGGATTTCTTTGAAAGTGTGTCCAAGGCCATTGATGAGGGCTGTGACACCAGGGAAATACTGCCAGCCCAGCTAGTTGGAATTTTATAAATAATTATATGTCACTTGAAAATATTAATATGATTTATATAGAAATGTGACACTGCCAGTCCCGCAATCAAGAATTTTGTAAATAATCATATGTCATTTGTGAATAGTAATATGATTCATATGCTTGTCCTACAAATGTAAGAGAACTGTATGTTATGTACTGGGCTTCAAGAATGTAATCACAGTGTACCCTACTGGAAAAGAACAGAAATGTATATAAACTATATACCTGTGCAAATGTATGTTTTAATAGTAGAAGCTGAAACATACAGAGTTAACTTGCAAAACTTCAAGAAAATAAGTGGAAATTGTTTTACAATTTTGTTATCTCTCAGTTTCAGATCAGCAAAGATGTAATGTCTAGAGCTAGAGGTTTTTCTATTGTCTTGAAACAGAAATAATTACTAGGTTTCAAATGTAAAAGTGTTTTCATTGCTCCCTGATGTCCTAGCAGCTGCACACTTCTGAGAGATATGCATTTTTGGCACAGAGGTGTTAAATTCTAAGTAACGGTTTACCCTGGGAACTGAAGTCAGGTGACAAAGAGTGATGTCATCTGAGCTAACCCAGCAGTAATGTTGAATATTAACTTAAGAACTCTTTCAGAGAGAAAGTCTGTGCATTTTGTGTCTTGTCTTGGACCTAGCAAGAACATCCACTCATCTCATTTGCCTTGCTCTGTAAGTTATTTAGGGCATAGTATCTTTTAGATATAGATAGGAATATAATAAAGATAAGTTTAGATGTTTTCTGTATTTATTTGAGATTGTCTTATCATGTTGTTTTAAAATATTTCCTGTGATTCTGAACTCTGTAGTTACTGTGTTGTTTGAGTATTGTCTTGTTATTTTACTATTTACTATTACATATATTTAAACCTTTTAATTGTGGCTGGTTTGTTTAGATGTATTTAAGCTCTCAGAATACCCGCATTTGTATTTGGTGACACTGTACAGGCCACTCCTAAATAGCCTTGAAAGTCTTGGTCACACTTACCATTTGGATAATATTAAGATTATACAGTAGGATTAGGCATAATTTGTAAGGGCCTTAGAGTAGCTGATAAGTAGTGGTTGGTGGCAGTGATAACTACCTTATAGTTTGGGCAGAAGGGAGCATAGCTACTAAACATGTGCCAGCCATCCCCAGGAGTGTCTGTGTGTTTGAATATAAATCAAATTTCTAAGTGTTTGTGTGTGTGTGTGTGTGTGTGTGTGTGTGTGTGTGTGTGTGTGTGTGTGTGTGTGTGTGTGTGTGAGTGTCAGCTACTTGGGCAGGGACACGAAGCACTGGTTGGGCAGAGAGAGTGCTGCAAGTTTTGGCTTGACCACTCAGCTGAGATCTTAACCCTATAGCTGTGCCAGTGGGGAGTCTTATTGGGGATCTGGAGAAAGAGGCAGAACCAGTCACAGACTGACTGTGATCTGTGTGTTGTTAAGGGAAATTGTACTTTACTATGTATGTCCCGCACTACTGCTAGTGGTGAGGATTGAGGCTCCATGATTACTGGGCCAGTGCAGGGGCATCACAAGAGCAAATCTGTGCACACAGCATACTTCAACTTGGCAAAGGCTTTCAACACAAACACACATTCAGCCATTACTGATAAACTTAGCAAACTGAATGTAAACCCCTTTGCTGTAAGATAGGTTGCCAACTGTCTCACAAACTGGAAACACACTATCAACGTAAGTGACTTCACATCAACCCGCAGACCTGTTATGAGTGGGGTGCCACAAGGATCAGTGCTAGGCCTCCTACTGTTTGGTATACACTTCTCAGAAGTTCAGATCAAAACTAAAGGGTTGTGGCTGACATAGTTTGTAGACAACTGCAAACTAGGTGCAATCATTGAATCCCCAAATGATGTCAGTATACTCCAGGATGGTCTCACACAGACCAACAACTGATGTATTAGTCACAATCTCAAACCGAATGCAAACAAATGTATCATCATTTCCTTCTGCACAAAAAATGTCCCTTCACACTATCAAATCAATTATAATACCCTAAGTACCCATTAAGGGGTAAGGCACCTGGGGATCACAGGTTGATGCAACTTTAACTTCGACCACCACATGTCTACCATTGTAAGGCAATCTTTCCACATAGCTCACTCTTGCCTCAAGAGAAAAAGAAGTTATAACCCCCCATACTCGGCACTTATCCAGCTCATAATTGAGTATAACGCCCCATTCTGTATGGACTGTACTAAGCACCTACAGCAATTAGAGAGAACTCAGAGGTTTCTAACAAAGAAGATCAAGGGCTTGCAGACCAACTAAAATTCCTGTCTCTGTACTCCGCATTGTATAGACTTTTTTGGGGAGACTTATTCTACCCTACACAGCAACTCAAGACCCAAACCTAATGAACTTACTGCATATCTGTAATGAAATGGGTCTAGGGCTACCTGTTACAGGGACTAAAATATGGCCTGTGACTTAAATAGGACATGCTGGTGGGACAGATTTATCTCCCAACAACTGCCACATCTTTGGAACAGGCTAAAAAAACCATGTGAAACAGAGCACTTCTATAACACTGTTCAAGCGGAACCTGGATGAGTGGATGGGGCACCATAAATTCTTACCAAGGATAGTGCCCACAACCCTCCTGCATATGCAATTTTGGGTATTAACTAGTATTGGGTATTAACTAGTACCTCTACTGTATTACATTGGGTTGTAACGGCTAGGCTTAAAATGACCTCTGGGTCAGTAGCCTAGTAATTTCCTATGATCCAATGAAATAATTTCCTCTTTAGTCAGGTTGGCATGCATCAGTCCTTTGGCTTTGCAGACCTTGGCCAACTGGCTTTTTGTCAGCTTTGCATAATCCTCTGCTGACACCCTTGCCTGCTTTCCCTGACTAAAGTAAACTAAAAAAGTAAATTAAACTTTTGTGACATGAAACTCTGTATGTTTACCTTGTGGCTGTTGAGTACACACACCTTCAGTGACAACTGCCCACAAGCTACTGAAGTTCAATTAATATCCCACCCAGATGACACCAATATGTAACAGTCCCTACTCCAGGCCAGTAATCAAGCAGCCTCAATCCTCACCAATGACATCAGTGAGGGATGGCCACTTGGAGTAAAAATCAATTCACACAGTATTTTCAGATGCAGCTCTCTGTACCAAGCACAATTTCCCTTACAAGCACACAGACAGCACACTCCAGACCTGCAGCTGGACTCTCTTTCTCCAGACACCAAACAAGACTCCACACCGATCACTTTGGAGTTCTATGTCCCTGTCTCAAGTAGCTGACACACATACATGGATAGTTGATCTTCTCTCTCTCACACACACACACACACACACACACACACACACACTTGGATATTTGATCGTCTCTCTCTTTCACATGCACACACACACACACACACACACACACACACACACACACACACACACACACACACACACACACACACACCCTGGGAAAGGCTGGCACAGATTTATCAGCTGTGCCCCCTCTGCCCAGACTATAAGGTAACTACACTGCCACCAGTCACCTACACTAAGGCTCTTACAAGGGTACCCAATTATACTGAGTAAAATTAATCCTAATACAAATGGTAGAGGTTGACCAATGCAGCAAGGCTTTCAAGAGCAGCCACAGTGTCACTAAAATAAGCATAAGTACTCTTAAGATGTTAAAAGTATTCTCTAAAAGACCAGCCACAAAGAAAGACAAAGAAATATTTAATAATAAATAATAAAATAGAAAATGGGAGAATATTGAATATCTAGTTACAATAAACACCAGAGTTTCAGTCATTGGAGATATAAAAATAACACAGTTGGCTAGATTCACACAGATGCAGAAAAACAATACTTAACTAATCTCACTATATTTTCCTGACTGACTAAAGAATCACTGTTCCCTGATTAAGTTATTTACTACAGCAAGGCAAGACGATGAGTGTTGAGTTGCTTACTACAGCAACGCAAGATGAGTTGTGTGGTTGTGCGAGATATCTGTGAGAACTTTCCTGTCAGGTTCTGAAAAACAAAGTGCTGCTACGAGAGTTCTGTTATATCTCTAATTAATAGCTAAAAAAAAAATTTCACTACTGGTTATAGAACGACATCACATCTGGTCACCTGACTGGTACAATACACACCCAGGGATTTGTTAACTGCTGCAGCATCTGAAAGCTATAAAGCAATTTCAAAAACTTCCACACTTCCAGTGTAGCAATTAGTTCACCTCTACTGACAATACAGTAAGATTCCTAGTCCTGGTTTTCCCAAACATTTTTGTCTCTGATTGCAATCAGACCTGTAAGATAAAATCTTTATGGCCTAAACCAACCTATTTAATTGTCAACCTATTTTTCAAAATTAGCTGGAGTGACAGTAACCTCTCTCCTTCCAGAATCCTTGATTAAAGCATATACACTTAATCAGTTATAATAATACCGTCTGACATACATGTATATCTCTTTTCTGTCCAACAGGACCTGCTGTTGATGGATTTTTTAACACAAGCAACTTTACAAATACATTTTTAACACAAGCATCTGTAAAATCAGTGTGACAGTCAAATGACATAAAATTCTTTACAAAACTCCAGCTAGCTATGCTGGCATATGTTACACAAGCAATAACCTACACTCCCTGGCACAGATGACACTACCTCATATCACCACACCTTGTACTCTATGTGGAACTGCTGATTCATCCTATGTTTCAGTTGTAAAATGTGATTGGACGCATTCAAACCTAGGTGCTCTTATTCAGTCTTTAACGGACTTAAAATTGGTTCAACACAGCTTAGACCATGTTAACAACTGGTGCATGGACAATGGTCTCAAATTTAAGTGTAAAAAATGTAGCATAGTTCATTTTGATAAACAAAACTGGTTTCTCTCACTGTATAGGAGATGCAGCCCTCCAATCAGACAGTGTTGAAAGGGATCTAGGTACTCTTGTTGATAATGCCTTATCATTTGACCATCATGTCTCCACAGCAATTCCGAAAGGCTTTTATTTGGCCAGTCTAATTTCCAAAGTAATCTCCACTACATCCAAATAAGTCTTAATTCCCCTTTACTCATATCTTATCAGACCCATTATTGAATATAATGTACCTTTTGGCATGTATTTATCTAACCATATCACACAACTTGAGAGATGTCAGAGACTCATAACTAAAATGATCAGTGGCTTCAAAAAATCCTAGTTATCAGGACAGACTGGAAGCCCATTCTCTGTATTCAGTCTCTTAGAGACTCGTTCATGGAGAACTATGTCTAGCCTTTCACGTCATGAAAGATTCAACCCTATTTGATCTCTTATTCCTTCACAGAACCAGTTCCACGGTGGTGCAGCGGTAGCATTGTTACTTCACAGCAAGAGGTTCTCCCGTTCGATTCTCGGCTGGAGTTCGGGGAGTGCCTTCTGGGTGGAGTCTGCATGTCCTCCCCGCAGCTGGGTGGGAATTCGAAAGATATGCGTAAATGGGCGTGCCTTTGTTGAAGGTTAAACGTCAAGTTGGCACCTCGGCGTTCATCAAAATCTACTGCCAATCATTAGTGGACCGGAGTTCCGCTGTGGCGACCCCTAACCGGGAAAAGCCGAAAGACAACAACATTCCTTCACAGAACCAGTAGTACAACAAATACTCAGTTATATTATTTATTTGTTGACATTTGATTACCAATAAAGTCCAATTGGGTAGAAGCCCATTTTCAGCAGAGGCCCAGGGATAAAAGCTCCAAATTATTACAAAACATTTTAAGAACAATAATTTATACCATTATTTAATATGTAGATAAATTAAAGGTAAGCTAGTCTAATACAAACAGGAACTGCAATATGAAGTGAGGGAAAAACAGGCTTATGGTATATTTAAAAAGAAAGTCAGGAAATAAAATTTGATAGAACTAGGGAAGTAAGTGAAAAAGGGAGAGTAAGGTGGTATAAGGAATGAAAAGATACTTGTTCACATTTAGGGATATACTTTATCCTAGTTCTGAACAAGAACAGTGCCAGATTTTAGCTAGGAAGTATTTCAGAGTGGTTTGGGAAGATGAGATGGATGGTACTGACCTGATGGATACAAGTAAGGAGTTTCAGGCCTTAGCAACCATGTACGAGTACAGACAATGTCAAGCAGATTTGCTAGGTCTGTAGATAGAAGGTTTTGGTTTCAGTTATAGGAACTAAACCTCCATCAGCAGATAAATAAGACATGTTGGCAGGATATATTCATATTCCAGTGTATCCCTCACCTCTAGAACAAACTTCAAACTACATGTCAAGCAGAATAGCACCCTTGTCACCTTCAAGGTTAACCTAGATAATTGGAGTGGCAGCCTCAAATTCTCTCTCACTCTACCCTGTCCTTGAGGACTGATGGAAATTTTGAATAGGGCTTTTGTCTAGGCTTGAAATGTTCTACAGTCAACTGTCTAATAATTACCTATGAACCTAAACCTTCATAGCCATTTCTTCAGACTCTGTCACTATTGTGACAGGTAGCTATAACTTCATAAGCACAGCAAAATGAATTGTGTTTCATTATACATTTAATTTTGATTGCATAACACGTGTGTAAATAAAAAAAAATCCATTAATGAGTGGGCAAGAAAAGATACAACACACTGAAACCCTATAATAAAATACTGGCGACCGTAGGTCTCAATCTCTTATCTTCAGAATCAGGGATAAATCCAGAACTATATATATATATATATATTATAGGTTTTTTACTTTTTCTTCTTCAAAAAAAATTTTTAGGAAAAACGAATAGTAATACTGAAATGAAAAACAACGAATGGTGACAATGTCGAACCAAATGCCCGACGCATTTGACTCAACATTGTTGTCAAAACTACCACGTGATAGCCGTATAGGAGCTGATGTAAATCAGACTCCTATACAACAAATTACGTTTTTGCGTCCCCCACACCCCCCACTTATATATTCTAACTCCGAGATTGCACTACAGTGGAGATGTGGATGAATTTCCACTCCCCACTGTACCGCGATCTCTGTGCAGATAGTCGACTAACACTTATGCGAATGCAGTAGGGAGTCGCATAAGTATAGTCGATTATCTGGTTCACAAATGTTTGTGCGCTCGACATTCTGATGTTCGGCACATTGCAGCCGACAGAATGTCGTTCGCACAAACGTATGTAAACCATATATATATATATATATATATAGATATATAGATATATAGATAGATATAGATATAGATATAGATACATATGTGCATAAATCAGTACAATTAAGTTTAGAAGTTGACAGAATAACTGATTGTGAACTAACATGTATTTTATGAACTAAAAGTATATAACTATAATTACTGTCATTATTTATTAAGTGAAATCTTTATAATTACTGTCATTATTTAGTAAGTGAACCCCACCACATTTTCTGCCAAACTCATCAGTTTTTTAGGAATTGGGAGGGGCCGTGCAAAAGCAAAATTCTGAGAAGAAATCAAAGACAGCTGAGATGTATGCTGATGGTAACCCCAAAGCAAAAATACCCAGCTTCAAGAAGAGAACTGCAACTTTATTTTTTTAATTGTTCAACCAAAAGATAACAAAACAGTTATTTCAGACCATTTTTGGCTTTTTAAATTGATGCAACCAATAATTATTAACAATCGAGCGAGCAGCACATTGCACTTCCCAGCGAACATGATAGCGTAACCACCTTCAGCTTCACCTTCTTCTGCATTACAGCTCCACATATAGCTCTTAACTATACAGATTTTCGCAAAATGTCCAGATTTTTCATTCATATTTTTGGTTATTTCCTCATAAAAGTTGAGGTTGCTGGCAAATCACTGAAGATTGAAGTCATTAATAAATGATGACAGACATTTGATTTTCAGACTCCCAGATCCTTCAGAAAATACATAATAATACATATCCTTTACTCTAGCGATTATCTAAGTTGACAGGAGCAACAATTGGGGCCTTTGTCCCCTCATTACTTTGGGCATTGTCCAGATTTCTTGCTCTGAGAGATTGAGAGGTGGTCGCGGCTAGATTCCCGCGGCTGAAGGGCCCTTGCTTATGTCACATACATCACGGGGCAGGAAAGGGGCGGTGTTACCTGTTTGGGAAAGGGGCGGGGTTAGCCATTCCACGCTGCTTTGCTTTCTTTCACTCGCAGGCTAATATGGAGTTGCGAGAAAAGGTAAATCTATCGCTTATATATATTAAGATACCATTATATTTTCTGCATTATATTCATCGATTCTTTTAATGTAAATAAGAAACGATTATCCTTTTCATCTAAGTAAAATATGATTTGCGCATACGACTGAAAGTCTGAGTTGGAGTTGCGAGAAAAGTAAATGTTATGTATTTTATTTATCGAGCCATTTCATCTAAATAAGATTAAATTCATTGATCCTTTTCATCTAAATAAGAAACGATTATCCTTTTCATTTACTTCTCAACCTCTTAGAGCAAGAAACAAAGCCATACATAAAATTGGGACAAAGGCCCCAAAACAGGGCCAGTTTTTAAATATTACTCTCACAAACTTAGAAAGTTAATAGAATAATAATAATTTTCTGAAGGGTATAAAATCTGAAAATGCAAATGT
This sequence comes from Protopterus annectens, assembly GCF_019279795.1. Classification (NCBI taxonomy): domain Eukaryota; kingdom Metazoa; phylum Chordata; order Ceratodontiformes; family Protopteridae; genus Protopterus; species Protopterus annectens. The sequence goes on from NC_056729.1 coordinate 289,058,657, forward strand.
CTGTCAAGAAATCTGGAAAAAGCCCTAAATAAAAGTGGGACAAAGGCTCCAAAATAAGGACACTTTTTCAAATATTACTCTTAACCAGGTTGTGCATAGCAGGATTTGTGTAAACGTGCATTTTCTGAAGGATATGAAGTCTTAAACTCAAATGAATGCATTATATAGTGGCTTCATCCCAGTGATTTGCTAGAAAACTACACATTTTGTTAGGAATAGACCAAAAATATGAGGCAAAAATCTGGTCAATTGTTGCTTAATTGTGCTTTGATTTTGCCACTATTTATGCATCCTTTCAGTAATAAAATATGAATTTTGTTTTTAAATTAATATTTTGTATTTTATTATAGATAAGCATTACTAAAACTGAAGTTATGATGTGTGGTTATGTTGCTGAACCCATTTAAGCACTTTCCTTTACCTCATCATCATCACCAGCTACCCCCTTTTTCCTATTTTCTACATGGGGTTGGGGTATCGCATTAACTGTCGCCATCTCTCTTGATTCAATTGCACACTTCTGCCTTCTTCGACACTCGTGCCTGACTGTGGCAGATCTTTCACACATTCCATCCACCTGTTTGCTAGACACTCTCGTTTCCTCTTGCACCTTCTTCCTGTCTGTCCCAAATCTTCTTCACCAGATTGTCTTCTGCTTTTCTGCACAAGTCCGAACCACTGTAATCTGTTCTCTTTGATCTTTTCTACAATTGGAACTACTTTGGTCTCTGCTCTTATGTTGTCATTTTTTCTTCTGTCCCACATTGTGCATCGTACCACCCTTCTCAGGCACTTCATTTCCATCACCTCTAGCTCCTTCATCTGCTTTGCCTTTATTGCCCAGGTTTTTGTACCATACAGTAGTACTGGTTGCACCACTGTTTTGTACACCTTACTTTTCAAATTCTTCGGCATTCTTCTGTCATCAACTACACCTGAGATGCTATGCCATTTGACTGTAGCCCCTATGATTCTAGCTTTGACCTCTTCATTCAGGCTTCCCTTCTCCTCACCCACCCCTCCCAGATACTTGAAGCTATTTACCTGTTCCACTATCTTTCCTTCTATCTCAGTTCTCAGCTTCTGATTTCCCCAGTTTGCTGCCATTATCACTGCCTTATCTGTGCTTAGGTTCATCCCATTTGCCTTTAGTATTGCATTCTATCCCCCTATCCTTTGCTGCAGTTCTTGCTCAGAGTCTGACTGTAATGTCATCATCTGCATACAGCAATTTTGTTGATCTGTCCCATCCAACCTGTTTGCTAATGTAGTCCATCACCAGTATGAACAGCAGTGGGCTCAGAGCTGAACCCTGGTGTACACCAACTCCCACTGGGAACCCCTCTGTGAGGCTGAACACTGTTCGTACTTGAGTCATTGGGTCCTTGTAAATAGCCTGCACTAATTCTACCAATCTTTTTGGGACTTTAAACCACCCCAGTACTGCCCAGATCAGCTTTCTTGGGACCTTGTTTTTTGCTTTCTCCAAGTCTAGGAATGCCCAGATGGACTGTTTCCTCATCTCTAGCTTCTTCTCAACTATCTGTCTCACTGCAAACATCAGGTCAGTTGTACTGCATCCTGATCTGAATCCAAACTGCTCATCTCCCATCTTATAATCTTCTACTCTGCGTTTCCATTTATCAGTCACCCTCTCCAGAACTTTCATGCAATGTGATAGGAGTTTGATGCCTCTGTACTGCCCATAATTGTGGATGTCCCCTTTGTTCTTGTACATTTGCACGAGTATGCTTCTTCTCCAGTCATCTGGGATATGCTTTTCTCTCCACACTGCTATTAATACTTACAGAAAGTTAAGCACTTCTCTTTACATAACTGCTAAATCTTTTTTTTTTTGTCTTCTTTAATTTGTGGGAATGTGACTGCAGTGACAGAAACATGTCATTTTTCCTGTGTGGTGATCTACAAAGTTGAACTGGGAATAAATAAGGAATTAATCCACAAATTCATTTTTCTCTTTTTTTTGGGGGGGGGGCATTATCAGATTTTTACTTACAGATTCACAGATTTATAGGTTCTTATTACGCTAGCGTTCTGTGAGGATTGTATGAAGCCTAGTCATATAGTCCTTATATAGTGTACATACTAGTGCCCATAGGTGTTTATTAGTGAATTTTGGGTGTTTACATGCTTCCACCATCCATGAGGGACAAAGGTGCTTAACCAGGGTGAATTTGCGATTTCCTAACCTGAAGTTGTATATGCTAGGCAGTTGTTGCCTTTCACAGTCTTTTAAGATTCCACAAAGAGGGATTAGGGTTATGAGACAGTCAGCATAGTTTTTATGATTAATTCCACTGTTTTTTGAGAAAGTGGCATGGACGCTCTGAGTGTGACAGGTATCTGCATAAATACATACCAAAGTGGACATAGTTCTCAGTGTTCAGCGTAATGACTAATGAATATAGTGAAGCTATGATATATCAGTAAGTGTATACCATACCTTTTGATATAAGCTGTGCAATGAAGGACGTAATTCCAGTAGTGGATACATGGTGTTTAAAATAGATTCCCAGATCCCTAACTGTAGGATTAACTTTCAAAGGTAAGTTGTCAATGTGATAACCAAACAATGTGTGTTTTTGCTGAAGTTTACAGGTATAAATTTCTTGGCATTCAGTTTTAGCCCTTGGATCTGGTACCAGCTTTTCATTTAAGATAATCCTTCTTGGAGAATCTTTGTGTCTTCAAAGTAGTTAATCATGGCTGCAAGTTTGCAACCATCTGTAAACTTTGTAAGGCATAAGCTGTGTGTATTGGCTGTAATCTCTAAGAAGTAGATGCTAGGGAGGAGTGGGCCAAGGACTGAACTTTGGGTACTCGGTTGGTTCAAATCTCTTTTAAGTCCATGGGGCTGCCCACCCATATTTCCTGTGTTCTATTTGTGAGGTAGTTTGCTATCCAAAGTTTTACATCAGAATTTATGTCTAGTTGTGACAGTTTGTCAATACATTAGTGTAGAATGGTATTAAACACCTGTGTGAGGCCTAGATGTGCACTGTGCATGGGTTTGCCCTCAGCCATTGCATTAGTTACTTTTAAAGAAGTCTGTCAGGTTAAATAGGTAGGATCTACCCTTAACAAATATATACTAGCATGGCTCAAGTGTCTGTAGGTTCCCTATACTGCTATGTATTAATTCTATAACAATCTTTTCCATGGTCTTACAAATGGGGCTGGTCAGGCTTATGGTTCTACCATTAACTTAGTTATTGGCCTTTGATGGTGCTCTTGGAAGATTTGGCGGGTTACTTACAGTTAATGCATTGGGGAAACTGTTAGGAGAATGAGGTTGAAGTTTACACTAATTATTGGCTAATATATTTGTTATGTTCTTTGGGTTTTAGTAAATAATGTCATTTGCTATTAGTTGTGAACCATGCTAGGCACTGTTCTTGATGTAATTCCTTTTTGGCAACTTGGGAGCTGAAATCGTTTTTGCATGTAATGAGTGTTCTTCTTATTATTGTAGAATCTCTTAATTTTAGGATCCCACCATAGATTCATAGATGTACAATAGGCTAACTACCACTAGGACCCTTATAAGCCTAGCTGTGCAACCTAAATGAGAGCCACAAATTTGATTTATATAGGAGTGATTTACTGACTCCCTCTGTCCATCAGACATAGGCACCAGACCAGGTGTGAATTTCTAATTAGCTATCCATAGGGAAGAACTCTGCTTGAAACGTTTGGGAGCCAGTTCCATAGAATGGGAATACTCTGAGAAACGTATCTCTCTCCAACATGTCTATTTATATTTTTAGCCAAATTTATGTCTTTTAATCTATTACTTCTGATGCTGTTTGTTTTGCAGATGTGTAAAAGGTTCATCAAAACAGGGTCCAGGGATCCCATGTATGCAGGGCAGAGATCAACTCTCAGAAGTCTGTATGATACTGAGTAAAGAGATAGGGGCTTGAGGCAGTCAGCATAGGTCATTGTGTTTATTCCTTGTATCCTTTTTGTAAGGAACCTTTGTGGGCACTCCAGTTGCTGCACATGTTTGGTCAGGTACATACTGAAAGGGGCATTTAACTCTATGATGGCTGTGATGAGGGCTGAGTACAGTGGTATGATGACCTCTCTAGACCTGGATGCCATGGCCTTGCTAATAAGTAAAGCAATGTAGAAGGATTTTCTTAGTACCGTGGACACATTGTTTAAAGGCTAGGATACTATCTACATGAGTTCCCAGATCCACGACTAATGAATCAACTTTTAGGGGTGTTTTATTGATCACATAGTTATCCATGGTGGCCGACTTTCCAAAAGGTCCTATAATCCATGGCTTTGGTTCCAAGCATTTGTCTGTCTTAGACTTTCCTGGAGGGTGTTCTCATCTTGGGGGATTCAATGACTCCTCCCACTTTGCAATCATCTGCGAATTTGGTTAGCCAGAGGTTTTCTGACATTGGATTTGATATCGGAGAAATAGATGCCAAAGAGGAGTGGGCCTGGCAGAGAGCCCTGGGGGGACCCAACTGGTAACCAGCCTCTTTGCGGGGGTGGCCTCACTGATTCTAATCTACTGGGTCCTATCAGTGAGCCAGCTAGCTGTCCAGCATGCTATAAAGGGATGTATACCTAGTTACATAAGTTTGTTGACAATGCACAAGTGGGCTGTTGTATCGGGTCTATATTAGAACATAGAATATTTAACAGTTCGAATAACTAAAGAATGAACTTTGGTGATCGAACTGTTAAAATATCGAATGTTCGTAAAAATAAAAATAAAAACAACAAAAAAAACCTAAAGGGTGTAAGCAGGGGGGCAAACACCCCCACACCCCCCAGTACTTAAATATACCAACTCCGAGACCGCACTACATTGAAGTAAACTAAAATCTCCCCTTACGGAGATTTCCGTGTACCTGTTCGATGTTCTGCAGTTTCACTTTTCTCATGTCGACAATGTCAGATTCGACATTGTCAGCTTTCGAGAATTTAATATAGACCCGTTGTATCAAATGCTTTAGCCAGATCTACATAGACGGTATGCACTGTTTTCCCAACATTTATTTTCTTAATGACCTTTTTAAAGAAGTCCACCAGTTTCAGTAAACATGACCTTCCTTTGACAAAGCCAAACTGGGATGGATCTAGTGTCTGGATATCTCCTATATCTATGTTGATAATTTTCATGGTAATTCTTTCCATGGTTTTGCAAATAAGAATAGTCAGAGTAATCGGTCTGTAGTATCCAGGATCTGTCAAAGATCCTCCATTATGAAGGTGGGTGAGCATATCTGTTCTCTATTCACATGGCACAACAATTGTTTTAAGACTATGGTTAAATAATGACACTACATGTGCTGATAAGTCATTTAAATTGTTCAGGAGTAATCCTGGGATGTTATTGACTTTAGAGAGGGCAGCCAGTACATGCTCAGGTCTATATCAGAAGACCGAATGAAAATGATGTAGAACAGCAAAATGTCGAAAAGACCGGACCTTGAACTTGCTATTGTGGGGGGCTGCGCCCCCCACACCCCCCGCTACAAATATATTCCAACTCTAAGATTGCACTACAGTGAAGTAAGGGCAAATACTCTAATCTTCACTGTACTGCGATCTCAAAAACAGCACTTCGAGGTCCAGTCTGTTCACTGTTTTTTTTCATTCGGTCTTCTGATATAGACCCACATGCTCCCTAGTTATAGTTGGACAGGTTATGTTTGTGGTTATTTGGGGGGAGGTTGGTGGTGAGATCAGGTAAAGTTGTAACTGAATTTGTCTTATAGGTTCATAGGTAGGTTCATAGGTAGGTACTAGGCTATTGGCCCTAGTGCCTATATAAGCCTAGCCAAATGATACCCTGACTTTTGCCACCCAAGAAAATTATTTTCTCGTGCGCCTCAGGGTGCATTTCCTATCTCCCATCCAATCATCAAGTTTTTTTGAAGAGTGCTAATGAGGAGCTTTGTTTGATATAGATAGGTAGTTTGTTCCAGAATATGGGAAGTCTCTGGGACAGGAATCTATCCCTACAGCATGTTCTGTTTATTGTGGTGACAAGGTTTAGGTCCCTAGAGCATGTAGCTTGGAGGGATTGGGATTTCTTTACAGCATGTCAACAGCTCTAGGTTTGACATAGCTTTGTATGTTAGGCAGAGATCGCCTCTGAGTAGGCGGTATGTGACAGAGTAAAGCTGGAGTTTTTTGAGACGGTCTGCATAGGGCATCTGTTTGAGGCTGGTAATCCTCTTTATGAGGTATTTCTGTGGCCTTTCTAGTTGTTGTAGATGTCTTGTGAGGTACATACCAAAAGGGGCGTTGTACTCCATAATGGGTCTAATGAGTGATGAGTAGAGAGGAACAATGACCTCTTTTTTCCTGGATGAGAAACCTTTTGTGATGTGGTGTGCCATGTAGATGGATTTCCTTACTACTGTGGCAATGTGATTATCAAAGGAGAGACTACTGTCCACCTGTGTCCCAAGGTCTCTTATCACACTTTCAGTGTTAAGTAGACTACTGCCTATGTGGTAGTTCATGGGTACAGAGTTTTTACCAAAAGGGATGACAATGCACTTTTTGGCATTGAGCTTGAGGCCATGGCTTTGACACCAGGCATCTGTCTCAGTGAGGTCCTTTTGTAAGATGTCCACATCGTTAGGAGTTTTGATTATGGCTCCTAGTTTGCAGTCATCTGCGTACTTTGTTAGCCAAAGACCTTCTGTGTTAGCCTGTACTTTAGTGAAGTAGATGCCAAACAGGAGAGGACCTAGGACTGAACCCTGTGGTACTCCACTTGTCACTGGTCTGAAGTTTGATTTAGAGCCTGCTACTTTCACAGTTTGGGTTCTGTCAGTGAGCCAGTTGGCAGCCCATCTTGTGACATAGATTTATACCTAGTTTAGTGAGTTTGTCTATAATTCCAGAGTGGGGGATGGAGTTGAAAGCCTTGGCAAGATCTAGATAGGCTGTTAATAGGTTCACTATGTCACCAGACTCCGTGAATGTGGCAGCATTAACCACCAGTTCTGCACGTCGCTGTGTGCTGCCGTTTAGGTTACTGACATAGCTGTAGAACCTTATGGTTATCGTTCACCTGGGAGCCTATCTTAGCCTCAGAGTTGTCTTTGCTTGACCTAATTTGCCCTCTTAATTGCCTGTTTAGTTTGATGAAAAAGTTTTTATTTTTATGTAAATTATCCTTCCTGATTTTTGCTATATTTTTTCCTTTTGTTATATAGCCTGTTTAATTTGGGATGTCACCAGGATGTTTTATTTCTAGAGCTAGTCCTGGGCTTACTTCTGGTACATTTAGCCACCTCTGTGCAGCCATTGACATGGCTGTACAGAATTCTGAGTGCAATTCTGCATAGGCAGCTATGCTCTTGGAGTTTTTAGGTGCATGGAATTTTGACAAAGCATCACTTAGTAAAAGGTAGTTTGACTTGAACTAGTTTGCAATTGTTACTAGTTTTAATGTGATTACGGAGTTGATTTTGATTTCGAAGGAGACAGCTTTATGGTCAGAGCTTAATAGGGAGGGCAAAATATTGGGGGGGGTGCAGCATTCTCCCATATTTGTGAGCACAAGGTCCAGTATGTTGAAGTCCCCCATGGGCGTATTCACTATTTGGTTGAGGGTGTTTGTAGAAGTCCAGGAATCTCTTTGGATATAGATTTGAGGCCATTTAGGATTCCCACTGTGATTAAACTGTTGCATAGTAGGCTGTTGGGTGGCATGGTAAGTGTCCCCAGTAGGTTCAAGTACATATTGAGTTTCTTTGGACATGGCAGGTTACTATTAGCTGGCTAGGATATGGTGTGGCATTTTGTCTATGGTGATCTGCAAGTGGAGGAACTCCAGCATGTCATCCTGTTTGACAACCCAAGAGTTTTGCTTGTTATTGATATATATTGAGATAGCTGTGCAGCTACTGGTCTATAGGTGTGAAAGGCATTGAAACCTTGTGCTGCTGGTGTACTGTGCTGCTTTGAGCCATGTAACAGCTACACCACCATAACAGCTGCAAACAAATGCAATCCGAGGGTCATGCTGCTCAATGCTAAAAGTCTAAATCTCAAGATGCACTTACTCGAAGCTCTCCTCAAAATGGCGAATGTCGACATCTGTGCTGTAATGGAGTCCTGATTTAAAGAGGCAGAAAGTACCCTTGAGCTCCCAAGCTACAATAAATTCCATACCTCTCGGCCCTAGAATACGTCTGGAAGCTCAGAAGGTGGTGGTATCTCCATATTCTTAAAGGATATGCACACCTCTAGACTGGTAGCCCAGCATAATGCATCTAAGATACTTCAGGTACACTAACACTGGGTAAGATGGCAATACAAGTCATAGCCTGCTACAGAACCTCAAACATGTCCCTAGACTCTCACTCCAACTTCCTAAACACCCTGGAATCTGTCAAGGTCCAACCCAATACTCTCATACTGGGTGACGTCAACTACATTTCCATCGGCTGGGAAAACTATTCTAGTACCAATGTAGAGGCCCAATGCTTTCTGGAATTTATCAGTTCCAACGCCCTGGACCAGCTCATTCTGACCCCTACTAGAGGAAGCAACATCCTCGACTTGGTTATCACCAACATGGGAGACAGTGGCTCCACACCTATAGTCAATTCCTCCCTGGTTAAATCTGACCACAAACTGATCACCATTGAAATCTCCATCTCACCTACACCCCCCACTAAGGTGACCACCCCGAAAAACCTCTCTAAAGCTGACTTTGGGCTCCTAAAAACGCAGGTAGCTAACTTCTCAGCACCCATGCTAATGGAAAATAGCTGCATGACTACCGAATCATACACCAATGCACTGTACAAGCATGTACACAAATGCATGGACCTTGCCATACCAAATAGAATTAAGATACTCTCCTCCAAAAAAAGGAAGCCAATCTGGTGGTTCTCAGCCATCAATAAACTCTACAACAGAAGAAAGAAACTGCTGCAGAAAAAAATGAAGTCACAAGACTGGGAAACCTCCCTTATCAGTCTCAATAAAATGCTGAGATCTCTTTTCAAATCCTCTAAAGCCAGCCATGAAGGCAGAATTGTGGCTGACACCAAAAATAACCACAAAGCCTTCTATAGCTATATCAAAAACCTCAAAGGCAATACCCAGATGTGATCTGAGTTATTGCACAATGGCACCTTCTATACTGAGCCAACAGATATAGTCAACATACTGGCCGACAGATTCAGTGCCAACTTTACCCCCCCCCCCGCAAGGGCCCTATCACAATACCAGAAGAAAGCCTGGTACCCACCATTTCTGCAGCACAGGTAAAAGCTGCATTGTCCAAAGCCAAGAATACAGTGTCCATGGGACCAGATAATATCCCTGGCTGCATCCTACATGAGCTACAGAACGAACTGCCATCACATCTGTGTGCCCTGTTCAATCACAGCCTTACCTCAGGCTATGTCCATAATGAATGGTGCACTGCTACAGTCATCCCGCTCCATAAAGGGGGAGCAAATACAGACCCTGGCAACTATTGCTGCATTAGCCTGATGAGTCGGGTATGCAAAGCTATGGAGTGCATCATCATGGACCTGCTTAACAAAGATATAGGAAACCTCCAAACTCTTGACCCCACACAGTTTGGCTTTGTCAAGGGGAGATCCTGCCTGCTGAACCTGGTTGACTTCTTCGAGGCAGTCACCAAGGCTGTGGATGTGGGTAAGGCAGTGCATACAGCCTACCTTGACCTGGCCAAGGCCTTTGACACCATTTCCCACTCGGGTATCATTGATAAATTCACCAAAATAGGCATCAATCCTTACATCACTAGGTGGGTTGCAAATTGGCTCACAGGCAGGATCCATAGAGTCAAATTTGTGGATTCCAAGTCAGACTGTCGAATAGTCATGAGTGGAGTCCCACAGGGCTTGGTCCTGGGCCCTCTCCTGTTTGGCATCTACGTCTCAGAAGTTCAGGCTAACACAGAAGGACTCTGGCTGACCAGGTTCACTGATGACTGCAAGCTAGGAGTCATTAACACCTCCCCAAGTGATGCAGACATCCTATAAAAGGGCCTCTCTGAGACCAGTGACTGGTGTCGGAACCATGGCCTGAATCTTAACACCAAAAAATGCATTGTCATCACCTTTGGAAAAAACTCAGTTCCCAAGAATTGCCACGTTGATGGGAGCCCACTGAACACTGAAGGGGCCATAACAGATATGGGCACCCGGGTCGACAGCCACCTCACCTTCGACCACCACATTGCCACTGTGGTCAGAAAGTCCTTCTATGTGGCACATATTATAACCAAAGGTTTTGCATCCAGGAAGAAAGAGGTCATCATTCCTCTCTACTTATCCCTCATTAGACCAATCATCGAATATAATGCCTTGTTTGGCATGTACCTGACCAGACACCTACAACAGCTGGATAGGCCACAAAAGTACCCACAAAAAGGATCCTAGGCCTTAGACACATGTCCTACATGGACAGACTCAGGAAACTTCAGCTGTTTTCAGTCTCTTATCGCCTACTTAGAGGTGAACTCTGCTTGACTTACAAAGCCATGTCTGACCCAACTCTACTTGAAATGCTACACCTAAAGAAATCCCAATCCCCTTGCACTACACACTCTGGAGGGATAGAGTCATCTCCCAAAGACTACCCATACTCTGGAATAAGCCTCCCATTCATGTCAAGCAGAGCACCTCGCTGGCTCTCTTCAAGAGAAATCTTGACGAGTGGATAGGTAACAGAAAGTTCACTCCAGGGATCATTCCAGTTGCCCTACTGGATAGGGGCACTGTGAGCTAACACTGGGTGTCATGGTGCCTGGGCAATTTTTTTGGGCTAGGCCTGTAAAGGCTCCAGGGCCATTAGCGTAGTACACACCTATAAACCTATGGCTTGGTAAAGTACAGTTGTGTAAAATCTTAACATAACAGTAGATGCCCTTCTCTTCACTGTTGCAGTATTCTTAGAAGGTATTTCCTGCCATGGTAGCTCAACATCTGTCAGTGTACCAAAGCCTTCAGATTTTATATGTACCATACGTCATACATATACTCTCTGCACAAATCTTAAGGCATAAAGGTGATGTACAGGCACAATTACCCAGAACTGAATTTCCCCAGGAGAGAAGGTATCCTCCTAAGGACAAAGGAGCACATACACATCCTGAAGAAAAAATATACAGGGAAAAGAGAGAGGTAACCCCTCAGTCACGAAGGCACCCAAAGAGAAGACCTAAAAGAATAAGGGAAGGAGGGAGGGACTCAGTACTGCACAGTGAAGAGAAGGACATCTGCTGTTATGGTAAAATTTTACACAGCTGTACTACGTCCTTCCATATCTCTGTTGCAGTATTCTTAACAGAAGGGAGAGTACAAGACCTTGGGAAGCTGACTTGGAGGAGAAAGGCTGAGATGAGCTCTCAACAAAACCATGCAGGATTGCCTTAACAAAACCAGCCCTGGCCCCAGAAACATCTAACTTATAATGTTTAGTAAAACTATAAACAGAAGACCAAGTAGCAGCCTGAAGGGTGGAATTGGTGTCCTAACCCTTCAAGAAAGTACATGAATAGGCAACTGCTGTGATGGAATGTACCTTTACAGAGGTAGAAAGCCATTTTCCATGAAAAGAGTAACAAAAGGAAATGGTCTTGGAAATCCAGGGGGAGTTGGTTTGCTTGGAGACAGCTAAACCCAATGTCCTGAGATGAAAAGAAACAAAAAGCTGCTCAGAATTGTGGACATTCTTTAGTTTTATTTAAATAATACCAGAGCTGTCTGTGTAAATCCAAGGTCTGAAGAATCTTCTTACTAACAAACTGTGGGGAAGGAAAACTGGAAGGAAGCTGATTTGGGTGATTAAAGGACAGCTTAATTTACCACCTTGTACATAAAAGAAGGATTGGTCTGAAGAGGCTCCATCTCTGTATGAAAACTACAAAAGGATGAACAGCCATAAGGGCCTGGACCTCTGAGACCCTTTTGGCTGAAGTAAGGGCCAACAACAAGACAGTCTTCCAAGTGCAATGTTGCAGGGAACCTGAATCTACAGGCTGAAAGGAAGCCCTTATCAGCTTTTCCAAAACAAAATTAAGGTCCCATGAGGGAGGAATAGGCTTTATTGGGGGGTCTGATATGTAAGACACTGTTAAGGAATTGTTTGACCTCAAAACAAGCAACCAAAGGAGGATTCTAGGGCAGACAGGCAGAAATTGCCGTCAAAAGGGTCTTGATTGAAAAAGCCTGGGGTAACTCACACAGATAAGAGAGAACTAAAGGGACTCCCCTCTAGTGAAGGATCCTGGTGATGAGAGAGGCATCAAACAGAAAATCTCTTCCATTTGGACAAATATTTTTTGGTATTGGGTTTTATGGCTTCCTGTCAAATCTGAAGCACATCCTCAGAAAAGGATGCCTAAAGAGGATCAAATCCCTGTAGCCCACAAAGTCACTTGAAGAGTAGCAAATGATGATGGATAAGAGATCCCCTTGTCTTGTGAGAGTAGGCCCACCTGGTGAGGTAACTTGTGGTAAATGCCCTTGGCCAGATGGAACAAACAGGGGAACCAGTGTGTCTGAGCCAAAAGATAGGCGCTAACAAGATTTTTGTGGAGTCTTGTAGGATCCCTGACAGCAGAAAAAGGGGAGGTAAAGCATGCAGAAACATCTCCCTGTATGGAAAGGATAGGGTGAGCACCTTCTAAGTCAGGGGACTTGATGCTCTTAAACAGACAACAGTAAGTTGCCTGTTTATAGTGGAGGCAAAATAGTATTTGAGGAATACCCCAATGAGTCATCTAATAGTTGACAGCTAAATCGTAGGCCTGAAGAGCTAATCTGCAAAGAAGATAAGACTTTGTGCCCTCCATTTGTTTACATACCACATCATGGTGGTGGTGTCTGTGAAAGACTTCAGATGACCAGGAAGAAACATGGTGTGAAGAGTGTTGATATGGTTTGATGTCTGGTGAGGGGACCAGAGACCCTGAACTTCCTTAAAGCTGCAAGAAGCCCCCCCCCCCCCCATCCCAGGTCTGAGCCATTTGTGAACAACTCTTCAGAAGGAATCAGAGCCTGAAAGGGCAGACCTAGATTGAGAGCAAGCTGCTGAATCCAACACTGGAGTTCAAGCTTGAGACAAGGAAAGAGATGTACACAGAATTCCAGAGGTTGGCAATGTTGAAGCCAAACCGACTTCAGGTACCATTGAAACTTCTTATGAAGTGTGGCAAGAGGAAGCATGGGGATGGTGGAAGCCATAAACATCTCAGCATGGAGACATTTTCTGATTGAGATAGAGCATGGGAAAGAAGAGACTAGAAGAAATTTGTCAAGGACAAGACCTTTGCATCTAGAAGGGAAGCCAGCATTGGAATGGTCTGAATCTTGCAGTCAAGAAATCTGATCTTAAGAGGGTGTGAGGACAGTTTTCTTGAGGTTGATATTGAACCTCAAGCTCTGCAGGAGAAGAATGGTGAAATGGATGTCCTGTAAGAAGCTGCTGGGAGAAGGAGCTAGAATCAGCTGGTCATCCAGATAGGGAAAAATCTGAATGAATGCCTTTAAGCCTGCAAAAAGCAGACTCAGAAGTGAAGCATTTGGTGAATAATCTTTGGGCAGTATGGAGGTCAGAGGGCAAACAGAACTGAAAATGAGAGGAAGAAAACAGGGAATTGTAAATATATCCCGACTAGAGGGTGAATGAGAATATAGAGATAGACATCACTGAGATCCAGAGCTAATCTGCAAAGAAGATAAGACTTTGTGCCCTCCATTTGTTTACATACCACATCATGGTGGTGGTGTCTGTGAAAGACTTCAGATGACCAGGAAGAAACATGGTGTGAAGAGTGTTGATATGGTTTGACGTCTGGTGAGGGGACCAGAGACCCTGAACTTCCTTAAAGCTGCAAGAAGCCCCCCCCCTATCCCAGGTCTGAGCCATTTGTGAACAACTCTTCAGAAGGAATCAGAGCCTGAAAGGGCAGACCTAGATTGAGAGCAAGCTGCTGAATCCAACACTGGAGTTCAAGCTTGAGACAAGGAAAGAGATGTACACAGAATTCCAGAGGTTGGCAATGTTGAAGCCAAAAAGACTTCAGGTACCATTGAAACTTCTTATGAAGTGTGGCAAGAGGAAGCATGGGGATGGTGGAAGCCATAAACCTCTCAGCATGGAGACATTTTCTGATTGAGATAGAGCGTGGGAAAGAAGAGACTAGAAGAAATTTGTCAAGGACAAGACCTTTGCATCTAGAAGGGAAGCCAGCATTGGAATGGTCTGAATCTTGCAGTCAAGAAATCTGATCTTAAGAGGGTGTGAGGACAGTTTTCTTGAGGTTGATATTGAACCTCAAGCTCTGCAGGAGAAGAATGGTGAAATGGATGTCCTGTAAGAAGCTGCTGGGAGAAGGAGCTAGAATCAGCTGGTCATCCAGATAGGGAAAAATCTGAATGAATGCCTTTAAGCCTGCAAAAAGCAGACTCAGAAGTGAAGCATTTGGTGAATAATCTTTGGGCAGTATGGAGGTCAGAGGGCAAACAGAACTGAAAATGAGAGGAAGAAAACAGGGAATTGTAAATATATCCCGACTAGAGGGTGAATGAGAATATAGAGATAGACATCATTGAGATCCAGACATATCAAAAAAGCCTGAGGGGGCAACAGAGGAAATAGTGTTTGAAAAGATGGCATCTAGAAAAAGGCACCTTGGGAAAGGTTTTGAGAAAAAGAAAGAGAGATCCAGAATAGTTCTCCAAATGGCCTCTTTTCAAGGACCTAAGAACATCCTGGAGTAAAAGCCCCTTCCCAGTTGGAAGGGGGGAACCAGCTGAATGGCTCCCTGGTCCAGGAGGGACAGATGGACCTTTGGAAAATGGGAACGTTGATCCACAGGAGGCTGAGGATTGCTTGAGACAGAAGGGAGAGATTTCCACACCATTAACTAGCTCTGACAGGAAATGGACAGAACTCAAGAGTCTGAGGTAATGGTAATCAGTTGCCAATTTGGAAAGGATAGGGAAAGCCTGAGGTACAAGGAGACCTAGTTGAGGGGAACTTGGACAAAATGTAATAGGTTCATAGGATGATACTAGGCTATTGGCCTGGAAGTCCTTGTAAACCTAGACAAGACTTTTGCCCATGTTCCCTCAAAGTCAGCACCTGTATCCCCTGTCCAGCAGGGACACAGATGGAATCCCAGGGATGTGTTTTCTGTTTCCCATCCAGTTGTCCAGGTTCCACTTAAAGAGGGCTAGAGAGGTACTCTGTTTGACATGGAGAGGGAGTCAATTCCACATATGGGAGAGTCTTTGGGACACAAATCTATCCCTCCAACATGTTCTATTAATGTCACAGACCAGGTTAAGGCCTTGCGTGTGGGTTGTTTGAGTGGAGTTTGTCTTATGAATATGCAGCAACTCCATGAAGGCTGGGTATGAGATGGCCTTGTATGCCAGACACAGGTTACCTCTGAGCAGTCTGTATGAGACTGAGTAGAGGGATAGGGCTTTTAGCCTATCTGTATAGGATTGGTGTTTGAGACCCTGGATTTTCCTGGTCGGGAACCTCTGTGGTCTTTACATCTGCTGCATGTGCTTGGCAAAGTACATGCTGATGAGGGCATTGTACTCGATAACAGGTCTGATAAAGGAGGAGTACAGGGATATTATGACATCCTTGTTCCTGGCTGAAATACCTTTATTTATGATGTGGGCCATGTAGAAAGTCTTCCATACAGTGGAGGCAATGTGGTGGTCAAAAGTGAGGTTGCTATCAACCTGGGTGCCCAAGTTCTGCACAACTGATTGTGTGCTTAGTAAGTTGTTATTAATTTGATAATTAGTGGAGATGCCATTTTCCCAAAGGGAATAAGGATGCATTTCTTGGCATTCAGTTTGAGGTCATGCTTCTGGCACCAGTCATTAGTATGGGTAAGGCCCTCTTGGAGGATGTTTGCATCACTAGGGGAATTTAAGACAGCACCCAGCTTGCAGTCATCTGCAGACTTGGTCAGCCACAGAACACTGGTTTTGGTTTGCACCTCAGAAAAGTGTATCCCAAACAGTGGAGACCCCAAGACCTATTTTTGTGGTACACTGCTCATTACAGGTCTGCTACTAGAGGTGGTTTCCCCTACTTTGACTGAATGCATTCTATCAGTGAGCCATTTAACTACCCATCTGGTAACAACATATGGTTTGATGCCTAGCTCGGAGAGTTTACCTATTATGCCTGAGTGTGGAATAGTATCAAAGGCTTTGGCTAGGTCAAGGTAGGCAGTGTGCACCTTCTTTCCCTCGTCCATGACTTTGGTGATGATTTCAAAGAAGTCAACCAAGTTTAACAGGCATGCTCTCCCTTTAACAAAACCAAACTGTGTGGGATCAAGCATTTGGAGGTTGCCAATGTCCTTGTTTATAAGGTCCATGATAATGCATTCCATGGCCTTGCAGATCAGGCTAGTTAGGCTGATGGGCCTATAATTGCCTAGGTCAGTGGACTCTGCATCTTTGTGTAGAGGGATGACAGTGGCTGTCCTCCATTCAGCTGGGATGAAGCTGGTGCACAGGCTTTGGTTGAATAGGGTGTCTAATGGAGCTGATGCTCATGCCTGAGTTCATGTAGGATACTGGTCTGTATTATGCCGTCAAAACGCCGTAACATGCAACACCTCAATACAGACAATTATTCAGTGAAAATCACTTCCGCTATTTGCTGAATATTTCAAGAGCAAAGATGTAGTTGGCCAACTACACAATTTTGCCCTTTTCTCCACTGTAGTATGATCTTGGAGTTGGTATATTTAGTTAGGGGGGTGTGGGACGGCACAACCCCCCACATGGGGGGGTTTGGTTTAGGTAGATTTAGTTCCATTGGGTTGAGGGCAAGTATTTATTTGTCCTTGAAGTATTCAGTGAATCATGGAAGTGCATTTTGCTGAATACTTGTTGGTGTTGACATGTTCGATGTTACAGCATTTTGATGTCCTAATATAGACCCGTAGGATACAGCCAAGGATGTTATCAGTTCCCATGGAGACTGCATTTTTTGCCTTTGAGAGGGCATTAAGGACCTGCTCCCTGGTGATGAGGGGAGGGGGTGGCTGCCTGTCTGCCAGCAGGTTGGCTATATCTATGGCATTTTTGTATGTGGTGTTATTGACCACCAGTTCAGAGCAGATTTTGGTGTTACCTTTGAGATTGCAGACATATGTGAAGAAGGCCTTGTGGTTGTCCTTAGTGGATGTGGCCAGTTTGGACTTGGTTAGCCTTAGGGGATTTCACCAGTGACCTTATTTGCTTGTTCAGAGAAAGGAGAGATTGCTTCCAATTTGCCACCAGCTCCTTCTTGGTCATGAACAGCGATTTGTTTTCCTTTTATTATGGAGTTTGTTTATTGCTGCTGTCCACCAGACAGGTTTGCATTTCCTTGAGGAAGATGATTTGGTCCTGTCAGGTATTGCTGAGTCCAAACAGCTATGTAGGTGCTCATATAGTTTTTTGGTGTAGGCTTGGACATTAGTGCTAGTTCCAACTGAAGGGATGGTGGTTATACCTCCTCTGAGGAGATTGTAGTCAGCTTTGAATTCGTTTCTTCAGTTAACCCTGATGGGGAGTGGGTCAGAGGAGATGGTGACTTCAAAAGTGATTGCTTTATGGTTGAATCTTACCAAGGATGATGACACTGTAGGGGTGCTACAGTGGCTACTCATGTTGGTTAGGACCATGTCCACGATATTTTCACCTCTTGTAGGGTTGTCGACCAGCTGATCCAATGCATTGGCATTGATGAAGTTGAGGAATCTCTGGGCGTTCATATTTGGGCTAGAATAGGTCTTCAACACTATGGTTGGGTAGGTAATGTCACCCAGGATCAGGGTACAAGGTTGAATCTTGATAGATTCAGGTAAGTCCAGATAGGTAGAGTGGATGTCTTCAGCCATGGTTGGCAGTCTGTAGCTAGCTATGATTTGAGTAGGTGCTTTGTCAACAGTTAACTGCACTTGGAGTGTCTCCTGTGTGTCATACCATTTGACCAGCCTGGAGGTGTGTATGTCTTCGACAAATGTTGAAGCTCCACCTACTTTGGTTTTGTAGCCCTCCGTTTGGTGTCTGAAAGTATGGTAGGATACGTGACCTGGTAAGGGTGGGGTGCTCTCCTCACCTATGAACCAGGTTTCAGTAACTGCACAAATGCCAGCATCCTCAAGGGCAAGAAATGCTTGCAGTGAGTGCAGATACATGTTAAGACTTCTACCATTTAGCAGCATGACCTTTAAATTTCATTGCATGATCATGTGGCCCAGGCAGGTATGACCCTAGCCCTGAGTAGCATCCAGCCTTCACCCAGAATGATACCACAATATAAGGATAAAATGATTGACTTCAACAATTGGCTAAGCTTATGGTGTCATTCAAAGGGGATCCAGTATCTGTCTGCCTGGGATGACATGATTGACAGACCACGATGCTTTGCCAGAGATGGTCTGCACCTGTCGCCCCTGGGATTCAGGTTACTGGCTAAGGTTCTTGCCACCCCTATAGTGCCTTTTTTAGGCAAACTTCAAAGGACAAAACCACCACCATAACAGGTACAAGCATGCAAAATCTGAAGGTAATGCTACTCAATGCTAGAAGTCTAAACCTCAAATGCACTCTCTCGAGGCACTCCTAAAATGGAGAACATCGATATCTGTGCAGTAACTGAGACCTGGTTCAAGGCTCCAGAGAGCACCCCTGCAATACCAGGCTACAACTCTTACCACACTTTTCGCCACCAAACCAGGACCAAACACTAAAGGTGGAGGAGTGTCAATATTCACCAAGGATATTCACACCACCAGGCTAGTTGGCCAACACAATGTGTCTGAAATTCTCCAAGTGCAACTAACACTAGGTAAGACTGCAATCCAAATTGTAGCTTGCTACAGATCCCCCACCATACCCCAAGATTCTCACTACACCTTTCTAAACATACTGGAAAATATTAAGATAGAACCAAACACCCTAATACTGGGTGATTTTAACTACCCTGCCATTAACTGGGAAAACTACTCATGTCCCAACACCTTTGCGCAACGGTTCTTGGAATTTATAAATTCCAACGCCCTGGATCAACTAATCCATAGTCCCACCAGGGGCTCCAATATCCTAGACCTGGTCATGACCAACATGGGAAATCAATGCTCCATACCTGTGGTCACCCCCTCGTTAGTCAGGTCTGACCATAAGCTAATCACCCTTAACATCCACATCCCACCCCCACCCCCCAGTAAAGAAACCACCATAAAAAACTTCTCTAAAGCCAACTTCATGCTACTCAAGTCAGAAGTGACAAACTTCATGACACCCATGCAGACGGGAACTGAAAGTTCAACTGCTGAATCCTACACTACGGCACTGTACGAGCACATCCACTCATGCATGAATCGTGCCATCCCAAATAGAACCAAAATGCTCTCATCCAAAAAAAGGAAGCCAATCTGGTGGTCCCCTGCCATAAACAAACTTTACAACAAAAGGAAGAAACTTTTGCAGAAAAGAGGAAAAGGAAGAAACTTTTGCAGAAAAGAGGAAAATCCCAGGATGCAAAAAACTCCCTTACTAGCCTCAGTAAGAAACTGAGATGCCTCATAAAATCCTCCAAAGCTAGTTACGAAAATAAAATTGCCAAAGATTCCAAAGACAACCACAAAGCATTCTATAATTATGTCAAGAATCTAAATGGCAATGCTCAGATCTGCTCTGAGCTAAAACAGAATGGCATTAAATATACTGATCCGAAGGATATTGCCAATATCCTGGCAGATCGATTCAGTGCCAACTTCACCCCACTCACCCCTAAATGGCCCATCTCAATACCGGAAGATTGCCAAATTGCAGTAATAATGGCCACACAGGTACAAAACGCACTCTCTAAAGCCAAGAATACAGCATCCATGGGACCAGATGACATCCCGGCTGTGTACTACATGAACTACAATATGAACTGGCATCTCACCTAAGTGTCATGTTTAATCATAGCCTCACCTCAGGTTTCGTGCCCACTGCGTGGCGCAGAGCTATAGTTATCCTAATCCACAAGGGGATCCACCTTGATCCCGGAAACTACCGTCCCATCAGTCTGACAAGCCTTATCTGCAAGGCCATGGAGCGTATTATCATGGAACTTATAAACAAAGACATTGGCAACCTTCACTGGACCCCACCCAGTTTGGGTTTGTGAAGGGCCGATCTTGTCTCCTGAACCTGATTGACTTCTTTGAATCAGTCTCCAGAGCCATGGACAAGGGTAAGGTGGTCCACACAGCCTATCTAGACCTTGCCAAGGCCTTTGACACCATCCCCCACTCTGGAATCATAGATAAACTTACTAAGTTGGGCATTAATCCCTATGTCACCCAATGGGTTGCTAAATGGCTTACTGATAGAACCCACACTGTAAAAGTAGCCGACTCCAAATCCAGCTCAAGACAAGTGACAAGTGGAGTACCTCAGGGTTCAGTCCTGGGGCCGCTCTTGTTTGGCATCTACTTCTCTGAAGTACAGGTCAACACTAAGGACTCTGAGTTAACAAAGTTTGCAGATGACTGCAAACTGGGAGCCATTATTGAATCCCCAAATGATGTGGATACTCTACAAAAGGGCCTTACAGAAACAGATGCTTGGTGCCAGAGCCATGGGCTCAAGCTCAATGCCAAGAAATGTATTGTTATCCCTTTGGGAAAAACATGTATCCATGAATTACCATATAGGTGGCAGTACACTAAACACAGAAAGTGTGATAAGAGAATTAGGGGCACAGGTGGACAGTGGTCTCACCTTCGATAACCACATCACCACAACAGTCAGGAAATCCTTCTATGTGGCACACCTCATCATGAAGGGCTTTTCATCCAGAAAAAGGAGGTCATTGTCCCACTGTACTCATCCCTCATTAGACCCATTATAGAATACAATGCCCCATTTGGTATGTACCTCTCAAGACATCTGCAACAACTGGAAAGGCCTCAGAAATACTTCACTAAAAGAATCACAGGCCTAAAGCAGATGCCCTATGCTGACTGCCTTAAAAAACTCCAGCTATACTCTGTCGCATATCGTCTACTCAGAGGTGATCTCTGCTTAACATACAAGGCCATGTCAAACCCAGAGCTGTTGGACATGCTACACTTAATGTAATCTCTATCCCTCAGAGCTACACGCTCCAGGATCTAAACCTTGTCATAACAATAAACAAAACATGTTGGAGGGATAGGTTCTTGACCCCCTCATGCAGGTGGTTGCTAAAAGGCATGGGCGGCTCTGATTCAGTGGACCCCACTCCCAGGAGACCCTCCAAATTCATCACAGCTCCATCAGACAAGGAATTTTTATCAAAAGGAGTTTCTGTGGTTGCTATGGTGGTAGCTGCCGCCACAAAGAAGGAACAGCTGATCCTTCAGTGCCTGTCCATCCACCTAACAAGGAATCTAGGTCCATGGATAGGATGCAGAGGCGGATGTTCTCCTCAGCGACATTTACTATCGTTAAGCTGAATTACCTGTGCCATTTCACTGGTCTTCAAAGGGACTTGATCAAGGAAGCGAGTGAAATGCTGAAGGACCCTACAGCTACGGGTTTCCAAGAGAAAATGAACACGCAGCTGGCTATCCTTAATTCTATCTCCAACTCCTCCATGCGCCTCCTCTCTTATGCGGCCGATGGAGCGAGCAGAGCCGCAGGAACAGGGGTAGCCTTACGTAGGCACGCCTGGATGCGGCTATGCAATTTTGCAGAACCTTTCAAGACGTCTTTCACGAACTCCCCTTTTGATGGATCATCTCTCTTTGGTCCACAAGTGAAAGAAACCCTGACTAGGTGCGAGACTGATGGCAAGACCCTTTCTGCCGTCGGAGTCCGTTTTTCTACTCCTTCTAGGCCTTACCCCAAAGGCCAGAAGGGTGGAAAGATGTGGTTCCGTAAACAATCTCAAGGGACTTCGCCTGACGCACAGAGTCGGTTCCCCGCCAGAGGCAGAGGGGGGAACAACAATGGTAGACGTCGCCCTAGAGGCAGAGGGGGTCCGCAGAACCAGGGCAATCGAGAAACTTCCTCCGATAAGCCCTTTCAGCATCCCTGAGGTGTTGCCCGACTGCCCATCTTCGGAGGCAGTCGGGGGAAGATTGTCACTGTACCCAGAAGCCTGGCTATCCTTGACACAAGACAAATGGGTACAGTCCATCATTTCCGAAGGTTATTCTATCCCCTTTCTTCGTTTTCCAAATCAGTCAAAAAATCCCTTCCAGATGTTCCACCGGCTCAAAGGGATATAGCAGCTTTGGAAATTTCAAAACTGCTTGCAAAAGAGCTATTCAGCCAGTGCCAGCAGACCAACAAGGATCCGGAATCTACTCAAGGTTCTTTTTAGTTCCAAAGAAAACAGGGACTGGAGACCAATTTTGGATCTCAGTATCTTGAACAGATCGGTCAAAAACAAGATTTCGGATGGTCACGCTGCAATCCATTCTTCCCTATTGGGAAAAGGAAACTGGATGTGCTCTATAGACCTTCAGGGACGTACTATCACATAAAATGAACAGGCGGCTCCAGAAGATTCCTCCGCTTCAGGCTGGGAACCAGTCATTTTCAATTCAGGGCCCTGCCCTTTGGTCTCACCACTGCCCCCGGTGTTTACCAAATGCATGGCAGTGGTAGCTTCTCACCTGAGACGACAAGGATTCCAGGTGTTTCCATATTTGGACGACTGGCTCCTCACAGCTCCCACCAAGCATCTCCTTCTGATGGCCAGAGATTACACTTTTCGCCTGTCAAAACTGGGTATCTCAATAAATTGCGAAAAGTCTGTTTTGTCGCCTTGTCGTACTATTACCTACATAGGCAAATTTAGATACTGTAAACATGTCGGCAACACTAACGAACCAAAGGATATCAGACATTCAAAATTGGTATCACTACTTCTCAACAACAACAGAGCCAAAGCCAGGTTAGTTCTAAAGGTGTTGGGAATCATGGCAGCTGACCATACCTCTCCTCCCATTGGCCAGATACCACATGCGGATCCTTCAGTGGATGCTTTTTTTCTCAATGGTCATACCAGGAACTTCCAATGTCTCACACCATTATGATCACGCAAGCGTGCAAAAAGCATCTCATGTGGTGGATGTCTTCCCCCCCAGCTCCTGTTGGGGAGACCATTTGTTCCACCTCCTCCGGTTGCTACTCTGACAACGGATGCCTCCCTGATCGGGTGGGGGCATTATCAGGGCAGGACAGTCCAGGGCACATGGCAACCAAACGAATGCCACTTGCACATAAATGTTCTGGAGATGAGAGCAGTGCTTTTAGCGTTGCAAGCCCTTCAAGACTCTCTTCCCTTGGGAACGATTGCAATCCAGACAGACAATATGTCTGTAGTGTGGTACATCAACAAACAAGGCGGAACCAGATCATACCCCCTGTGTCGAGAACCACTCACCCTGTGCCAATGGGCCATTTCTTCTCAGCGTTTTCTGATAGCAACGCACATCCCGGAAGTCCAATCACATTGCGGACAAGTTGAGCAGAGCTATTCTCATGCCTCACGAGTGGTCTCTGAAAGACTCTGTAGTGAGAGAGATATTTCTCAAGTGGGGTCAGCCTGGCTGCGATCTTTTTGCTACTCCCCAAAACAGCAAGTGCAGAGAATACTTCACTCTATTCCCTTTACCAGGCCAACCCAGCAGGGACGCTAGTCCAAGTTTGGCCCGGGGACTTCTGTATGCATTTCCTCCTTTCCCACTGATCTCTCAAGTAATACAGAAAGCTATCGCTCAGAAGGCCTCATTGATCCTCATTGCTCCTTACTGGCCTCGACAAGTGTGGTTCCCCTTTCTACATCGATTTCTTTTGAGCGACCGTGGAATCTGGACCTAGTTCCAGATCTTTTGATCCATCAGTCGGGTCAGTTTCATCGCTCCCTCCCTCTCTGAACCTCACTGCTTGGTTCCTCCACTTCCAACCATAGCCAGGCTTCCTCAATTATCTCACTCTGTTAGAGATATTTTGATAGCTTCCCATAAATCTTCCACTCGAAAGATTTATTTGAGTAAGTGGAAACGCTTCTCATATTGGGCACAAGGAAAGGACATAGATCCTTTCACCGCTTCCATCCAACTAGTCCTTGATTTTCTTGCTGAACTCTTCCATGCAGGTTCATCTCCATCTACTCTTAAGGTTCAATTGGCAGCTATTTCTAATTTCCATGTGGGTATTTCTGAATCTGCCCTAATGTCCCACAAACTCTGCAAAGCCTTTTTGAAAGGAGTTTTTCTTCTCAGACCTCCTGTAAGAAATCCTCCTTCTCCTTGGGACCTAAATTTAGTTCTTGCTTCTTTGATTCTTTCCCCTTTCGAACCTGCAGCTTCATGTTCCTTAAAGTTATTATCATGGAAAACTCTCTTTCTGGTGGCTATCACATCAGCTAGAAGAATTTCAGAACTTCAAGCACTCAGTTGTCGTTCTCCTTACCTTGTGTTCCATAAGGACAGAGTTTCCTTACGAACTAACCCGTCCTTTTTGCCTAAGGTGGTTTCAACATCAAATCTAAACCAATGCATTGACCTCCCTGTCTTTTTCCCGGAGTATTCAAATAGGTCTGAACAAAAATTGCACTGCCTGGATGTTCATCGTCAATTAAGGTACTACTTGGACAGGACGAAACAATTCAGAAAATCTGATCAGCTGTTTGTCTCCTATGCGGAAAGCAGAAAGGGACTTCCAGTTTCAAAGGTATCTTTATCCAGATGGCTAACATCTCTGATTACCCTTGTTTATGAGATTAGGCACCAAAAGCTGCCTAATAAACCTAAAGCCCATTCCACCAGAGCTTTGGCTACTTCTTTAGCCTTCCAAGACAGACTGCCTATTGACACCATTTGTGCAGCGGCTACTTGGGCTACTCCTCACACTTTTATTTCTCATTATAAGTTGGATTTAGCTTCTAGGCATAGAGCTAATTTTGGTTCCACTGTTCTCAGGAGTCTGTTCCGTTAGGCCACCCGGGACAAGGTGCTAGGGACGCGGTCCCATCCAGCAAGAATGAAGGCGAGATAGACAACTTAACATATAGAAGTTATGTTCTTACCATAACGCTCCATGTTAGTTGTCTTCTTCTCGCCTTCTTCTTCGCCCACCCTCCTTCCCCCTGGCCTGGACAGACCTAGAGGAGTTGTGATCGTGACCTCTCTTTCTACCACCTCTTTCTTAGGCATATGCTGTTGTGCATATTTCCTGGTTCAGGATGTAGGTCACCCTTCTTTCTTCCTGTTGTTAGAGGTGGACTCTGTTTTAGAGTTATTCTGTTACTATTATAAGCTGGGGTTAGCTTACAAACGAGATCTGAGGTAACTCTCGCCTAGCATTGTGGGATATAAGGGGAGCCTCGAGCCGGTGGAACCAACTCTCGAGCTTTTAGAGTGGCCGAGTCGGAGCAGTCGGCTCCGAACCCATCCAGCAAGAAGAAGGCGAGAAGAAGACAACTAACATGGAACGTTATGGTAAGAACATAACTTCTATTTTTATTTGGCACTCCGAAAATTCATAAGAACTTGGTAGATCTCCCATTTAGGCCCATAGTGGATGGGAGAGGATCTATCACTTATGCTTGTGCCAAATATGTTGATGGCATCCTTAAACCCCTATTACAGAATGAGTCACAAATCTGTAAAGACTCCTGGGAGTTTTGGGAGAATATTAACAAAATCGAGTACAACCCGAATTTTATCTTTTTAGTGGTTGATGTGAGAGACTTGTACACTGTAATTCCTCATCAATTGAGAATAGAGTGGACTAAAAATTTTATGTTGCTTAAAAAGGCGGGCAACGAACAGATGTACTTAGTTGAAATTCTCCTGGACTTGGTGTTATCAAATAACTTTTTAATGTTTAAAGATCAATTTTATCTCCAAAAAACAGGGATAGCAATGGGTTCTCCATGTGGGTGTAGTTTTGCAAATAGCCTTATGGCATATTGGGAACGTCAATGGTTATTTAATAACGAAATGTTCAAACAATATGTCACTTGGTATACCAGATACCAAGATGACGTGTTTTTTATGGAAAGGTCATCTAAACCAAGTACTTGACTTTATAGACAGTATTTCAAGTATGACCACCTTTCTTGAATTCATTTATTCTATAGGGGTCGATGAGATTAATTTCTTGGATGTTAAATTAAGTAAGGATAAAGTTGATAATTCATTTAAATCCATGATTTACAGGAAACCCACCAATTCAAATAGTTATTTGCACTTCACCAGTAGTCACCCCTTCTACCAAAAAGAGGCGTTGTGAAGGGGCAGTTTGTCAGAGCAGCGAGGATGGTCTCAGACAAACAGGATTTTATTGGTGAATGTGAAAAGATTAGAGAAATGTTTTCCAGTAGAGGTTATCCAGATATTTTAATTAAAGAAATTATGTATGAAGTGAAGGTTAAAAGAGAAACAGGACATTTTAAGCCCCTTTTGGGTAGGGGTACTATGCAAGGGTTACAGAAGGATAACATAAACATGATTACAAATGAGTTACCTTCTATTAACTTCCTTTTTACATATTGTATTGACCACAAAGTCATTAAGGGTATCATCTCTAAGAACTGGAATATATTATTGGAAGACCAAGCGCTAGTTAAAGTAGTGGGACGACGACCAAAGTTAACATATAGAAGGGGGATGAATCTCAAAAATTTGGTGGAGATGAGCTCAGTTAAAACTAAAGCTACAGTTACTGGGATGGGGAAATGTGGTATGTGCTCTCAATGCAAATACATCTTGCCTGGGAATAAAATAAATATTAATAATAATATATATTTTATTAATGGTAAATATTCTTGTGAAACCAGGGGCGTGGTGTATGTTGCTTGTTGCGAGAAATGTCCTTCCTTCTATATAGGTAAAATGGACAGAACATTAAGAAAAATAATTTATGAACATGTGTATGTGATAGGGAGGAAGGACTTAACTAATGCGCTTGCAAGGCATACTACAGATTAACCAGAACACTCTTTTTCCTTCATGGTTGTCCACCAGGTTAAAAATGATATTAGGGGTGGCCCATGGCAGTTATACTTGGAAGAACAAGAGGTGTTTTGGCAAATTAGAACATCTGCACACTTACCGCCTGGTTTAAACGATTATGCTCCTATAAAATGCATTCTTAAGTTAAAAGCATTCCGGAGATGAATCTCTAAAATCGTTGCATTCAAACTCTTTAAAGTTTATTAATGATTTGAGTGGAATTAATTTTTAGGAACTTGGTGGGTTTGTTCTTAAAGTTTTTATAGTAATTCATGTTTAGTAATGTGTATCAAGTCTTCATAGATTTTGGAAAGTTATAAATTTAGGAAAGTTTATATTAATGGTATAGTTTTGTAAAGAAGGGCATTCACAAGGAATTCTTAGAAGTGGGTTGGTTTTAATAGTTTTAATAATTATAAAAATATTAAATGGAGAGTATTAATTTATATTCTTTAAATCAAGTTTTATGCTTAATTGATTTATTGGTTCTTAATTGATCAATGTGGATGTATTTAAGGTGAGCAGCTGTGTGTAGTATTGTATTAGTCTGAAGAAGGCTGGGGTATTTCCTTGGCCGAAAGCGCTTACTCAAATAAACAGTCCGTGCCTTTGCTGATTTTCTCCGGTTTCATTTTATAGTTGTTGGATTCGTTTCGGTATAGTTTTGTTTTTGTGAGTTTTTACACTAGGGAAACTGATTCCTTGCATGAGGATTCAGAGTCTGATGAGGGGTCCTTGTCCTACCTCCTCAGATGCCTTCACCTTTGGCTTATGGCTCTATTGAGGAGGAATCTATTAGCCCTGAGTCTCATTTTGAGGAATTGTTCTTTGGGGGCAGAATTGCCAGACTGATGGAATACTTTAAGTGGGATTTTCAAGAGACTGACATTCAGAGGACATATTATGAGTTGCTTAAGGTGGATACTCTGAAACCATCTGCTGTTCCTTCTGTGTTGGCTGCCTTGTTAGTCACTTTCATTGCTGATTCAAATTTTCCTGATTCTCAGCTTCCTGCTCTTAAGTGATCTTCTTTAACATTACTGAAGATTGTCAGTTTTTCTTTGTGTTGTCCTGCTGATCTTGCTGTAGGGTCAGTCTATTTTGACAAACCTTCCAAGCTCTTGCCCTCCTCCAAACGTTGGCCTTCTGATAAGGGTATTAGGGCAATGGAGAGGATTGTTAAGAAGGTTTACACTGATTTTACTTTGACCTTTACGGCTATTAATTACCAGACCCACATGACCAGATATGCTCTGGCCTTGATTGCTCAGACTTGTCAGGTTATTTCTGACCTGCCTGATTCTGAAGACAAATCTTATGCCTTATCTATTTTAGGTTCCTCTTCTCAAGTGGCTAGCCACTTTTACAAGTGTAGCTATGATGATGCTGATGCCTCTTCCAGTGCTGCGTTTTTTGGGTCTGTCATGAGGCGTTACTCTTACCTTCATCTCCAGTCTTTGCCTGAGGACATTATGACCAAGCTTTTTGATACTCGTTTGGATAATACACATATTTGTCTCTTTAAGAGAAAGGCAAAGCCTTGCAAGACCTGAAACATATTTTTGTCTTTCCTGTCCATATATTCCGCAGGAATTATCCTTATTCATCTACTTTTGTCCACAGGCAATCCTGCCAGGCCTCCAAGGGCAGGAAGCATGATAGGCGAGTCTCAACCTCTAAGGCTTATCAGACTTCTCTGGCCCAGAAGCCTTCTTTATCTGATAAGCCAGCTTCTGTTTGACAGTTTGACCCCCCCTTCCCTTAGACCAGGTTCCTTTGTCCCTTCAGCTTTCTATTTGTCTTTAAAATTGGCTTCTCATCACTCCACTGCTAAGGTTTATCAGACTTCTGTGGCCCAGAAGCCTTCTTTATCTGATAAGTCTGCCTCTGTGTGACAATTTGACCCCCCTTTCCTCAGACCAGGTTCCTTTGTCTCTTCAGCTTTCTATTTCTCTTCAAAATTGGCTTATCATCACTTCACATTCTTGGGTTCTTTCTGTCATTCATCAGGGTTACTTCATACTATGGAAGTCTCTCCCTCTTTTTTCAGGGATTCCTCAACATTCTCATTTCAAGGATGTCCTAGGGTCCCTGGTGAATGAAGGAGGCATTCAAACTGTTGCCCCTTCCCAAGTGGGAAAGGCTTTTTATTCCAAGGATATTCCTGGTTCATAGAAAGGAGGGCACTTGGAGACCTATTCTGGATCTCTCCCTGCTCAACACCCTTCTCAAGGTCCTCTCTTTTTGGATGCCTACTTTTCAAGCCATGTTTCTTCTTTTACTAACCCAGGCTTTTCTCTTGTCTTTGGATGTAAAGGATGCTTACCTTCATATCCGTATTCACCTTCTTTTAAAGGAACATTTTACATTTCTTTGTTTCTTCTTTTCATTTTCAGTTGTTTGCTTCTACCTTTGGACTCTTTACTGCCCCAAGAGTGTTCACAAAATGCGTAGCTCTTATGAGTGCTTTCTGCAGGCTCCAAGGAATTCCGATTTTTCCTTATCTAGACAACCTGTTGCTTTAGCCACTTTCTCCCAATCCCCTGTTACAGGATCTGGAGTTCACCATCCCCCTTCATCAAACTCTGGGGTTCAATATCAACTTTCAAAACTCAGTCCTGACTCCCTGTCAGGATCATAAGTATCTGGGATGCAGGATTCAGACAGTGCCAGTGTTGACCTCTGTTCCATCTCCAACAGCTTTACTATTGACAGTCTTCTTTCTCTGACTGCTATTCCAACCAGAGAGTTTCTTCTGGCCCTGGGATTCATGACCTCTTCTATTCCAGTGCTCCCTCTTGTCAGACTGCATATGCGGAATCTTCAGTGGTACCTCAGCCTCAGCTTGGTTTGTCTGCAGCATTACTACTTTCTGGATTTCAGTGTACCTCACCCTCCTTGTCTAAAGAAGGAATTGTAGTGGTGGATTCTACAGTTTGATCTCATCCCCAGCCTGCCCTTTCATCCTGCACTCCATTCTCAACAACTGTTCACCAATTCCTCAGATTTGGGGGGTGAGGGCTTCATGTGGTCACCTAAAAGTTTAGGGTCTCTAGCCCCCCATCAGAAGTCAGACCATATCAGCTTCAAATAGACGAGAACTCTGATTCTGGCTGTTCATGCTTTTCACACCATGGTTTCTACATGCCCCTTAAAAGTGTACACAGCATGGTATGTCAACAAGCAGGGAGGCACACAATCTTACCTACTCTCTTTTTAATTTCTCCAAGACTTTGGGGTTTCTAATACTCTGGCAGGAATGGACACCATTCGTAAGTCAAAGTACAATAAAACTTCATGAAATTAGTATTGTTTCAGTCTTTGATGTTAGCCAAAAGTGCTCTTTGCAGCACCCGCAGTTTACCCAGCAATGACTCCTTTTGCAGTGCATATGGAATCACATGTATTGGTAACATATTTAAGTACGATTGTAAACTTTTTTTATGACACCCATTGCTCCTAGTAATACTGGAACGATCTGTGTATCTTTCTCCCACATTGCCCTCGTTTCTGCCTGCAAATCCTGGTATTTTATGACTTTTTGTCTCACTGTACATGAGACACTGTAGTTGCTGGGTGTAACCATTTCAATAATCAGTGCTACTTTTGTCTTCTTTTCATGGACTACTATATCTGGTTTTCTTGCATCTACTGTTTGAACTGTTGGTAATGGGTGATCCCATGTGATGTAAACATCATTTTCTGTGATGCTTTGTGGTACATATCCAGTGTTTTTCAGACATTTCATTACTATAATGTTTGCACAATCCCCAGTGTAACAATCTAGCCACATTATTATGCCTTTCAGTGTACAGTCGTCCTGCCATTACTATACCGCAACCAGCTACAAGATGCGTGACTGTTTCCATTTCTGTTTTACAAAATCTACAATGTGATGTCAGTCTTCATTCATTCATGACAGTTGGGTTTAGGTTCCGTCCTTGGAACCGACTCGGTCTTTATAACAAGCTTGCATCAGCCAGAAACTCTCGAGCTAAGGCTACCCATAGTGCCTCTCTTCCCTTCAGATCTCATTTGCCGCATAGAGTTTCAAGAAGTGTCAGGCTGTGCTCTCAAGCCAGGTGCTTTATTTTCTAAATATTTTCTAAATATTTCTTGATATTTTTGATCCCCTCTTTAATATTTCTTAGTCGCTTTACTCCTTATATTAGAGAGTGAGTACTGTTTTTCCCCTAATATTACCTTTTGATATTTCTGCGTTACCATAGTTTGTATAGGCCCCACCCTTCCCTCTTAACTCAGGTAATCTTTAATTACCATTGTTTGTATTCTTTCCCTTCCTCTTTCTTCACTTTTACCCTTCTTGGTATTCCTATCGCTACCATTGTTGGTACACCCAAAAGAAAAAAATCTTTCTTTATTCTTGTTCTGTTGTTTAACTGTTGGTGTGTGTGTGTGTGTGTGTGTGTGTGTGTGTGTGTGTGTGTGTGTGTGTGTGTGTGGTCGCGTAAATGGTGGTTGATTACTGTTGTGTTTTCCCCTAGGAATGGCAAAAAAGGCACAACTGGATTCAAACAGTTTGACAGATGTGGCAGGATGCCCAACTCCGATGGGCATCTTTCCTGTGTTTATTTTTTGGGGGTTACCCACTTAGAAATCCAGCCTCCATGTGGCCTCTGTAAGGGTTTTAGTGCCCTGACCCTTGCAGAGTGTCAAAATAAGTTGATCCTAAAAGAGCTATTAAAAATCCCCTTTTCAGAGGCTTTGTCTGAGTTGGAGGTGTCAAAACCTCCTAGGAAAGAAGCAAAAAAAAAAAAAAAGGAGCCTTTCAGTTCCAGCCTCTCCACATTCCCAGGAACCAAAATCATCTAAAGGCCAGGTTTTCACAGAACCAAGGTCAAAACAATTGAAATCGGTATCAACAGCTGTCTCGGCACCGGAGCCTGTGAGCCCTTCCGTGGTGCCATCTACCTTCACGGAACCAACTAAACTTACTACAGTCCGATCCCTTCCATGGTATATCAGACCCTCTCCTCACGAGTAATAGTTTCTCCCATTAAACTATTCACTTCCCCCAACACAACCTTCTGGTCATTTGACCACAGTGCCAAAGGTCGAAACCCTAGCCAGGACTTCATATTCCCCATCCATTGACCCCATTGTTGGTCAGCAGCTCAGTCCATTTATTGACTGTCCAGAATCTCCCTCAAGGATGTCCATTCGTTCCACCAGGAGCCTTTCGGAGCTTGATGTTGTTAGACTGGTGGACCAGCTGTTGGTGGCCAGAGGTATTACAACTCCATCTAGGACCTCTCTCCCACCCAGAGCTGAGGTTTTTTCGCATGGACTCCAACTTATCTTCCTCCTTTGACCTCTCTGCAGGATTTGGAGCCCTCGACATAGACGCCCATCTTCGGTACTGATGGTAGATCTCACCTTGGTCCCAGAACCCACTCTGTGGACTTCAGCCCAGTCAGACCCAACCCACCCATGGGACCATGACTTGCCTGCTGTCTCCAGAATCCCTAGTACAGCACAATTTTTTTTCCATGGCACCAACTATGGTTCTGGTGTCTTTGACAGCTCAGAGTCCTCTTGTGGCTCCTTCTCTGGAGGTGGGCTCGTTGGAGAGGGGTGTGACCCCAGTTCCGAAGTTGTCTTTCTCGGTTCTGGGCTCCCATCCCTCTTCAGGTGGGCCTGCCTTTCATATTATGGAGAGAGCTATTGTCTCAGAAGACTCACAGATGGCTCCCTCTAGATTGGAATGTCATATTTATTTGTCCTCTGGCTTGCAGCTGTCACAGTGTACTACATTGGGGCAGCAGGCATGGGAGCAGCAAGACACCCTACTGCAGGGTACCCTCTTTTCAGAGTCCTCCTCAGATCCCCCACTGATGAGACACCCTATAAGAGATTGTGCAAGAGGAAGTACGTTGATTCTCCAGAAGAATCTCTCATCGAGGATACAGATTATGATGAAGAGGAAGGGACCCCACAGTCGCCTCCTGAAGATGACTCCTTTGGAGACCTACTAGAAATCTTAAAACAGAGGGGTGACTGGAAGCCCACCAACCCTTCCTCTGAGGAATTTGTCTTCTTGCAGGCTTTCCATGCCTGACCTTGTACTTCTTGGATGACCCTGCCTGCAGATGAGTTAGTCAAACTCATCAGGCAGTGTACTTGGAGGGCCCCTGACACCATTAATCCAATCCCACGGAGACCTGACAAAATACCCCCCCCCCCCGACGAGGTACACAATAAGGTTGCTTCCCAACTTGCCACCCAGGAATCCATCTCCAACTGGTCCATGCGGGTGATTGCACATACAGCCAAAGGGATGGCCAGAGCAGCGGGTGCAGGTGTTTTCATGACACATCATTCCTGGCTGTGCTTGTGTGACTTTGCGGACCCTTTCAAGTCTTCCTTTGTTGATGCTTCTTTGCCGTTTGACCCAAAAGTTAAAAGACACATTAGCCAGGTGTGAAAAGGATGGAAAGACCCTTTCTGCTGTGGACGTATGTATTTCCAGTACTCAATAACCCTACTCAAGGAATCAGAGGAGTGGAAAGATGTGGTTCAGGAAGTCCAAAGTCCCTCTTCAGGACACACGTGGAGAGTTTTCTTCCCGAGGCAGAGGAGGGAACTCATCAGGAAGATACCTCTCCTGTGGCAGAGAGGGCTCTCGTAACCAGGGCTTCAGGGATTCTTTCTCTGGTCAACCCTATCCGCTTTCCTGAAGAGCGTCCCAATTGCCTGCCTCTGGAGATAGTTGGGAAAGGTTCTGTCTGCCCCATTTAGCCTGGCAGTCAATAACATCAGATACCTAGGCACAGACGTTAATTACCAGAGGTTACCATATTCCTTCCATCTTTATCCAAGGCCACAAAGGAAAATCCCCAATATTCTACCCAGTCAGAGGGAAGCAGCAGTTCAAGAAATTCAAAACCTGCTTGAAAAAAAGAGTCATCCAGACAGTCCCACCATACCAAGTAGGATCCAGATGTTACTCAAGATTCATTTTAGTGCCAAAAAAGACAGCGGACTGGAGGCCAATTCTAGACCTCAGTATCTTGAACAAGTTTGTCAGGTAGACAAAATTCCAGATGGTCACAGTTCAGTCTATCCTTCCTTTTCTGGAGAAATATGATTGGATGTGTTCTATAGATCTTCAGGATACATATTACCACATACAAATGGACAAATGCTCTAGAAGATATCTCCGCTTCATGCTGGGAGCCAGTCATTATCAATTTTGCACACTGCCCTTTGGTCTCACCACAGCCCCCAGGGTGTTCACCAAATGTATGGCAGTGGTAGCAGCTCATCTCAGACAACATGGATTCCGGGTGTTTCCATATTTAGACAATTGGCTCCTTACCATCCCCACCAAGTATCTAATGCTTCACACCTTATACTACACTGTAGAACTGACAGAGCTCTTACACATTTCAGTAAACAAAGAGAAGTCAAAACTGGCACTGTTCAAAGCTTAGAATTTATCGCAGTGAAATTCAACACGAGATCCTGTGTGGTTGCTCTACCGCTTCACAGATTACAAAGGCTAAGGTCACAACTCCAAGTGATACTCTCTCGAGACATAGTCCCAGCTCGCTCAGTCTTATAACTACTAGGGTCAATCACCCTACTACCCCTGGCACAATTCCACATGAAGCTGCTTCAATGGCTCCTATAGCATCACAGTGGTCTCTGACTCACCCCATGTTTTATCTAGTCCGCATAGCAAACCGTTGCAAACAGGACCTGATTTGGTGGATTAAGCCAGAAGAAGAGTTATGGAGTCGCCCCTTTCCCTCCTCTCAGCCCAAGGCCATAGTCACCACAGATGCATCCCTGATGGGGTGGGGAGGGGCATTTTCAGGGAAAGACCATCCAAGACACTTGGTCCTTCTTAGAGGCCAATTTGCATGTCAACATCCTAGAACTGTAGGCGGTGCTTTTAGCATTGCAGGCATTCCAATCTGCCCTTCCAACGTGGACAGTTGCTCTCCAAGCAGACATGTCGGTCACCTGGTATGTCAACAAACAGAGAGGAACCAAATCCTATCTGTTATATCGAGAAGCCCTGAGAGTATGGCAATGGGTAATTGCCTCCAACCACTTCTGATAGCAATGCACATTCCTGGAAATTCCAACTTGATTGCGGACAAACTGAGCAGATGCATCCTCCTGCCTCACGAGTGGTCTTTGAATCCCATAGTAGTGACAGAGATTTTTCATTGTTGGAGTCAGCCTTACTGTGATCTGTTTGCATCTCCCATGAAGCACAAATGCAGCAGCCACTTCACCCTAATCACCTCAGGAGGAGTCCTCAAGAGATGCTCTTCTACATGATTGGCCTTCAGGACTGTTTTATTCCTTTCCTCCTTTTCCCCCTAATACCCAAGTTTCAGATGAAAGTGCAGTGGTTGGGAAGCAAAGTAATTTGTCTTCCCAGTACAAAACATACTACTGGCTTCCCATAGATTATCCACCAGGAAACTTTTATCTTAGTAAATGGAACAGGTTTGTAATCTGGTCTCAAGGAAAAGGAGTTGACCCTTTTTCAGCCCCGATTAATAAAGTGTTAGAATACTTATCAACTTTACTCCAGTCAGGAGCTTCAGCTTCGACTATCAGAGTCCAGTTAGGCAGCTATTTCAAATTTCCATAATGGCTTCAATGATTTCTCCTTGATATCTCACCGCCTCTGCAAATCCTTCTTGAAGGGAGTTATATATTTAACACCACCTTTTAAAGCACCCATTGGACCTTGGAGTTTGACTTTAGTCTTGCAAACTCTGACCAGTCAACCCTTTGAACCAGCAGCCACATGTGGTATAAAATTTTTGTCCTAGAAGACTTTATTCCTGGTAGCCATCACCTCAGCCAGAAGAATATAAGAATTACAGCCCTTTTGTATAAAGCACCCATACATAATTTTTCACAAAGAGAGAGTATCCCTTCAGACTAATCTTTCCTTTCTGCCCAGAGTTGTCTCAGACTCGAATATTAACCAATCCATTGATCTGCCACTTTTCTTCCCAAACTATTCAAACAAAGGAGGATATTGTTTGCATTTGTTGGACGTACACAGACAGTTATATTGATAGAACTAAATCATTCAGGAAGTCAGACCAACTGTTCCTGTCCTTTTCATCTCCAGCTCATCCAAGCCAGTTTCCAAAGTCACCTTGCCCAAATGGTTAAGAAATTGCATCACGTTTGTTTATCAACAAAATAGAATGAGTCTGTCAGCTAAAGTCAAGGCTCATTCCACCAGATCAGTTTCTACTTCAGTAGCCTTTCATTCCAGGCACTCTATGGATGACTTTGAGCAGCAGCTACTTCAGCTACCCCTAGTACCTTTATTACTCATTACAATTGGATATGGTCTCCAGGGGAAGAGCACCCTTTTGCTCTATGGTGCTCAGGAATATCCTTCCATAGGGCCTCCTAGGACATAAAGTAGCTAGGGACTCTGTCCCAACTGTCATGAGTGAATGACAACATCAGATAAAGACGTTATGTTCTTACCATAATATTCCATCTGTGTTGTCGATCTTCATTCATTTTTTATATTCCACCCTCCTACCCCTTCCAAAGACTCCTGGTGGATCAAAACTAGTCCTGGTTCTGTATTAAGGCAGTTGCTCAGACAAAGCTTCCACTTTTTATTTTCTACGGGCAAACTTGATCTGAAGGGAAGAGGGGCACTGTGGGTAGCCTTAGCTTGAGAGTTTCTGGCTGGCTCAAGCTTGTTATAACAGCCAAGTCAGTTCCGAGAACGGAACAGAAACCCAACTCTCAAGAATGAATGAAGTTCGACAATGCAGATGGAACGTTATGGTAAAAACATAACTTCTTTTTATCTGTTTCTCCCACATGTTCAATGGACTTTGTAAACCAGTGTGAACGTAGTCCACTATCTTGGGCTGACGATATTAACCTTTCATCTTTTGGTTTAAATTCACCTCTCCTTAACCATTCCTGTGTTTGCTCCTGATTGACAGGAGGATGCCTGGTGTCTTGGGAGGTGGCTCTCAGTTATCAGTTAACTCTTCAGTCAGGTTTACATTCCTTTAGAGCACAATCTACTAATACTCTCTGAACAGGTCTAAAATAAAGGTTCACAAATGGATGCTTCACAGTGATGTGTTTCTGTAGATTGCTCTTCATTGGAGTTTTTCTCAGGTAGCTTTTTTTACCTTGCCTCAGAAAAGGCAGCTCCCTCTCTTCTTATCCAGAATGCCATGCCATCTGGTGTGGAAACAGATGCCCTTTCTTTTCCTTGGTAGGGGATGATTCTTTATGCTTTCCTTCTTCTTTTTCTACCTTCAAGAGTCCTGCAGAAGATTCAGCTGGACTCCCCCAAAATTTTGTGACTCCCTTTTGGCAAAGACACCACTGGTTCTATCTCTTAATGCATCTGGCTATGGACAGTCACCACAAGTTGCCTCACTGGTTGGGCCTCCTCACATGGGACAAGGGGTCTCTCATCCATCCTCACTTCTCTAGTCTTCAACTGACACTGAGGGCAGTAGGGTGTTGATCCCTTTCAAGCACCTTTTTTCTGAGAATATGCTCAGGGTTTCACTGGAAGCAAGGAAACCCTCAACCCGAAAATCTTAATTGTCCAAATGGTGAAGATGTTCTGTCTGGTGCCATGCTAGTAATCAGGACTGTTTTTCAGTGGGGGTCTTTTTGGTCCTGTCTTAGTTGTGTGAGTTTCTCCAGTCTGGATTTGCCTGCTCTTCTGTGAAAGCCCATTTGTCAGCCAGGTTTTGCTTTCCTGTCCTTGAATACTCCCTTGGCTTCTCGTTTTGAGGTCAAAAAATTTCTTAAAAGCATCCTGCATATTAGGCTTCCAAGGGAAACCTATTCCTTCTTCTTGGAACCTTAAGTTCCTTTTAGAGCAGTTGAATCAGGCTCCTTTTGAGCTTGCAGATTCCTGGAAGGCTGTTTTGTTGCTGGGTCTTCCTTCTGCTTGGAGAGTTTCTGAGCTCCAGGACATTATGGCCATTCTTCTTTTTGTTTAATCACAGGGACAAGATGATCCTTTGTAATAATCCTTTTTTTTAGGGCCAAGGTAGTAAATGAGTTCACCTTGAATTAGTCAGCACAACTCAGTTCTTTCTTTTTTCCTTCTCCTCAGTGTGTTTCTGAGAGGGTCTTTCGTACCTTGGATTTGCAGACAGCTCAGGTGCTACGTAGATAAAACTAAGGCCATTTGTAAATTTGACCAGCTGTTTGTTTCCTTTCATCCCAGGATATTGGGTTTGGCTATTTTTAAGCAAACTCCTCCCGGATATCTAAGGCATTTCTTTTTGTTATTCTTTTCATGGCAAATCTCTGTTTACTTCCGTTAGAACTCATTCCACTAGGGCTGTTGCCTCTTCTGGTGATTTCTTCAAGGATTGGACAGCAGTTCCATCCTTGAAGCTGCACCTGCTCTTCGGTGCATACCTTTACTAAGCATTATAAGTTGGAAACAGGTTCTAATGACAGAGCAGGTTTGGATAGAACCATTTTATGTGGATTTGTTGAGGGCTTTCCTCAGCCTTCCACCTCCCATTCTGGTTCTTGAACTTTTATACTGATCCAATATCAAAGAATAGTGCAACATACAGGACATAGTACAATTGTGTAAAATCTTACCATAACAGTAGATGTCCTTCTCTTCACTGTTGCAGTACTCACTCACTCCTTCCAACCCCCTCTTGTTTGTCCTGCTCTTTGTTTTGGATTTCCTTCTGGTTGAGGGTCTCCCCTTTCTCTTCTGCATTTTCTCATTCTGGATGTGCAT
The DNA here is from genome assembly GCF_019279795.1 of Protopterus annectens. NCBI lineage: Eukaryota > Metazoa > Chordata > Ceratodontiformes > Protopteridae > Protopterus > Protopterus annectens. The sequence goes on from NC_056729.1 coordinate 289,097,458, forward strand.
GGACTCCTTTTTCCTATGGATCCTGTTTTCTGCTGGGACAATTCTGTTCGGGGTAACTGCATCCATACCTCACTTTATGCTTTAAATTTTGTGCAGGGAGCATATCTGTGATATACAGTGCATGCAAGATCATAAGGCTTTTTTATCCTGGCCAGATATCAGGCTTCTCTGGACGGACATTCTTCTCTTTACTGTTGCAGCCATTTCCATAGAAGCATGTCCCACCCAGGACAGCCCAATGCTTTGCCAGTATGAATAAGCTTAACAAAGAAAGGTTATATGTACATTACATTTATGCTGCTTGCACAGAATATAGGGCATAAAAGGGCTATGCGTATGTAACTACACAGAACTGAATTGCCCAAAAGGGGAACAGTCTCCATAGGACAAAGTCCATGCACATCCAGAAGGAAAAAATACAGAACAAAAGAGGCGGTTGGAAGGGGGGGGGGTGAATACTGCAGTAGTGAAAAGGATATCCATTGTTATGGTAAGATTTTACATAATTGTACTATGTTCTTCTATACCACTGTTGCAGTATTCCACGTAGAAGGGAGAGTAATAAAGCTCAAGAAACAGAATGGGAGGTGGACATCTGAGAAGAGCCCTCCACAAACCTGCCTAAAATGGTCTCGGCAAAACCTTCTCTGGCCCTAGAAACCCTGTCCAACTTATGCTTAGTACTGTGGGCTGTGCAGTGGCATAATGGTTAGCGTTGTCGCCTCACAGCAAGAGTTTCTCTAGTTCGATTGTCAGCTGGGGTGCTTATTGTGTGGAGTCTGCGTATCCTCCCTGCATTCGTGTGGGCTTCCTCCGAGTGCTCCAGTTTCCTCTCACATTACAAAGAAATGCACTTGGAGCATTTCTCCCTGAGCCTCTGCTGAAAATAGGGTCCCATTCACGTTGTTGAAGTTTTACAAGTTCAAACATCGTATGGTCAAACCCATATGTTCTACATTGTAAAACTTCAAACATTTCAGTGGAGATCTCCGTAAGGGAAGCTTTCCATTTCCTGCAATGAAGTGTGATCTTGCAGTTAGCATATTTAAGTAGCGAGGGGTGTGGGGGTGCATGGGGGCTTGCTCCCCTGCTTACAAACTTCAGGTTAAGTTTTTTGTGTTTTTTTTTTTTAAATTATGTTGTTGATCTTTTAAAGTTCGAACATATGGTATTGACCATATGGTGTTTGAACTTTTAAAAGTTCGACAACATAATGTAGACCCCTAAAAATAAGCTGTGTTCCTATTTGCACTTTCCTGGTTAACATATGTTAAATAAATAAATAAAGGCATGCACTGAAGATCAAAGTAGCAGCTTTAATGATAGAATTGGTGTCCAACCTCTTGATGAAGACACCAGAATAGAAAACAGCCTTACTGGAATGAGCTCTAACAGAAGAAAGCAGAGATTTGCAATGAAAAGAATAACAAAAGGTAACGGCAATGAAAAGAATAACAAAAGGTAATGGCCTTAGATATCCAGGAGGAGAGTCTTAACAGCCAAACCTGAAGACCCGGAATGAAAAGAAACAGAAAGCTGATCAGACTTGCTAATAGTCTTAGATTTATCCAGATACTACCTGACCAGTCTGCACAAATCCAAGGTGTGCAAGAGCCTCTCACTACCAGACTGAGGAGAAGAGGAAAAAGAAGGGTGTTGTGCCGACTGATTAAAGGAAACTCATTTAGTAACTACCTTTGGCATAACAGAAGGATTAGTATGAAGGGGCAACCTGTTCCAGTGAAAAACAAAAAGAGGAGGAATGGAGCTGGGTTAGATTTTACAAAACAAAATAAAGGTCCCAAGGAGGAGGAATATGTTTTCTTGCATGCCTAATGTACAGGACACATATAAGAAATTGTTTGACCTCAAAATGAGAAGTTGAAGGAGGATTCAAGGGCAGACATGTATAAATGGAGGACAAATTGGCCTTTAGAGAAGAACAGGCCAAGCCAGACTGAAGCAACTCCCACAAATAATAGATCAGTTACTAAAAAGGGGGTCCTAGTTACCAGCATGGCACCAGACTGAAATTATTTTCCATTTGGACATGTATCTTTTTCTGGTTGAGGGTTTCCTTGTCCCCTGTAAAACCCTGAGCATGTCCTATGAAAAGAAGTGCCTGAAAGGGATCACTCACAACGTCAGGTGCAGAGTAGACAAGTGATGATGAATGACAGATCACTTGTCCTGTGTAAGGAGATCCAATTGGTGAGGTCACTTGTGATGCTTGCTTGCCCCTAGCCAGCTGCATTAAGAGAGGGGAACCAGTGCTGTCTTGGCCAAAATGGAGTCACTAGCAAGAGTTTTGTGCAGTCCAGCTGAATCTTCTACAGTACTCTTGGAAGAAGAGGAAGAGAGGCAAAAGCATAAAAAATTTGTCTTCCAAGAAAAGGAAAGGGTGTCCTTCCACACCAAATGGCATGGCACTCTGGAACAGAAGAAAGGAAGCTACCTATTCTGAGTGGAGGCAAAAGGATCTACCTGAGGAATACCCCACTGATGTATAATATCCACAAACGTGTCTGTGAAGCATCCGTTCATGAACCTGTGTTTTGGACCTGCTCAGAGTCTCTGCCTCTACACTGTGCTCTGAAGGAATGTATACTGCCTGAAGAGTTAACTGATAACTGAGATTCATCTCACAAGCTTGAAGCAAAATCCTGCAGAGGTAAGATTTTTGTTCTTCCCCCTAGCTGACATACCACATTACTATAGTGTTGTCTATGTACACTTTCGAGGGTCCTGGAGAGAACATGGGAGGAAGTCCTATAGGGCCAGAATCAGAGCTCTCATCTTGATATGGTCTTACTTCTGATGGGGGAAAAGACTCAAACTTTCAAGTGACCACATGAAGACCTCCACTCCATGTCTTGAGGCATCAGTGAACAGCTCTTCAGAAGGGACTGGAGGCTGAAAGAGCCAGCCTGGGATTAGAGCAAACTGTTACATTCACCACTCAAATTCCTTCTTGTGACAGGGAAGGAGAGGTAGAATAATATCCAGAGAGTGACCATGGTTTAGACAAACTGACTAGACATACCACTGAAGCTTCTGCATATGCAGTCAGCAAGGGGAAGCTTTGGAATAGAGACCATAATCCTAGGGACTGAAAAAAATCTGTGACTGTCATTGTACTCTGAGGAAGGACAGACTGAAATAAGTCTGTCAATGACAATACCAGGCCAGCATTGGCACTGTTTCAATCCTACATCCCAGATACACATGACCCTGAGAAGGAGTCAGGATGGACTTCTGCAAGTTGATAGTAAACCCCAGACATTGAAAAAGAGAGATGGTTAACTGCACATCGTGTAACAGTCAACTGTGAGAAGGCAACTGAAGCAACAGGGTTATTTAGATAAGAAAAAAAATTTGAATGCCTTGATGCCTGCATAAGGCAGTCACAGGAGCTAGGTATTTTGTGGAAATCCTTGGGGCAGTAGAGAGGCCAAAGGGCAAAGCAGAGAACTGAAAATGAGGGAGAGAGAGAGAAATCTAAAAATTTCCTGAAAAGAGGGTGAATTAGGATATGAAGCTGAGCATCTGTCAGATTCAAGGACCGTAGAAAAGCCTACAGTAATAAAAGAGGAAACCAGAGTTTGAAGAGTAAGCATCCAAAAAGAAGGGATATCTCGAGAAAGGTATTGAGCAATCAGAGATCCAAATTACGTCTCTAAGTGACCTCCTTCGGAGGAACCAAGAACATCCTGGAATAAGAAAAAAAGCTTCCCCTTGTGAAGGGTGGAACAGGTTGAATGATTCCTTTGCTAAACAGGGCCCCTAGAACCACTGAGAAATGAGGAAGTTGAGGAGCCCTGGAAAATAGAGGGTAAAATTTCCATACCATGAAGTAACCCTGATGGATGACAGAAAGAACACAAGAGTCTGAAGTGCTGAGACACCAATTTGGAAGACCAAGGGAGAGCCAAAGGGACAAAGGAATATGAGCTACAAGAAGAGGGGATTGTCAGAGAAGCAGGCTTATCAGATAAAGGAGGCTTCTGGGCAACAGAAATCTGAGAGGCCTTAACAGATGGTTCCTGCCCCTAGAGGCCTGGCAGGGTTGCCTACAAAAATAATTCCTCTGGAACTTATAGAATGGCTTTAGGGCCATTAAGACAGAAAACAAAACCTTGAGTAAACTCTTTCCAATCCCTTTGAGGATCCTTAGGTCAGACCAAATCATGCTTTGGTTATTTATCTTGGCTTTGTATCAGTGTAGTACCTCACATGATGTGCATTTAGCAAGCCCCACCTAAACAATGCCTACAAGGCAGCAATTCGTGAAGTCGCGGTTAAGAAAATTAATATTCTTATAGCCAGCGGTATGAATATTAATAATGTTCTCGAACTGTACTCAAAGCAGAAGGATCATTACTTACACCACTGCTCCCTTATGGACTTCCATCATTGGAGGGCTCTGCCTGACCTACCTCACCTGGACAAGAGCTCTTAAGGCCCTGTCACCATCTACCCGATACTCCCTTATGGACTTCCACCACGGGGGGCTCAGTCTGACCTACCTCACCTGGGCAGAAGCTCTCCAGGCCCCGTTGCCATCTGCCATATGCTCCCTTATGTATTTCTGTCATGAGGGCTCTGCTTGATCCCCTTCTTTTGGGCAGGAGCTCACCAGGCTTGCCACCATCTGCTTGGTGCTTTATGTACTTCCATTGTGGGGGTCTCTGCCTTGACGCACTCACCTGGGCAGGAGCTCTCAAGACCCCGCCGTCATCCGCCCTGCACTTCCATCCAGGCCACCCCTTCAACCCAACTGAGAGACCTACTTCCCTGGCTGCGGTCCCCACCTTGCCTCGGAGGATCCCGTCACCTCCACATGTCCTGGAGGCTGTCTAATCAGGCTGGATCACACGTGCCCTGGAGCCTGTCATGGGAGCTTCCCTCCAGTCCCGTCCAGCCTTGCAGAACCACCCTCTGCTGCTCTGGGGCAAATCCACTGTCATCAGGGCTTCCGCATACCCCTCTTTTCCAATCCAGAGCCTCACGGCCCATGTCTCCTGCAAGTCTCCTGCAGGCTGTCTGCCAGCCTTGTGGAACTACCCTCTGCTGCCCTGGGGCAGATCCACTGTCATTAAGGCTTCCTCATACCCCTCTTTTCCAATCCAGATCCTCTCGACCCTGGTCTCCTGCAGGCTGCCTAAATGTGCCGGATCGCACGTGCCCTGGAGCTTATCAGGGAGCTTCCCTATAATCCTTACTTGAATCGTGGAACTATCCTTGGCTGCCTTGGGGGCAGATCTGCTCTTATCAGGATTTCCATATCTCCCTCATTTCCGATCCAAAGCATCAAGGGGGACTTTTAATTTTTCAGGACCACCCTCGGGTATGGAGCGAGGTTGGACATCCTCCACCCAAGAAGGAGCCCTCCCAACCCATCCAATTTTCACCACTTTCTCCTTTCCAGAATTTCATCCTGGGGGAGGGGGGGTACAGTCTGGACTCTCTCACCAGACTGGAAGTCTGCCCGGCCAATTTCCATTGTTCTCTCCCTGTCCTGGAGGGGCAGATTCCGGACCTTTTCACCTGGGCTGGAGCACTCCCAGCACGGCTAATTTTCACCAATATCTCCCTTCCAGACTTCTGTCCCAGACAGGGCACAGTTCGGATCCTCTCACCTGTGCAGGAGCCTGCCCAGCCACTTTCCACGCTTGTACCTGGCCAAGATAGCTCCTTTCCTGGATTACACATCTCCTACAGGAGGCTGTCTGATCGTGCCAGATCATACGTGCCCTCAGAACCTCTCAGAGGAACTTTTCTCTGATCCTCCCAGCCTTGTGGAATTCTGCTGGGCTGCAACACCTCAAAAAATCTCTCATCCAGAATTCCCATGGTGCAGGTTAATCAGCATACCTGTCAATTACATGCCAGTTCACCCTGTCAGTCATGGTGGCCACACCCCTTTCTCCTCAGAACAAGATGAGTGGTACTGCAATGGTACAAAGCCTTTATCTTATCTTTCACAGGATATCAGCCCTAACACATACCAGAGTTTCCAACCCTTGTCGAGACTTGATTAGAGAAACCAGAACTTTCTCCTTGAGCAATATTTGCGAAGTCCTACTAGAACCCTCCAACATTATCAACCACAGTTGCCCCTCAAACTCCAGAGCAGACACCTGCAAAGCCTCAGACGAGATGTGAAAAGACTGATCCATTCCGGCCTCTGGTGGGGTCATGGCAGAGGAATCTGATGTAGAAGACCATTAACTCATAGAGCTATTACCTGCTTCTACAGGTACATCTATTGCAAGCTGGACAGCTAAAGAATCCATTAAAGACTTTTTGGTCGTCTTTTTACATAGCAGGAGTATCTCGAGTTTAAAGGATTTTACCCTAGGACCCTAGGCTACATGTTTAAGCCACTGGATCTCAAGATAAACTACCAGGGAAGACAAACGGCTTCTGAGTGTCTTAAGCACCAATGCCTTTTATAGACACTACAAGAGGTATGATCACTGGAAGCAGCCCAACAAAAAAAGACAATATTTGTGACAATCCTTATGGGGAATACTCCTCCCACAATGACATTTTCCCTTATTGAACAGTATAAGTTTTAGTTAGCAAAATAAAACACAAAACCAAGAAAATTAACCAAAAAAATAAAACGCCAACAGGCAGTTATCTGGTGTTGCTAAATGTTCAGTGCAGCATCAAGGTGTTCAGACCAACTGGCAAAAGTGGCATTCGAACTGGTGGCCAAGATGTTCTGGGTAGTTGCATTTGTATGTCCCTTTTATGCCCTACCTTCTCTGCAGATAGCATAAATGTGACGTGCACGCATACAAGATCTTTTTTTATGTTTTTGCATTCCGGCTGAGAGTTGGGCTGCCCTGGGTGGTACATCCATTTATGTAGAATACTGCAACAGTGATAAAGAAAGACATCTATTACTTTGGTAAGATTGTACACAACTCTCCCCGGGATTCAGTAAACTCAATGCAAGAATATGCTTATTCTTGCATGGAGTGGATCATGTCCATGCAGCACAGCAGTGCGCCTTGCATATTCATGAAGGTGCGCTGCTGTAACACCTAAATGGACACAATCCGCGAACGAGTGCAGGGGGCAAGTTGCATCAGTGCTTGCACAGTTAACATGCCCCCTGCACTCAGAAAGTACCATTATGGCACTTTGAAAATGAAAAAAGTAGGAAACCGTAAGGAAGTGTCCTCTGTTGTGGCCACGCATACCTCTCAACTGTACAGATCTTTGTGGAATGTCCAGATGTTTGTCTGGAAAGACAAAAGAATGAAGCTAACAATGACAGACATTTGAGTTGTAGACCTCATACCCTTTAGAAATTCATGCGAATGCAAAACTTATTCTATCAGCTTGCTGAGCTTCTAAGAGCAATATGTAATAACTGTCCCTATTTGTACCACGTACTGCCTTTGAAAGATAAAATAAAAAAAATATATATTTTTTTCCATACTGACTAAAGTTAAAGCGTAGCTGAGCAGGTGTGCGCGTTGTGCACCTGTGCTTAGCATAGCTTAAATATCCGAAGGAGCTAAATAGAAATATACAAGTAAAACTAGCAAGCCAAAAAAGCATAGTGGTTAGAGCTTCCACTTTGCATGTAAGCAGTCACGGTTCAAGCCTCAATGAAGTCTGTTCACTTTTACATGTGAAAGCCGTTTGTAGAAGTCATATGTTTTAATAAATGAGGTAGCAAATAATACTTGTCATCCAGGGTAGTGTAGCAGGTCCAAAAATTAGGTGTCAGTCCAAAAAAGATGTGAAACCCCCATTTAAACACGTGTCCCATACAGTATAGTCACACAAGAATAAATGTAATGAAAGCACATAGAGGGATGTCGGGGAAGGTAAACATAAAATTATAACATGTCAGTAATGATGAATCAATCCCATAAAGCTGATAGTCTATAAAATAAAATTTGAGCAATGCTAAGCATTGCACAGCTATGCTTAGCTGGTGTAAGTATTGCTTAAATATAAATGCTAAGCAATGAGTAGCCCAGCAAAGCGGATTTGGCCATTAGTAAGCAGTGCTCAACATGACCCTTTAAACATTGCCAACCTTGGGTAAGCGGGTTTGTGCGTCACTTAGCTTAGCTCAGCATATTCAAAAAGGTCCAATGACGGCAAAGGGTGGGAAATCAGCCCTATTTAAACCTCGTAGGCGGAAATACAGCCCATAACCCATTGTAGCTCACCACTGCAAGCACAATGGCTGGAGTTGGAGAGGGAATGCGCTTTCAGGCGCAGCACTGGGCATTCAGGAGTCCAGGGTCATAGTTGGACTCCTTATGAAAAACCATTGTGAGACTGCTGCAAGGCCAGTACTAGGGCTCACAATTCAAAGCAGAGGCCTGGGACCATCTTGTGTGTGATCTAACCAGTGCTAGTGGCATCCCTCGGACTGTGGAGCAAGTTTGGCACCATTTTGCTGACCTTAAGCATAGGAAGACGGATCTCTTGGACCAGTGGATCTAAGATGCTCGGACACAGTGTGTCCCAGATGAGTGTAAGTATCAGTATCAATTACTTTTTAACAAAGTCCAGCTTGTGTACGTGATGGATAGGTATGCATAAATGTTCCTCTATTTCCTGTACAGCTGCAGATGAAAGGGTCGCGAATGTGGACACACACGCCAACAGACTGCTAAGGCTGCATTGCGAGGCTGGTGAGCACAAATCTAGCTTGCAATATTGAAGGTAAATAAATAGAAAAGAGTAGAATGTCACCTGTAAGTATTTCAAAATGTGTATTGTTTGTGCTGAATAAATGAGATAGTATCATATTAATAGTGATGTACAGAATATATATATATATATATATATATATATATATATATATATATATATATATATATATCAATAAAAGTGTCATTACCTCTCAATAAAACTGAGAACTCCAGACTGTTGTGTTTACTTTGCTATGTGGTGGTATGCATCTAAATGTGTACAGGTTCTGCACAGCAACTATGGCTCTGAAATCATTAAATAATTGAGGCTCATCTGACAGATTGTGGAGTGGTATAAAAGGAGATTAACTATATAAAATGTTCCATGCACCAAGATTTGATCCCTGAATAGTAATGTTGTGTTAACCATTGATGTGATAGTGTTCAATCTCGCCGTTTGTTCTTACACATGGGTTCGGAGCCGATCCTCGGCTCCGTGCCGGCCTCTTGCAAGCTCTGCATCGAGAAGAAGCTCGAGACAATCTAATACCCACAATCCCCCTCTGCCTTTACCTCAGATCTAGTTTGCCGCTGCTGCGTTCGCATCGCTGGGAGCTAGCTCGAGCATTTAAAGTTAAGATATAACTTATTTTGTTATATTTTATTGGATTTTCTTGTTCTAGTTGATATATCTTGATATACTGAGTGATTGTGTGTTGAGTGATTAAATTCTCGGTACCGTTAATCTTATTTATCGGTTAGAGTTTTTCGGGGCCTACAACCCTTCTTAAATTTTAAAAGGATTTGACATTTAAACCGGATTTGACACTTTTTCTCTGATTTGACTATATTACTGGACTTGTCTTTTCTTGTAAAATGTCTGATAAGGTAAAGTCTGGATTTAAGCGTTGTCAGTGTGGCCAGAAAATGTCAGTGACTGACAACCATAGTTCCTGCGTCTACTGCCTTGGCCCTCTCCACTTACAAGAGGACTGTTCTATCTGTCACTCTTTTAGTGGGAGGGTCATGACAGATAGGCGCAGGAAACTCATGGACAGAGGTTTATTGAAACCTTCTTTTCAGGAGGCTCTGGATGCTTCTGACCAGGCATCGAAATCCTCTAAGGAATCGAAGACGTCGGAGCCCAAGTCATCGGCTCCGAGCTCTTCAGTAAAGGTTAGATCACCGGTTCCACAGACTTCAGGGCCGAGTGTTCAACTGGTATCGGTTCCTGAGCCTCGAGTCTTGGAACCGGTGATGGAGCTCCCTCCTTCGACCTTGTTGAGGTCGGCTCCGTCTTCGGTTCCTTCGACCCGTTCTTCTTCCAAACTCTCTGACATCGATGTGGATCGTGTGGTGCAGAAGTTATTGGAGCATTCGGCCCTGTCCAAACTTATTTCGGTTTCCACCCAGTTGGTGTCGAAACTTGAAGGCCTCCCAGTGTCTCCATCCATTCCTCCTCCGAGACCTGTTCAGTCTTTGGAGCCGGAAGAGGCTGATCTTCTGATTGTGGAGCCCTCGGGTCCAGAACCGTCCTTTTCTCGGTCTGTTCCTCTCACCTCGACTCCGTTGGACCCGATACCGGAGTCTCGGAGCCGACGATCTGTCCTTGGTTCCGGGGCCGAGAGTCGAACCGACGTTGGTTCGACTCTCCCCTCGGGCCTCGGCGGATCGATTCGGCTCCGTCCTCGGGTCGATGCCTTCGGTGCCTGTGTCGGGATTCTTCCCATTTCTTCGAACCGGGAGATTCTTCGATGCGGGACCGGGCGTTCGACCTAATGAGGAAGGTGTTGTCTACCCAGACAACCACATCAGTGGAAGCAACCTCTCCTCCCATAAAGGGCGTTATCCTCCTCTGCACCCACGGCCACATCCAAGCGTCGGGCACCAGTGTCTCAGCCACCCCTGGAGGGTGCCCCCTCTTCCTCGGAGGCTTCTTCGGATGCTCCCCATGAAGAAGTCCCTAGGAAAAGATTGTGTAAGAGGAGACACTTGGATTCTCCACAAGAATCCTTGACATCTGATACTGACTTAGATGAGTCAGAAGGGTCCCCTAAGTCACCTTCAGAAGATGTCTTTTTCGGACATATTGGAGATCCTGAAACAGAGAGGTGACTGGCAGTCCCTTCCCCCTTCTGAGGATGAGTCAGTTTTGCTGAAGGCATTTGGTGCTCGCCCTTCTTCCTCCTGGGTCACTCCGCCCTTCGACGAATTAATGGAACTAATTGCTCAAAGGGCGTGTGAGGCTCCTGACACAGTGGAACCAGTCCCAAGGAAACCCAATAAATACATCACGGCACCTCAGGACAAGTCCTACTTAACAAAAGGAGTTCCAGTGGGCTATGGTGGTGGCAGGCCACGAAAAGGAGATGTCGGAGTCTTCTTCATCTGTCCATCCCCCTAATAAAGATTCTAGGATGATGGATAGATACGGGAAGCGCATTTTTAGTTCAGCGGCTTTTTCCATGCGATCCCTGAACTATTTGACCCATTTTACCGTCTACAGAGGATCTAGTCAAAGAGTTGGGAGATACCCTCCAGGGTACTACAGATGCTGTCTCAGAGAAAGTGACAGCGCAACTTAATACCCTTACATCTATTGTGAACTCGTCCATGAGGCTGATTTCCCTCAGCCGAAGGTTCGAGTAGGGCAGCAGCTTCAGCGATTGCTCTTCGCAGACAATCCTGGATGCGCTTATGTTCCTTTGGAAGCCTTCAAGTCTTCCTCTACTAACGCCCATTTGACGGTGCCACTCTCTTTGGCCCCAAAGTAAAGGAGACCCTTACCGGTGTGAACAGGAGGAAAGACTCTGTCTGCTGTCGGAGTCCGTTTTCCACCCCAACCAGACCGTACCCCAAAGGGCAACGTGGTGGAAAAATGTGGTTTCAAAACCTCAAGGGTCTTTCCCAGGCACACAGGGAGATGCCCCTCTAGAGGCAGAGGAGGGGCAGAGGTGGAAGACGCCGCCTGGCGGCAGAGGGGTCCGCAACATCAAGGTGACAGAGAGACACTCCCTGGTAAACCTTTCCAGCACTCCTGAGAGGAGGCCCGACTGTCCTGCTCTGGAGGCAGTCGGAGGTCGCTTAGCTTTATACCCTCAGGCCTGGCAAAATATAACTACAGACAAGTGGGTAAAAAGCGTGGTTACCAGAGGTTACAACATACCCTTTCTATCCCATCCCATCCCAAAGAAAAGACTCCCAGATGTACCGCCCCATCTGCGAGAGCCAGCAGCTATAGAAATTTCAAAGCTGCTAGAAAAAAGTCATCCAACCAGTCCCAGCGGACCAACAAGGATTCGGGACTTACTCAAGGTTCTTTTTAGTTCCAAAGAAAACAGGGGACTGGAGGCCCATTCTGGACCTAAGCTACCTCAATATCTTCGTCAGGAAAGAAAAGTTCCGAATGGTCACGCTTCAATCGATCCTTCCATTCTTACAGAAGGACGACTGGATGTGCTCAATAGATCTAGAAGATGCATACTACCACATCAAAATGGCCAGGGCATCCAGAGATCATTTGCGCTTCCGGCTGGGGGCCAGTCACTTTCAATTTCGAGCCCTGCCCTTTGGTCTGACCTCAGCCCCCAGGGTCTTCACCAAATGCATGGCAGTGGTAGCGTCTCACTTGAGACGCCAAGGATTCCAGGTGTTTCCGTATCTGGACGACTGGCTCCTTTCTGCCACCACCCAGCGTCAACTATTACAGGCCAGAGACTTTACTCTTCAACTGTGTGTTCACCTAGGAATTTCCGTAAACTTCGGAAAATCCTTGCTTCAGCCATCACAAAATATCTTGTTCATAGGAGCAGAATTAAACACAAGTCAGTTAATTCTAAGACTTCCCCCAGAAAGGATACTATCACTTCAGACTCACATACGTCTTCTACTTTTGTCAAGGAAATCTCCAGCAAAACTGGTACTGAAGGTGTTGGGACTCATGTCAGCCTCCCTTATTGCAATACCCTTGGGAAGGCTGCACATGAGAGTCCTACAATGGCTACTGTTTGCGCAATGGTCATTTCAACAACTACCTCTAACACACGAGATTCTTATAACGAAGACATGCAAAACAGATCTAAACTGGTGGCTTCAAACGTGCAACCTTTCCAAGGGGAGACCATTTATGCTACCCACGCCTACAGTTACGGTGACCACGGACGCTTCCCTGATAGGGTGGGGGGGCATCTTTCAGGGACAAACAGTCCAAGGCGAATGGACCAATTTGGAGTACAATCTGCACATCAATGTTCTAGAGTTGAGGGCAGTGTTTCTAGCGTTGCAACACTTTGCTCCCCTTCTTCTTCTGGGAACTATTGCAGTTCAGACGGACAACATGTCGGTAGTCTGGTACATAAACAAGCAAGGGGGAACCAAGTCCTATCAGCTATGCAGAGAGGCCATGAGAATCTGGCAGTGGGCGGAGTCCACGGGTCGCTTTCTAATAGCAACGCACATCCCGGGGTCATCCAACGTCATAGCCGACAGGCTGAGCAGAGCAATTCTGTTACCGCACGAGTGGTCCCTAAAACAGTCAGTGGCGAAAAGGATTTTTCGCGACGTGGGGCCAGCCTTCCTGCGATCTGTTTGCGTCTCCAATGAACGCCAAATGCAGGAGCTACTTTGCCCTATTACCCTCCAGGGAAGTCCCCAGGGCGACTGATTCACGATTGGCTCCCGGGACTCCTGTGCATTTCCTCCATTTCCTCTGATATCAAAGTTTCTCCAGAAAGCCAGAAACCTACACAGGACAATAATCCTCATTGCCCCATTCTGGCCTCGTCAAATTTGGTTTCCCTTCCTGAAGACACACTGCATTCGGGGACCCTGGATTCTGGACCCAGAGCCAGATCTATTGACTCACTCGTCAGGGGCTCCCCATCCCGCTCCTGTCCCTCCATCTAGCAGCTTGGCTGCTCCAATTCCCAACTTAGCCAGGTCTGATCTTTTGTCGCCAGCAGTTCAGAATATATTGGTGGCTTCTCATAAAGCTTCCACTACTAAAACATATTCTAGTAAATGGAAGCGATTTGTATTCTGGGCGAATACACAGCAAGTGGATCCTTTTATAGCTCCTTTGAATAAAATATTAGAGTTTTTAACGGACTTTTTCCATCAGGGTGCTTCTCCTGCTACACTAAGAGTTCAATTGGCTGCCATTTCAAATTTCCATGTGGAAGAATGTGGGGCTCCTGTTATGGCTCACAGACTTTGTAAAGCCTTTTAAAAGGGTTTTTCACATTAGACCACCAGTCAGATCTCCTCGTCACCTTGGAGTCTAAACTTGTTGTTATCCAAATTAATGTTGCCCCTTTGAACCTGCCTCTTCTTGCCCATTAAAATTTTTGTCCTGGAAGACTCTCCTTTTGGTAGCCATTACTTCTGCTAGGCGAGTATCTGAACTTCAGGCTCTCTCCATCAAGCACCCTTATTTGATCTTTCACTCTGACAGAGTTTCTCTTGAACAAATTCATCCTTCCTCCCTAAAGTGTGTTCTATTAACAATATTAATCAGTCCATTGAATTACCCACCTTCTTCAAAAATCACTCCAACAAAATGGAGTATATGTTGCACAAATTAGATGTTCACAGACAACTAAGATTTTACTTGGATAGAACAAAAGATCACAGAAAAACTGATCAACTTTTGTGGCCTTTGCTGATAGCAGGAAAGGACTAGCGGTTACCAAAAGAACTCTTTCTAAGTGGCTAACGGATTGTATAATCTATGTCTATGATTCCTCAAATCTAACTCTCTTACACAAACCCAAGGGACATTCCACAAGGTCAGTGTCTACATCTCTGGCTCATGCAGCCCGCCTACCACTAGATGCTATTTGTGCGGCTGCTACTTGGTCTAAGCCACATACATTCATTTCTCATTATAAGGTAGACAAGGCTTCTAGGGACAGGGCAACCTTTGGTTCCACTGTGCTCAAGAACGTCCTTCCGTGAGTTCCTCAGGAACAAGGAGCTAGGGACGCTACCCATGTGTAAGAACAAACAGCGAGATTGAACACTATCACATATAGAAGTTATGTCCTTACCATAACGTTCCATGTGGAGTGTTCATCTCACCTTTGTTCTTACATTCCCACCCTCCCGCCCTAAAGAAGAACGTTCTTTGATGCCTGGCCGGGAGCATCCTGCTACTGCTGGCAGATGTTTTGTACATAGTTGACATATATATATATATATATGTCTATTTCTTCTTTTATATATATAGTTATGTATAGACTCTTATTTCTGTGCATATGTGATGTAAGCATGAATGTGCTCTCTCTGGAGATTGGTTTGCTTGCAAACTAGATCTGAGGTAAAGGCAGAGGGGGATTGTGGGTATTAGATTGTCTCGAGCTTCTTCTCGGTGCAGAGCTTGCAAGAGGCGACGCGGGCGAGGATCGGCTCCGAACCCATGTGTAAGAACAAAGGCGAGATGAACACTCCACATGGAACGTTATGGTAAGGACATAACTTCTATTTTCCCAAACTGTAATATGTCAAAGTATTAATACTCAGTATATGGACTATCTGCAGTGCATGAATGTCAGAATTACAAGCTCGAATTGTACAACCGACAGAGTATTAGCCAGAAAACAGTCAAACAAGACACAGCAGTTCCTCAATCGCTCAGTGTGATGAAGCACAAACATGTACTTTTTTGCACAAACAGGCATGGTTCGAATCCCGGGAGTGATAGTAAGCTATATGCATACTTTCACCTAGGAATATGTGAATATAGGTATAAACAGTCAGGTAGTGTTAACAGACTTTTCCTCCACAGGTCTGCCAAGTAAGAAAAGGTATGTATTAGCTGTAAGAAGCCTGTACTTATACACTGTGTACAACACCCACTGTCCAACTCCAAGGCTGCAGATGACTGCAAGATAAGTACATACTCCAGGTAGTTTCCTCCAAGAAATGTCCCCCAAGTGTCACGCTGTCATGGCTAGTGGTCATTTCTGCCAACACCCAGGGTGACAGAAAGAAATCAAGGCAGAGTATGGCAGTAGCACAGACGCATGCAGTAAGAGTGCACGTGTAACCTTGACTATGCGAATATGGTTAGAAACAGTCAGGTAGTGTTAACACACATTACCTCCACAGGTCTGTCAGGTAAGAAAATGTATACATTTGCTGTAAGAAGGTTGTAATTATACACTGTGTATAACACCCACTAACCCAACTCAAAGGCCATAGATAGATGTAAAGTGAGGCCATACCTGCAGAGTAATGAGTAGAGTAATAATCATTACAGTTGTGAGCAATTGAATACTATACAGTTGTTAATTGATCTCTCTCTCCACCCTGTCTGCATCAGTAATCTATACACATAAATTAATGGGTATGTTTTTCACCAAACCTACTGTTGGGACATGTTCTGTATTGTTCTACAAATATTTAAACGTTTGATTATTAATGTTCCCTGTTTAAATAATATCATTGGTGGCCTATTGCTATCAATGTAACCTGCATGCTGTTATAATATCCACCGTGGTTATATATTTGCATGTGTTCTGTTTGCTGTACAACTGTTTGAAATCCGTTTTATGGGAGTCAGTTGGAACATCCATGAATGCTGTTATAACTAATCCTGGAATTGCATTGTTCATGACCAACCATCATATCTTGTAAAACCTCAACACCATTGCAGGTCTGGGAAGGCTGGTCCCACTGGATTTGCCTGTCCCACCTCATCCCCAGCATGTCGCATAGCAAGCTCCAGAAGGCATTTGGAGATAAGCTACACCAACTTGAGGGCCATGTGGCGCATCTTGAGGCTCAGCCTGCCCCTCCTGCTCAGCCCCCAGCACAAGCCACCTTTTGGGGCCGTGAAGGTGCAGTGGTAACTGCCTATGGGTGGGGACCTCAGTCCCACTGTATCCATTTGGGGGCTCGTGTGCATCCGATTCCCAACTACCTTCCCTGTCCAAGGTGTTTACCCCCCCACTTGTGTCATATAACACCCCTTTCTGCTGTCTTGTCTGTATTCCTACCCAACTTAACTCCCCAATTATACCTACTATCCTTCCCCAACATCCTACTCTCACCTTTAAAAAAAAAAAAAAAGGGGGCAATCTGTTCCCCCCAAAACAAATTATGCCCCATACATAGCTGTCCATTTTGCACGTGTCCACTGGAAACATGTAATCTGATCCATTTGGCTTTTCAGAACATTAATGGTGTCCTCACCCCTCTCTCAGGGGTTTGAGTGTCTAAATTTACTTCCAAATTTCGAAGAAGTGCACAGCTGTTGCTGTAGAAGAAATAGACAGCTTATGGACCTTCCCTACTCCCTTCCACATCCCTAGCTATCTTTCATCTTGTTCTTCCCTCTGCTTGCCCCTTTTTTCACCACTTTCCTATCACCCCTTTTTTCTTTTCTTTTAAAGAAATTAGTGCGGGAGTAAGCGGCAGTAAGTGAGTTTACGTGACGCTAAGCGATGCCTAGACATATTAAGTATTTTCACGTTTAACCATGTGTTGGCATCGCTTACCATCAAGCAAACCCGCTTACAACTGCTTAAAACTGCCTTAATCACCCTGTCTCCATCAGCCAGTGTTCTGCCCAGCAACAAAATAATCAACCCTTCCAAGTCTCAAGCCCAGGACTCTGTACACCGTAGTCAGAGCAATGTACCACTACACCATCTGAGCTGTAGGAATCTCTGTTGCTTTTTCAGATATATCATTCAGTACAAGTAGTGAATAGTAATGAGAAATACTGTGGAATCAGTAATGTTACTATGTATAAATATGTAAGATATATATAGTGAGATAAATGTAAGAAGGTATATACAACTATTTATACAGATATAAAAGATCTACACACACACACACACACACACACATATATATATATATATATATATATATATATATATATATATGTATGTATACACACACACACACACACACACACACACACACAACATGTAGTGGAGTCGTATCTCAGCACCATACCTCTCCACCTCGTAGTGCAAGGGGACATAATGTAAGTTGCAGTTATAAATCTAGAATGTTGATACAGTAACAGGGTTTGTGTCAGCATAAATATTCTGAAGGAAGGCAGTTCTGAAACTGAAATGTATGCCATCAGTTACTGACAGAAATCATAACATCATCACAGTGAAGTTCCACACGAATGACACTAATGATTCTGTGGAATAGAGCAGTAATATGAGCAATAAACCTAGACAGTCTGTCTGGCCAGTTCAGAGGTATACTCAGAATCCCTTAGTGCAACAAATCTGGACCAAGTCATGAAAATGGGGATATATCCCAAATACTGGAGTAGATAAGCTCACATAGTTAATGCAGTAACACCCTTCTGTATGTTCTACCATATATTGACTGGAAGAGCACAAGTCCAAAACCCACTAGTTAGTGACTTACATCTTCACATCATACCACTGATTTGTCAGAAATACACAATACTTATGGGGGCCAGGCAACAGTACATCTTACAAATATCTGGACAT
Source organism: Protopterus annectens (assembly GCF_019279795.1). Taxonomy (NCBI): domain Eukaryota; kingdom Metazoa; phylum Chordata; order Ceratodontiformes; family Protopteridae; genus Protopterus; species Protopterus annectens. Next base: position 289,115,612 of record NC_056729.1, read on the forward strand.
AACATCACGGTAGGGAAACTACTCTGAGCTGCTAGTCATGTCACCAAGCACTGTCTAAACTACAGGCAGACTGACACAACACTAAACCAATTTTGCTATGTGGGAAAACACATGTAATTGCAAATATATCAGGTACTACAGGGATGCAACAACACCACTAAGAAACAGACACCAGTATGAAAGTGCATACCCGCAACCAATCTCACCACACTCACAGTGACATAGTTGTAAGCCAAATGAACAGTAGAGTATAAGGACTGTGTGGACAAAACCATCATCATGTTTGCCACTCACACAATACCCATACATATACTGGCCTAATTCACAGTGTAGTCTGACACCTGACTGTGGTATGGGGCATGTTTTATTCTGGCCCTACAAACATATACATCTGGTAAAGCAGAAACTGGAGCATCACACAACGTTGGATAGAAAAGGATCCATAGCACTTACATCTACCCCCTACACAGGCCAAATAACATATTCACACTACACTGGTACACAATCCTGATAGTCTGTCAACAGTCGCCAGAAATACACAGACCTCTCAACTGCACAGAGTCCCACAGAATGTCCAGGTTTTGTCCTCATATATAAGGCCTCTTACACATAACATGTCTGGCAGTCCGATATATTACTGGCATGATATCAGGAATGAAGTCACTAAATATTGATTTACCATACCTATCCACCTGTTACTGCATGACATCTGGACAAAGCCTGACATACTTGGGGGACACAGGCCCAAACACAGGGGCAGTATTGACATGTTGCTGTTATAAACTGAGAAAGTTGCTAGTATAACAGGGTTTGGTGTAACATATCTATTCTGAGGGATATGAAGTCAGAAACATAAATGGATGTTACCATTTACTGACTGCAATCCTCAGAGTATGCTACTGATTTTCCAAAGACAAAAAATGTGTGAGTAACACACCAAACATAAGAGTCCAAACTCTGGCCAGTCTGCGGATAGCCCTACAGTTGAGAGTTATGTCAACCACATAACACTGTCAGACTTAAAAATACACAGAAAAGCCATGTCCACACAAACCCTGTCAAACTAGTATTAATTCAGCTGTATAAGAGCAACATTTACATTCTTTTCCCTATGTCTGGAACATTCTCCCCAGTTTGTTGGGCTGTCTCCACAGTCTTTGTTGTAAGAGGTATTTCCAACCACCCTCTGTGATGCTGTAGTTCATACACCTCCATGAAGCCCTCCTCACAGGCAAGGAAAAGGGGCAATGCCCACATGAAGTACTCAGTTATAGGAGTGTGTTTCCATTCTGTTGGCTGTTGGAAAAACACCACAGCTGTTCTACATGCAATTAGCAAGTGGGGGTCTCCATTTGGTGCACAGGCCATCAGCTGCTTATGAGCATTACCTACAAAAGGCTAGCTGCTGCCTATGCAAAACAGCGGTGTACCCTTCATTTAGGAGAGATGGAGAGAAAGAGATAGTCAGGCATCCAGCCAGCCAGCCATCTAGCCAGCCACAGAGAAACATAACCAACCACACCTGGAATAAAAAAGGTAAGTCAAACAAGTAAGCATGTAATGGAATATAGTAGGGGGTATGTAATACTGGGAAATATGAAGATGTAATGTGATCCTATCTCGCCTACATTCAATACTGATGGGCTCGGAGCCGAGAATCGGCTCCGACTCGGCCATTCTGACTAGCACAAAGTCTCTCATTGGCTGGGCCAACCCTATATCCCAGGATGCACCACGCCCAAAACCCCAGGTCTCGTTTGCCGCTCTTGGAGTATCGACGTGGTCTCAACTTGGCTGTGGCTAAGTACCCTCTTTTGTGATTTTTGATATCTCATAGCAGTTTTCTGTAGGAGAATTTATATTCAAAAGCTATTTTCATAGCTACGTTGTGGTAATTGACTTGTTGTTTGAGTGGGATTGTTGATTCCTGTTGTGTGGTGATCCTTCTGTTTGGTGGGCTAGGCCCATTTTAGTTAGAGGGCCTTTGCCCTATCTTGTGTCACGACGTTTAACTTAGAGCCGTCCCCCCCCCTAGTGTTTAACTTGTGTTTGTGTATCATGTCTACCAAAGATAAAGAACATAAGCCATCAGGCTTTAAAAAATGTGCAAAGTGTAGCTATAAAATGTCTTTGACAGACGGTCACGCGATTTGCGTATACTGCCTTGGCGCCAAACACTTGCAAGAATCTTGCAGTGTCTGTCATGCTTTCTCTTCGAGAGTTTTGCAGGAGAGAAAAAATAAACTTATCCTCAAGGGTTTAATTAAACCCTCCTTTGAGGAAGCTGTTTCTCCTCCCTCTGAAAAGTCCAGTGCTAAGTCGAAAAAGAAGTCCCTGGCTCCGTCCTCTTCTTCGGAGCCGCCAGAGAAAAGATCCAGTACGATGTCCCCTTCCTCGGCTCCACTGGTCTCGGAGCCGTTGGCTATGGGGTCTAAAGCTGTGTCTCCTTCCTCGGCTCCATTGGTCTCGGAGCCGCATGATTCAGGGTCTACAGCAGGGTCCACTGTCTCGGTTCCACTGGTTTTGGAGCCGCAGGTAATACTTTCCATTTCGGAGCCGGCTTCTTCGGTTCCACAGCTTTTGGCGCCGAAGGAGGTTTCGGTGCTTCTCAAGCCTGCTTCGGCTTCGATCATCTTGGAGCCGATTCAGAGCCGTTCTCCTAGTCATGTCTCGGATCCGATGGGAAAGGTTTCTCGACCCTCTTTTGTCTCCTCCCGGTCCTCCAGGTTATCTGATTCAGACATAGATAGGGTGGTCCAGAGACTCCTACAGTCGCCAGTGTTATTTAAATTATTTTCGGCTCCAGCCCAGTGGCTCCGGAGCCCACCATAGTATCGGTTCCATTCCTTCCTCCTCCTCCGACATCCTTGGTGTTGTCGGAGTTGAAGAGTGCTGAGTCGAGTGAAGTCCTTGGGTCGGTTCCGAGACCCCCTGCCAGTCTTTCGGTTCCGGCCTCAGCTCCAACCTTCTCTATTCCTTCTGCAGGTTTCGGTACTCAGTCGGGCCAGAGGGTGATACATCGGGACCACTGACTTCGGTTCCGAGTCTCCCCCTTGGTGCTTCGGCTAGGGGAACCCCGACTCCGGTCATGGTTTTGGAGATGGGCCCTTCCTCCGATTTGGGGGGACCCACCTTTGAAGCTATGAGGAGTGCGCTGGCCAAGTCCTTAGTGACTTCACCCGAATCGGCATCTCCCTCCCTGGACACTATGACTAGAGTTTCTGGTGACCCCCTATCTCTGGACAGTGGGGCTCCAAGGCCTGAGGATACCTCCATGTGTGGTCCCCTGCTTTCTGAAGGCCCTTCAGAGTCCATGCCTGAAGAGCCTCCCAGAAAGAAGCTGTGTAAGAGGAAGCACCTAGACTCCCCAGATGAGTCTGTCACCTCATACACTGACCTCGATGATGCAGAAGGGTCCCCGAAGTCGTCCTCTGATGATGTCTCATTCTCCGACATCCTGGAGATCTTGAGACAGCGGGGCAACTGGCCATCCAAAAACCTTTCTGAGGAGGAGTCGGTCTTCCTCAAGGCCTTCGGAGCCCAGCCTTCCACCTCTTGGGTATCTCCACCCTTCGATGAATTATTGGATCTTATTTGTCGAAGGGTGTGGGAACACCCTGACTCTGTGGAGCCAGTTCCTAGCCACCCCAATAAATTCCAATTGGCACCTCCTGGGAAAGAGTTTTTGACCAAGGGAGTTCCTGTGGATGCCATGGTGGTGGTGTCTGCCACTCAGCAGGGCATGGCAGAGGCTTCTACTTCCATCCATCCTCCTAATAAGGAGTCTAGGAGCATGGATAGGTATGGGAAACGTACCCTGCCTTCAGCGACCTTTACTTTGCGGTCGCTGAATTACTTGTGTCATTTTACATGTCTCCAAAGGGATCTCATTAAAGAGTTGGGAGATACCCTAGCGGGTAACGTGCCTGAGGTGTTGACCCAGTCTGTTAACGCCCAGCTGTCTACCCTTTCTTCCATCATCAACTCGTCCATGAGGCTCATATCTTATGCAGCCGAGGGGGTGGGTAGAGCAGCGAGTTCAGGCATAGCCCTCAGGAGGCAATCTTGGATGCGCTTGTGTCATTTTACGGAGGCTTTCAAGTCTTCTTTCATGGATGCCCCTTTCGACGGGTCCTCCCTTTTTGGACCCATAGTGAAAGACACCCTCACGAGATGTGAGCAGGAGGGCAAGACTTTGTCTGCCGTTGGGGCCCGTTTTTCTCTCCCCACTAGACCTTATCCCAAGGCTCAGAGGGGAGGAAAAATGTGGTTCAGAAAGTCTCAAAAGTCTTCCCCTGCCCATCAGAGTGAACCCCCTCCAGAGGCAGAGGAGGGGGAAATTACTCCGGAAGACGTGGCCCCAGAGGCACCAGAGGCCCCCGCAATACAGGAAACCGCGAATCCTTTTGTGGCTCCTCCTTCCAGCATCCCTGAGGGATTACCCGACTGTGCGTCACCAGAGCCAGTCGGGGGTCGCTTTTCGGAGCATCTTCAGGCCTGGGAGTCCATCACTCAGGATTGATATGTGCTTCGAATCATCGCCGGAGGTTATACCATTCCCTTCATCCATTCTCCCCCACCGTCAAAAAGAATCCCGGACATTCCACCCAATCAATGGGATCAAGCAGCACTAGAAATCTCAAAGCTGATAAGAAAAGGAGCCATCCAATGAGTCCCCACAGACCAGATCGGATCAGGAACTTACTCAAGATTATTTTTGGTGCTGAAAAGAACAGGGGACTTGAGACCCATTCTGGATCTCAGCCATTTAAACCGCTTTGTGAAAAAGTCCAAGTTCCGAATGGTCACGTTACAATCCATTCTCCCCTTGCTGGAGAAAGGAGTATGGATGTGCTCCATAGATCTCAAGGACACCTATTATCACATCAAGATAAACAAGGCCTCCAGGCATCATTTATGCTCCGGCTGGGAGCCAGTCATTTCCAATTCCGGGCCCTGCCCTTTGGTCTCACCACAGCCCCCAGGGTGTTTACCAAGTGTTTGGCAGTGGTGACGGCTCACCTGAGATGTCTAGGATTCCAGGTGTTTCCTTATCTAGACGACTGGCTCCTCACCGCCCCCACCAGGCATCTGCTTCTTCAAGCCATGAGAACCACCTTCAAATGGGGACATCTGTTAGGAATTACCTTCAATTGGGCAAAATCTGTATTGCTGCCATCACATTGCCTTTATCGGCGCAGAGCTACACTCTGTAGAGATGCGAGCATTCCTACCATTAGACAGAATAAAGGTGTTACAGGCTCAAGTTCTGGCCTTATTGCCCTGCAGAAAAGCTCAAGCCAGAACAGTTCTGCAGTTGTTGGGAACAATGGTGGCTACCATCCTTCTAGTCCTTCTTGCCAGGTTGCACATGCGAATACTTCAATGGCTCCTTTCGGCCCAGTGGTCATATCAGGATCTGCCCTTGTCCCATCCGGTTTTCATTATGGAGAGATGCAGACAAGATCTTCATTGGTGGCTTCTCCCCTCCAATCTGAATCAAGAAAGATCGTTCATCCCCCCCCGTCCCCCGTTGCCACGGTAACCATGGATGCCTCCCAGATGGGGTGTGGGGTACATTACCTGGGCAGGACGGTTCAAGGTACGTGGCAAGATCACGAGACTCACTTGCATATCAATGTTCTGGAGATGAGAGCAGTGCTTCTAGCATTGCAGGCACTCCACAGCTTTCTTCCCCAGGGAACTATTGCAATTCTTTCCGACAATATGTCGGTTGTCTGGTATCTGAACAAACAGGGGGGAACCAAGTCCTATCCCCTTTGCAGGGAAGCCATGAGAGTGTGGAGCTGGGCTATCACTTCCCAGTGCTTTCTAGTGGCAATGCACATTCCAGGGAAGTCCAACGTGATTGCAGACAGGCTGAGCAGAGCTATTCTGATGCCTCACGAGTGGTCCCTGAACGATCAAGTGGCGGCTCAGATATTCTCCAGGTGGGGTCTTCCCTGCTGCGACCTCTTTGCCAGTCCCCTCAATGCGAAGTGCAGAAATTATTTCACTCTAATCCCTCCTCAAGGGGAGCCGCCCAGGGATGCTCTAGTCCACAATTGGCCCTCCGGTCTGCTCTACGCCTTCCCTCCGGTCCCTCTCTTGCCAAGAGTGATTCAGAAGGCAATCTATGCGGGAAGCAGCATGATTTTGATAGCACCACTCTGGCCTCATCAAGTTTGGTTCCCCTTCCTTCGGAAATATGCGGTGGATGGGCCTTGGATCCTGGACCAGCACCAGACCTATTGACTCATCAGTCGGGACAGCCTCATCCATCCCTTGAACTCTCAGACTCGCTGCTTGGCTACTCCACTTCCTTCCTTAGTCAGACAACATAACCTTACCCTGGAGGTACTACAGATTCTGTCCTCCTCTCATAAGTCTTCTACTAAAAAGATTTACTCTAGTAAATGGAAGAGGTTTGCTATTTGGGCTGAGCAGCGTGACCTTAATCCCCTCACAGCCCCTGTGTCAGCGGTGTTGGATTTCTTGGCGACTTTTTAGACAGGGTTCCACTGTCTCCACTATAAAGGTTCAATTGGCAGCGATCTTTAATTATCACGTAGCTCATGAGCCTTCCCTCATGGGTCATAAGCTGTGTAAAGCCTTTCTAAAAGGAGCCTGGTTAATTCGCCCCCCCCATTTCGCAACCCGTTCTTCCATGGTACTTAAATATGGTGCTCGGAGCTTTGACGTCTCCTCCCTTCAAACCTGCAGCCACTTGCAAATTAAAATTCTTATCATGGAAGACTGCATTTTTGGTAGCCATTACTTCAGCTAGAAGGGTATCGGACCTTCAAGCCCTTTCTGTCAAACCTCCTTATTTGATTTTTCACAACGACAGAGTATCTCAAAGACTAAATCCTTCCTTTCTCTCTAAGGTGTCTTCTGCATTTTGTCTCCAACAGGCTATTGAGCTACCAGTCTTTTTTCCACAATTCTCCAACAAAGCAGAATACATATTTCACCAGTTGGATGTACATAGACAATTGAGGTTTTATTTGAATAGGACACAACAGGAGAGAAAATCAGACCAGTTGTTTGTGTCCTTTTCAGACAACAGAATTGTCAGATCTGTAACCAAGGCGACTATTGCTAAGTGGATTAGGGATTGTATCTCATTCATTTATGCACTGAAGGGTAGGAATCTTCCCTTTCCAGTGAAGGCGCATTCTACCAGGGATATGGCAACTTCAGTGGCCTTTCACGCTAGGCTGTCCGTGGATGAGATTTGTGCAGCGGCTACTTGGACTTCTCCACATACCTTTATTTCTTATTATAATTTGGACATGGCATCTAGAGGTCGTGCTTCCTTTGGTTCCACAGTGCTCAGGAGTGTTTTCCAGTGAGCCTCCCAGGATTTAGGTGCTAGGGACGCTGTCTCATCAGTATTGAATGTAGGCGAGATAGGATCACATTACATCTCTTAGTTATGTACTTACCATAACGATAGATGTATGTGATCCATCTCGCATCTCTGTCTACCCTCCTTCCCCCTTCTTGTTGGATTTGGAGGAGACAAGTATTGTTTGATTCCCATGAGGATATTATTTTTTCTCTCCTCTTACACTTGTCTCTTGTGTGTTCTGTGGGTGGAAGAATGTGTTGGGGGCAAACTAGATCTGGGATTTTGGGCGTGGTGCATCCTGGGATATAGGGTTGGCCCAGCCAATGAGAGACTTTGTGCTAGTCAGAACGGCTGAGTCAGAGCCGATTCTCGGCTCCGAGCCCATCAGTATTGAATGTAGGCAAGATGGATCACATACATCTATCGTTATGGTAAGTACATAACTAAGAGTTCAACAAATATGTCTCAACACTTGCTGTACTGATATATTGCTGATGAACCTATGGCCATAGCATCTGCATCTGTCTGCAATGATCTAGATCACATCTCAGGCCCCTGAGTCACCCCAGGAAAGGATGGCTCACATATGACTACTACTGGAGTGTGTGTTGAACAGTACTAACTGTGACACTGCTAGGCCAGCTACTGGGATGTTGTAGATATCCATGTTAATTGTGAATACAACTATGATATACATTTTGTCTCAGAAATGTGAGGGACCTGTACAGGATATTGCATAGTGAAATACTGTCGCAGCTGTGTGTGTTGAACTGCATGTGATATACTGAGCTCATACCATTCAACTATTTAGTGTTATGCACACTAACCATATGTGTGCCTCATATTTGTAGTCATTTACACAAAGAGTTGTGTTATGTCTGCCGAATAATTGGCAACCTGTGAACACTGACTTTACAACATCTTCTTCTCTTTCTTTTGGCTGTTCATTGTTAGGGGTTGCCACAGCAGATCATCTGCCACCATGGCTTCCAGATCTCTGCAGCTGACTGTGTCACATCAACCACCTGCATGTCCGCTATCACCACATCAATACACCTTATCTTAAGCCTTCCTCTTTTCCTCTTACCTGGCAGCCTCATCCTTTCCCAGATATACTCAGCATATCTTCTCATCACATGTCCAAACATAAGCATGCCACTGTCTGGCATTGTCCCTAAGCTGTCCAACCTGGGCTGACCCCCTCTAACATACATGTTCCTAATCCTAACCCCCCCCCCCCGGTCATCACACCTAGTGCAAATATTAACATCATTAACTCTGCTACTTCCAGCTCTGACTCCTGTTATTTTCAGTGCCACGGTCTATGACCCATATAATATAGCTGGTCCCACTACCCTCTTGTAGACCTTCCCTTCACTCTTAATGGTACTCATCCATCACATATCACTGATGACACTCCTCTCCACCACCCGCATCCTGTCTGTACTCTCGTCTACACCTCTCCCCTACACTCCCCATTACTATGAACCATTGTTCCCAAGTATTTAAATGTATCCACCTTTGAAAACTGTACTCCCTGCATCCACATCATTCCTCTGTCCTCCCTCCCATTCACACACATGTATTCTGTCTTATTCCTGCTGACCATCATTTCTCCCCTCTCTACAACATACCTCCACCTCTCCAGGGTCTCTTCAACCTGTTCCCTACTCTCACTGCAGACCACAATGTCATCTGCAAACAGCACAGTCAACAGGGACCCCTGTCTGATTATGTCTGTCAACCTATCCATCACCACTGAAAATCAAATATGAAAGGACTCACAGCTGATCCCTGATGTACTCCCACCTCCTTATTAAATGCACCTGTCACTTCCAATGCAGAACTCACCGCTGTCACAATAGCCTTGTACATACCATGTAGCATTCTTACAGATTCCTCCACCACCCCTGATCTCCTCATACAGTACCATAACTACTCCCTAGGCATCATGTCATATGCTATCCCTAAGTCCACAAAGACACAACGCAGCTATTTCTGACCTTCTCTGTATATCGCCATCAACACTCTCAGATCAAAAATTGCATTTGTACTGCTCTTTCCTGGCATGAAACCATACTGCTGATCAGTAATCCTCACCACCGTTCTTAACCTAGCCTCCACCACCCTTTACCATTACGTCATCCTGTGACTGATCAGTGTTATCCCTCTGTAGTTACTACAGCTCTGCACACCACCCTTTACCATTCCCTCATCCTGTGACTAATCAGTGTTATCCCTCTGTAGTTACTACAGCTCTGCACACCACCCTTTACCATTACCTCATCCTGTGACTGATCAGTGTTCTCCCTCTGTAGTTACTACAGCTCTGCACATCACCCTTTGCCATTCCCTCATCCTGTGACTAATCAGTGTTATCCCTCTGTAGTTACTACAGCTCTGCACACCACCCTTTACCATTACCTCATCCTGTGACTGATCAGTGTTATCCCTCTGTAGTTACTAAAGCTCTGCACACCACCCTTTACCATTACCTCATTCTGTGACTGATCAGTGTTATTCCTCTGTAGTTACTACAACTCTGCACACCACCCTTATTCTAATAAGCAGTACCCAAACACAGTTTCCCAACTCCTGATGCATCCTCTCACTTTCCAAGATTACAGTAAACAATCCAGTTAACAAGACCACTGACGTGTATCCTAAACACATCCATGCGTCCACAGGTATGTCATCTGGATCAACAGCCTTTCCATTTTGAAACCTCTTCATAGTTATCCTTACATCCTCCTATCTGTTGCAGTTCTGATTCACCATAACCACATCACCCAACCTTCTCTCTCTCATTCTTCTCATGCAACAGCCTGTCAAAGAACTGTTTCCATCTGCTCTACACACTCTCCTCGCTTATCCCTATGTTTCCCCATTATCCTTTATCTCCCTTATTTGCTGCACATCCTTCCTAGCTATGTGCCTCTGTCTAGCCAATAGGTACAGGTCCTATTCTCTATGCTTGGTATCCAACCTTACATACAACCCTTCAGACGCCCCATCCTTAGCCTTTGCCACTACTCTCTTTGCCATGCACCCCATCTCATTATACTCATGTCTACTTCCATTATCTGTCTGACAATCCCACTTCACTTTCGCCAACCTCTTTCTCTGCATACTCCTCTGTGCTTCTTCATTCCACCACCAGGTCTCCTTGTCCTCCTTCCTCTGTCCAGATGTCAAACCACACCAAGCCATGTTCTACTCATCTCCCTTACTAGCTCGGATGTAGTTAACCAGAGATTTGGTAACTTTTCATTGCCACCCACTGCCTATCTTAACTGTACCCAGAACTCTATCTCACTATCCCCCTTTTTCAGTATCCACCATTTGATCCATGGTGCTGCCCTCACACTTCTCCCCTTCTTCTTGGTCACCAGTGTCATCCCACAGAGCAACATTCCATGCTGCCTAACTACACTTTCCTCTCTTACCCCTTTACAGTTTCCAATCCCCTTCAAACAGGCCCACCTGCATAGGAGATAATCCACCTGTGTGCATCTTCCTCCACTCTTGTATGTCACCCTATGCCACTCAGTCTTGTAAAAATACATATTCACTACAGCCATGGTCAACTTCTTTTGCAAACTCCACCACCATATCACCTTCTGCATTCTTTTGCTTAACACCATACCTACCCATCACTTCTGCATCCCCTCTGTCCTCTTCACCAACTTACACGTTGAAATCTGCTCCAATCACCAGTCTCTCACCCTTGGATACAGTCATCACCACTTCATCCAACCACTCCAAAGTATGTCTGTCTCATCCATCACACACACAATTAATGGAGCACATGCACTAACAAGTGTCATCATTACACCATCAATTCCCAGCCTCATAAACCTTGGTCTACCTGACACTCTTACCACCCCAAAAATACTCTTGGTATAATATTCTTTCAGTTTAACCCCTACACCGTTTCCCCTCCCAAACACACCATAATAGAACTATTTGTACCAGACTCCGATATTCACAGTGATAACTCCCTTCCATCTGGTCTGTGGCACACACAGTATATCCACCTTTCATCTGTAATTCATATCAACTAGCTCTGTCCCCATACCAGTCATAAATGCAACATGAAAAGTTCCTACCATCACTACCACACTCAGCCTTTCCTCCTCTCTGCCTGCCATATGAGTATCGGATATCCTCCAGGGTATGTCTGTGAATGCAAAGGCTATTCTACTATCAAATGACATACGTGTGTTACAACAATATGAAGAAAGTGTCACTAATGTTGGCCCATAGCCCACCATGTATGTGCCGTGTCCTCCAGATGTCTTGCCCTAACCGGTTGACAGGAATGACTGAGCAGCAAAATTGTTATTACAATGTCCCATACTGACAACAGAAATGCATAGCAGTTATTTCCTGTGCAGATGTATGTATGGGCATGTGTACCTGGCTGCCTCATAACTGACATGGGATGCAAAACATCAGGTAGATGAGCTGTACATGTGTGTAATATTACTGTCTGTGTATCCAACAGAGTTACATTTCTACAGCTACTGATTGTTGCATTGCCCTGCCTGACACAGACATGGGTACTAACATAAGCAGGAGTATCGCATTGAAATTGTAGAGGTGTCCAACTGTGTTATGACCTTGTGTTCTTGCCTATTACAAACAGGTATATGACCACCCAGATAGCTGTATGGCCTCAGCAATACCTTAATTGTAAAATTTGTCTCCACCAAAGTAGAGTAAACGCCTTTGCTGGACAGCAGAAATGCCGAAAGTACATAACTGGATGCTGTATTGGCTGTACAGGGCAAAGTAGGTGCAGGCATCAACTGAGCAGCATGTCAACCTTTGAACAAGCATAGTAGGTCACAGGTGGATTACTGTAAAGCTGACTATGAGTACAAATCTGACACATCCACTGAGGGCAATCAGAAGGCCATCTTCACATATGTCTGCAGTCTCAGACGCAACAACCCAAACCACCCTGTAATGGAGGTTAATCACAGCACATACACACACACCATAGCTACAGCCAACCAGCTGCAGACAGGTTAGGGCAAGCATCACCCCCCTGGCTCAACATCAGTATAGGTGGATATGCACGCACACACACCCCTCCCCTCATCATTGTCGATCAGGTGCATACTGCCTAATCAAAGTTAACAAAAGCAAGTTTCCCATGAGGCCTGATAACAGTCCTGTCTGCATCCGACATGAACCCAGCCATATGTTTCCAACTCCATTACACACTATATGCAAGCAAAGCCTGAGCCCCATTGACATCCCATCCTCAAGGAACACGGTCATTGTCATCCCTCTACACAAACATGAATGGTGGTTTATGCAATGTACTGACCCTCATTGGGGAGGAACATGACACGGCAGGACCAGGAGTACAATGCATGTTTATACAGTGCTACGAGGTACAGGGGTATGATGTTTTTATATGTAGTGGCTAATCATGTGCTGTCTCTGTAAAGAACTCTGGACAATGTATGAAGTCCTGTGATGTGTTTTCCTGTTTGTCTTCCAGGTGCTATGCAACGCCAACCCAGCTATGCCGCTAAAGAGTCAGTGCCCATAACCGAGTCCATAATCCAACACTGTGGCATCCTTGTCAGCCGTGGCTGCCAAAATCAGACTGCCATGTGGGAGGCTATTGCCCAGAGAGTGAACATTGTGGGCCACTATGGACACACTTATGATCAGGTCAGGCATAGAGCAACTGACCTGAACTGACATGCCTGGCAAAGGGCTGCTGCTTTAGCAAGGGACTGTACTGCCACCAGTGGGGGTCCAAGCACACAGGCCCCACTTACGGCAACGGAGGAGCTCCTTGCCACCGTTGGGGTAGCCCCCACACAACTGCATATGCAAGAAACATCAGTTGTGGAGGTGGGTGGCACCCAGCCAACAGGCAAGGAGTGTCCAGGTAAGGCCAAAGTGCACATCCACATCAATGTAATGAGGTAGCAGTTCCACTGTCTTCCATAGAGTGTTTAGATGCATATGTCAGTGCAAAATGGATTAGTGGGTGTGGTTTAGTAATGCACACAAGTGCACATCTATGGTGAAGGACAGCAAATTGTGTAATATAGTGTATACTGTACCTGTACAGAAACATAGCATTCATCTTGTACCAGTGCCTATTGTGAATCTGCTGACAGTACCTCTCCCTCACACCTACCTAAGTTCCTCTGTTCTACACGTGGTACAGCAGCCTGAAGCAAGTAAGTATGGGAATTTCCTGTTGTAGCTCACCAGTACCCCAGACATGTTAAGGTCATGCATGTGACCATGTTCACAACTGTTACACTCAGCCATTTGGCAATATCTGCATGATCACATGTGGTGGGGTTCACTGCATAGTGTCACAGTGGATATCACAGGGGCCTATTTGCATGACATGTCATATATCTGTAGCATACTTCACAGCCTGTCATTGCAGAACATCTGGATGAAGATTGCCAAAATGTGGGGACAAAGGGCCAAGACTAGGGATATATTGTATAAATCAGTGTTATACAATTCTTATAAATGGTGTACACACCTGTTAGAATGCCAGGTATTTATGATATACGAAAATGTGAGCACAGTACACAAGACCACATCTATCCAACCTTTCATGTGACCTGTACAATGCAAATGTAAAACAAACAAATCTGTTAGGGGAACAAGTATGTCACATAAAAATAGTCCAATAAGCTAGATGCATATGTTTGCACAAGATGAAGCTCATACTGTGGTGTAGCAGCGTTCAGTACAACCACAGCAGTACATCATATTGGGTACACAGCTGACATCAATTACAGACTCTTTGATTAACTACAAATATCGGTCAGCTCACATACCAGGATTATTCTAACATAGACCCACAGTTGCCTGCTACAGGAAAAGCAATGGTTCATATACAGCTTAACAAGCTGCAAAGGGATTACATTTTAGAAAGGTATCAGATTGGAAAAGGCTGCCGAAACATACCCACAGCATTACATATGCCATGGAACACAGTACAGACAGTTATGAAATGGTGTTCAAGATATGGTGCAACGACATTGTGAAGAAGTGGACATCCCTACAAGTATGTTGAGAATACAATACCAAAACTGGCCAGGGAGGCTGTCAGGATCCATACAGCAACAGTGAAGGAGTTTCAGTAATCTCTGCCAAGTACTGTGTGTGTATTACATGTGACAATTTTCCATAGTCGCCACATGTCTTGGCTATACACGGTGTGTTTGGAAGATGGCAACAGTTCCTCACACCAAGCAACATCCAGTCCTGGGTAATGTCTGGAAAACAATACATCAGCTTTTCAAAAAGCATGGGCGGAAATGTGTTAAGGTCTTATGAGATCAAGGTTAAACTCTCTTTGTCCACAATTCGGTCATGTTTGTTTGGCCCTATAATAGTACTGCACATCAGCAGAACAACACCACCTCCATAGTGAAGCAGGGTGATGTCAGTGTCCTGCTTTGGGGTTGCTGTTCACAAGCTGGAACTAGGGCTGTACCCGATTTAGAGTGGATTGTGAACAGTTTCAAACACCGGTCCCTTGTGGCTGTAATTCTTCCGGTGTCTGCCACATAGCTGTGGATGGGGAGGAATTCCAGTGTTGCACACAACAATGTCCCAAACCATACATCTAACTGAACAAAAGGATGGTTTCACCAGAACACAATCAACATTCTGCAGTGGCCAAGCCTGAGGCCACACCTACATACAATAGACAGTCTCTGGGGTGACCTGGCAAGGGCTGCGCACAGGGGATGCCCTTGCAGTCAGAGAGTTGGAGGTGTTTTGCAAGGGAGTGTGTGCAAATATTGCCAAGTCAAGATGTGCCATGCTGATACACACCCTTCCAAGAGGACTGAATGCTGTAATGAGATCAACAGATGCTTTAACAAAGTATTAGTTTACGTGTGTGCACCCTCATGCAACCCGGCTATTGCACTTATAGCATTTGCCATATCTTACCCGTACCTGATGTATATGTTCTTCAATTGGAGTGCACAGGTTATGTGTCACATTGATGTCTTTTGGCTTTTCCCAGTTAGGAGTCGTCACAGCAGAACACTGGTCTGCTCATGATTGGCAGTGGATATTTACAGTGCCGAGTTGCCAGCCCGATGCCCAACCTTCAAAGAAGGCACGCCTATTCACTCTCACACTTACCTGCATGTTTTTAGCATCACTTGTCCATGGGGAGGACATGCAGACTCCACAAAGAAGGCGCTCCAACTGAGAATCAAACGGGAGAACCTCTTGCTGTGAAGTGACAACGCTAACCGTTGCACCACTGTGTCCCAAATTGTGTGTCATATTAAGTAGTGGAAATGTTATTGCAATATTACTGGTGTCTTATGTGATGTGTCACAAAATCCTGGCATGTTAACAGTGGTGTGTACACTTACTATATCCACTGTAAGCTTGGGAAGTTGTTTGAGTAACCGGCCTTGTTTTAACATACATGTACTGCAGGTTATGATGTCTGCAAATCACAGTGTGACATTAAGTAGTGTTACCAATCCACATTTCAAACTAGTGATGTGTCAGACAAACATAAGAGTTATGAGCAGCAGACAAGAAATATGAGCCACATATGTAGACATTCCTGAAAACTCTATACAGTTTGTAGGTATGTTCCGTAGGTGTTGCCGCAGTGATGTACAGGTGAACAGCAATAATGTTTACATGAGTGCAGTGTGTGCTAGGTGAAGGTCCACCACCTACTAACAACACTCACATATCCCAGCGGTGTATATTAGTAGTAACAGTAAGTTGAAAGGTATGCACTGCATGATGTTGAGGGCCTGTCCAGAGTGTTTCTTTTGGTCTGACTGTGTGTCATGAATGTCACCAGTTGCCTAATGTGAGGTCTGTGGAATGCCTCTGGGGCACCCCACATGTGTGCATGTGTGTGTGTGTGTGTGTGTGTGTGTGTGTGTGTGTGTGTGTGTGTACCAGCAAACCTTATAGTGCTGTTAATAATTTACATATGTTGTCTTTTCCTTACAAGTGGACATGGTGGTTGCAGTCCCCCCCACTATAAATCTGATGTCAGTTTCTATGGAGACTCTGACCATGATGACACCCCTAGTAAGGCACAGGTGTTTTTTTCAGGGACTACAGCTGTGTCACAGTTTGGCATCCCACTTTTGTTAACTTCATCCCCGCACACAGTCACAATGCCCACACATACCCCATCACCAGTGGCCACAGTTGAAGGACAGCTGGGTGCTGGCATGGATCATGCAAGTGTGGTGACTGTGACAAGTGAGGGCGTAGGCACTAGCCATAGCCAGAGTGCTGGCAAGGTCCCACACAGGCAGATAGGCAGAGGTGCTCTGAGGAGGATTGCTGCCCATCAAACCATGTTGCAGGTGCCACTGCAGCAGTTACCAGATGCATGTTTCGGGCCTTAATGGATGCACAGGCATGTAACGAACATAACACCAGACAACTGCGCAGGCTTGTGAAAGAACATCTCCCTTGTTTCCGTGACGATATCCAGGAACTTGTTGTGGTCACACATGAGGGCAATGAGATCATGGATAGATGGTGGAGTGAGGCCTTGGCACTCCTCCACCATGAAGTATCTGTGCTTGAACGCATGGCAGGGGAGAAGCAGCAGACACATGGCTGTAGCTCAGCACCCCGATCAGTTGAGGGTCTGAGTGGCCATGCACCATCATGCTCTCATAGTGGCAGTAACACCAGCACTACTGAGGGTGGTGTGCTGTCCACACCACGACACAGCAGGCCATGGGCGCATGGTCCTGGCCGGTCCCAACAAGGACATGGATCCAACAGACATCAGTCACCATCGCGGAATAGTACTGCCTCCAGCCGTGGCCTTGGTGGTGCCAGTGAGACCCCTGGCAGGTCCTGTTCCCATGTTCATGGCTGGACACGATGAAGTGTACACCCTGTCATGTACGGCCCACAGCTGTCCAACAAACCTCTGTGTAGGGAAGCCACATGGCGTGACTGTGTGCATGCAGACACACATCAGAAACAGCTCACCTCCACACACACACACACACACACACACACACACACACACACACACACACACACACACACACACACACACACACACACACACACACACACACACACACACACACCACCCCTGCACAAGCCATGTCATTAACACCCTCCAAACACACACACATGATGTCAACTGTATGGCGCAACCTAGGCCTCTGGCAAACCCACACAACACCCTGTACATATGATGATACCTGTGCCAAATCCCTGCCATCCAAACCATTGATGCAGGGATATTCTAATGGGTCTGATGCACAGGGTGAACTTAGTAAATTGTAGCTATGTAATGTTGTGTAAGGTGCTGTCATCTGGCATTTGTAATGGGTACACATCAGAGAGTGTGTGTACCTTTTCAAAAATGATGCATTACTGCTGTTAGTAATGCTGAGTGAATGTGTTCTGACATGCTGCATTATGTTTGTACTCTAGATGTCTGTGCGTCAGCAGGATGTGGTCCTGCACACAGCAACAACAAGGGGTATGGCAGTGTGGTGACACATTGAGCATGTCATAGGCGAGGTACAGCTGTATCTGCACATATTTCCCAGGTCTGTATAACAGTGATTGCATGTGTCTCACAGCTTATAGGGCTGTAGGCTGTATATAGGTATATGGTGATTTACATCATCTGTTGTACAGTGGAAAATGGTAAGTGTAGTGGGTTAAACACACCTCCGTTTGCTGATAACCACACCCCTGGGGATATTGCATCAATCAGAATCAGACATTATTATTCATACACACACACACACACACACACACACACACACACACACACACACACACACACACACACATGCGCATACAGGGTCACAGTTGCCAGTGTGGGGTTCAGAACCCCAACCCATCAAGTTGTGGCACCACAGTGTTATGCAGTTATTGCAGGTGGCACAGAACTACTAGTGTGATGAGTGTACCAAGGTACCTGTAAGGTGAATAACATCACGTGTCCTTGTGAGGTATGGCAATGGGGGGGTGTACTGAGTGTGAGAGTAGTCATAATACTCCGTCACATACAAGTTTACACACTGACAACCACTGATATACACACCGATGAACACACACACACATTTGCCAGTCCTGAGAGCCATAGGTTCATAAATTCATAGGTGTGTACTAGGTGAATGGTCACAGAGACTTTACAAGGCTAGCCTATGGGAATACCCTAGCATCATGCTACCTGGCAGTAGTTCCCAGTTTGTCTAATGAGTATAGTCACTGGAGTGATCCCCAGGGGTTTGTATTCTATTCCCCATTCACTCTACCAGATTTCTATTGAGGATGGCCAGTGATGTGCCCTGCTTGACATGTATGTGATGTAGATTCCATACTGTGGACAGTGTCTGGGTTGTATACCAGTCCCTCGAGCATGTTCTTTGGAGTATGGACATGTGGTTGAAGTCTCTGGGGCATGTTGTGTGGACAGAGTAGTATCTTCAGATGTAACATTCCTGGCAGAGTTTGGTGAGACATGGCTGTGTAAGTCAGGCAAGTGATCGCACCTAAGTAGCCAGTATGACATGGAGATTATTTGGAGTTATTGGAGTCTGTACATATAGGCCATGTGTGTAAGGCCTGGGATTCTCTCTGTGGGGTACGTTTTCAGCCTCTCCCATTGTTGCAGGTGTCCAGTGGGGTACATGGCAAATGGGCCACTATACATATTGATTAGCCAACTGAGGGGAGGGTACAGGGTGACAATGGCCTTTTACTTGCTGGATTACACACCCTTAGGAGATGTAACACATAGAAGGACTTTCTGATGTCAGTGGCACTGTTGTGGTCAACAGAGAGCTCACTGTCAACCTGTGTCTCCCATTCTGTTATAACAACGTCAGTGTTCACTAGACTACCACCAATGTATCACTTCATGTGAATCATGGTGTTCCCAAAGAGGGTGGCGGCACATCTCCTGGCATTGAGCTAATGTCCAGGGTTCTGACAGTAGGCATAGGTCTCAGAGAGGCCTTTGTGCATGATGCCAACATCACATGAGGGGGTAATGATAGCACCCATCTTACAGCTGTCTGCAAACATTGTCAGCCATGGTGCCTTTCTGTTGGCCTGGACCTCAGAGGTGTAGATCCCAAACATGAGGGGACCCAGGTCCACACCCTGTGGGACTCCACTCGTGTCTGGTCAATGGTTTGACATGGAGTCCACTGCATTCACACTGTGGGTTCTATCTGTGAGTCAATTTGCGAGGCACCTACTGATAGGGGTTGATGCCTAGCTGAGTGTGTTTGTGTATGATTCCTGAGTGGAAAGTGGTCTCCGTGGATTAGAAAAGTTGCCTGTCTTGTTACCTATTACATACTGTCACATAGTTATTGCACATGGCACAATGCTTTTAGGGCTGCAGATTGTCTACACCTACCTTTACAGTGGTTGACAACTGTTGGCCTTGTAATGTGGACATTGGGACATATGCTGGGTGGGCAACATAAATTAGCAAAACCCGCCCCCTGATGGATCCTGTTCTCATACAAACAGACTACCACCCACACAGGATACTGTTGTCATACACACACACACACACACACACACACACACACACACTTGCCAGCACTGAGATTACAACCCCTACAGATCTATTTATTGCTACTACAGTGTTACGCATTTATCGCATGCCCCATGGAGCTTATAGGGTGGGTGTCATCCCAAGGTCCTGCTAAGGTGAAGAATATCACCAGCCCTTGTAAAGTATGGCAGTGGGTGATGTAGTGGGTGAGATAATTCAAAAACTACTTTAACCTACAAATATATTCACACATACACATTTGCCAGAACTGAGGTTAGAACCTCTACCTAACTAGGCTTTTGTACTTTAATGTTATGCAGTTACTGCACACACCACTGATCTTACAGGGCTCAGGGCTGCTGAAATGTACACATAGGGGGATGTCAGGGAAGGTGAGCATAAAATTATAATATGTCAGTAATGATGAATCAATCCCATAAAGCTGATTGTCTGTACAAGACTCAAGACACCCCACAAGCAACACATAAACCACAAAATCAGTGTGCAAAGCAGTCACAGCCCTTAAGGCCAAATACAACACCAAACATACTTGTCATAGGTGACTCCATAGTCAGACACACTGACGTCCCACTCACCAGGCTGAACAAGGAGAGGGTCACAGTAAGCTGCCTATCGGGCGCTAGAATCCGCCACATAACACAAGCACTCGGGTCACTCCACGGTCAAGTACAAATATGACACAGTCATTGTCCATGCTGGTGTGAACGACCTGAGACGTACCTCCCTGGACTACATGAAAAGAGACATAGAGGAGCTCTCTGATTATGTAGCCCAGGCAGGTATGACCCTGACCCTGAGCAGTATCCTTCCTTCACCAAGAATGATGCCACAATATAGAGACAAGATGATCAGCTTTAACAATTGGCTTAATGTCTGGTGTCATTCAAAGGGGATCCAGTGTCTGTCTGCCTGGGATGACATGCTTGACAAGCCATGCTGCTTCATGAGGGACAGCTTGCACCTGTCACCCTGGGATTCCGGATATTGGCTAAGGCTCTTGCAACCCCATAGTGCCTTTTTAGGCAAGGCTCAAATTCTAAACCTACCACCCTAGAAAACAAAAATGGGAAGAAACTGAGGGTAATGCTGCTCAATGCCAGAAGTCTAAATCTCAAAATGCACGCACTCAAGGCCCTTCTCAGTATGGAGAACATCGATGCCTGTGCTGTAACTGAAACCTGGTTCAAGGCTCCTGAGAGCACCCCGGCACTATTAGGTTTTACCTCATATCATGCGTTCGGCCCCAAAACCCGGACCACACCACAAAAGGAGGGGGTGTATCCATATTCATAAAGGATACCCACACCTCCAGGTTGGTGGCAATGCACGAAGCTTTGGAAACCATCCAGGTGCAACTAACCATAGGCAAAACTGCTCTACAAATTGTAGCATGCTACAGGCCACCCTCTCAAACTCAGGAACCCCACACAGCCTTCCTGAAGACACTGGAGGGTATAAATGTATCTCCAAACACCATCATATTGGGTGACTTCAACTACCCGAATATAGACTGGGAACATTACTCAAGCCTTAACTTTCTAGCCCAACGGTCCCTGGAGTTCATAAATTCAAATGCCATGGAACAGCTAGTCACTGTTCCCATGAGAGGAGAAAATATACTAGATCTCATTATCACAAACATGGGGACAAAATGCTCCACACGAAGTATATCCCTCATTGGTGAGATCTGATCATAAACTAATCTCACTGGAAATCCACATCCCGCCCCACCCCAAACAAAAGACCACAGTGAAGAACTTCTCTAAAGCAAACTTCACACTACTCAAGACTGGTGTGGTATCCTTCAAGGCCCTGAGCCAGTGAAACCAACAACCCAAGCTGCGGAAGCCCTCACAAATGCCTTCTATGAACACCTCCAGGACTGCATGGATCAGGCAATCCCAAATAAAACCAAGACTCTTTCCACAAAGGGCAAACGTCCAGTCTGGTGGACCCCAGCCATTAACAAACTTTACAATAAGAGGAGAAAGCTATTACATGATAGAACAAAATCCATAAAAGGAACGTCACCCCTGATCATTATTAGTAAAAAAATACGAGCACTCATAAAATCAACTAAGGCCAATTTTGAGAGAAAAATTGCCATGGATTCAAAGGACAATCATAAGGCCTTTTTCAGCTATGTTAGGAACCTGGGTGGAAACTCCCAGATATGCTCAGAATTAGTCCAAAATGATACAAAAATCACTGAACCCACAGACATTGCCAACATACTGGCAGACAGGTTCAGTGCAAACTTCACCCCTCTCCCCTAAAGGAGAGATAACTATCCCAGCAGTGTAGCCTCCCAGACATCTCAAATGCGCAGGTGAAAGCTGCTCTCTCTAAAGCTAAAAACACAGCATCAATGGGACGGATGGTGTCCCCGGCTGTGTGCTACACGAGCTAAATGAGGAATTAAACCCGCACATAAGGCAGCTGTTTAATCTCAGCCTTACCACAGGATACGTGCCCAAGGAGTGGCGTACGGCAACTGTGGTCCCACTCCACAAAGGCGGTGCCTCTACGGACCCTGGTAATTACCACCCCATAAGCTTAACAAGTCTAGTCTGCAAAGCTATGGAGAGGATCATAATGGATCTCATAAACAAAGATATAGGGGACTTGCAGACATTGGACCCGACCCAGTTTGGCTTCAAGGGCAGATCATGCCTTTTGAACTTGGTCAACTTCTTCGAAACAGTCACCAAAGCCATTGATGAGGGAAAGGCAGTCCATACAGCCTACCTTGACCTTGCAAAGGGTTTTGACACAATACCCCACTCGGGTATTGTAGAAAAACTTACCAGCTTAAATGTAATCCCATATGTCACAAGATGGGTTGCAAACTGGCTTAAGGACAGAACCCACAGGGTTAGAGTTGCTGGCGCTATGTCAGACTCCAAGCCGGTCACAAGTGGTGTCCCACAGGGCTCGGTCCTTGGCCCCCTATTGTTCGGCATCTACTTCTCAGAAGTACAGGCCAACATGGGAGGACTTTGTTTGACAAAGTTTGCAGACGACTGCAAACTGGGCGCCATAGTGGAAAGTGCATCGGACACGGATATCCTTCAGAAGGGACTCATGGAAACAGATAGCTGGTGCCAGAGCCATGGCCTGAAGTTAAACGCCAAAAAATGTATAGTCATACCCTTCGGGAAAAACAAGGTAACCCCAAGCTACCATATAGGTGGCAATCCACTAAGCACAGAAGAGGTTATCAGGGACCTGGGGACCCAGGTTGACAGTGGCCTTTCTTTTGACACTCACATTGCTAAAGTGGTTAGAAAGACCTTCTACATTGCCTACCTGATCATGAAGGGATTCACATCCAGATCTAGTGAGGTCATTGTTCCCTGTACTCTTCACTTATCAGACCAATGATCGAGTACAATGCCCCATTCGGGATGTATCTCACCCATCTGCAGCAATTGGAGAGACCCCAAAAGTTCCTCACCAAAAGGATAAAGGGACTCCAAAATCTGTCATATGCTGCCAGATTGAAGAAACTCCAGCTCTATTCAGTCGCATACCGTCTGCTCAGAGGTGACATGTGCCTGACATACAAGGCCATGTCCAACCAGGAATTAATGGACATGCTCCACCTCAAAAAATCCAAATCCACCAAAACCACTAGAGCAAGCGACTTAAACCTTAGCACGGATATAAATAGGACGTGCTGGAGGGATAGATTTATCACTCAGAGACTCCCTATGCTGTGGAATAAAATCCCGGTCCATGTGAGGCAGAGCACCTCGCTGGCTCTGTTCAAGAGAAATCTTGACCTGTGGATGGGAGATCGTAGGTTTACCCCGGGAATCATCTCTGTGTCACTGCTGGACAGAGGCACAACAAACTAATGGGCACAGTATTTTTTCATATAAGGGGTGGCGTAAGCCACAAAACTTTGGGCAAGGCTTATAAATGCCTTAGGGCAGATAGCCTAGTATAAACCTATGAACCTATGAACCTATGAAATAAAATTTGAGCAATGCTAAGTAGTGCCGAGATATGCTTAGCTGGTGTAAGCATTGCTTAAGTATAAATGCTAAGCAATGAGTAGCCCAGCTAAACGGATTGGCCCATTGGTAAGCAGTGGTCAACAGGACCTTTTAAGCACTGCCAACCTTAAGTTAGCAGGTTTGAGCGACGCTAAGCGATGCCTACACAGATTAAGCATTTTCACATGTAACCATCTGTTGGCATCACTTAGCTTCGCTCAAACCCACTTAAAGCTGCTCACAACTGCCTTAATCACTGTCTCTATCAGCCACTATTCTGCCCAGCAACAAAATAATCAGCCCTGCCAAGTCTCGAACTCAGGACCTTCTACACCATAGTATAGTCACAATAATGTACCACTACACTATCTCAGCTGTAGGAATCGCTGTTGCAGATATTAAATAGTTTCAGTGTGGAATCCGTTATGTTTCTGTATATAAATATACATGTATTAGATATGTATGGTGAGATGCATATGAGAAAGTATATATAACCGTGTTTAGAAATATACATATAAAGTATATACATGTAAAATATGTACATATATATGTGTATACAGCTGTAGGCAAAGATATATATACATATATATATATATATATATATATATATATATATATATATATATATATATATGTTCATAACATGTAGTGGAGTCCTATACCAGCACCATACCTCTCAACCTCTTACTGCCACTGCTATACACACCAATGCACACACATTTGCCAGTACTGAGATCCATAGGTTCACAACTTCATAGGTGTCTACTAGGCAAATGGCCATGGAGGCTTTACAAGGCTAACCCATGGGAATACCCTGGCATCATGCCACCTGATGATACTCCCCAGTGTGTCTACTGAGTATAGTCACTGGAGTGATCCCCAGGGTGGGTATTCTATTCCCCATCCACTCCTCCAGATTCCTCTTGAAGAGGGCTAGTGATGTGCTCTGCTTGACATGTATGTGACATCTATTCCATAGCGTGGCCAGTCTCTGGGTTGTGAACCTGTCTCCCTAGCATGTCCTTTTGATTGTGAGGATGGGGTTGAGGTATCTGGGGCATGTTGTGTGGACAGATTATTTTCTATGGATGTAGCATTTCTGACAGATTTGGGTCAGACATGACTGTGTAGGTCAGGCAGAGATCGCACCTAAGTAGCCAGTATGACACTGAGATTTATTGGAGTTATTGGAGTCTGTTCATATGGGGCAAGTATGTAATACGTAAGATGTTCTTTGTGTTTCACTGTTGCAGTCATTACATTTAGGCAATCTGCTGGCAGGTTGCCCTCAGTCGGCCTGATTAACAAAGTCTTGGATCCTGCATCGGTTGCTCTCCCTACTTCCATGACATCAGGTCATCAGGGGTATAAAACATGCAGTCTTTCTTGCCATGCGGTGCCTGAAGCAAAAGCAGAAGCAGTTTGCAAGTGCCGGTCGGCCAACTCCTGAAATTTTCATTTTCAAGTTTCAGAACTGAAGTCTTCAACTTAAAGCTAAGTACCCCGTTGGGGAAACTTTTTCTTGCTCTTTTCCGATGTCAGTAAAAGTTAATAAGTGCATTACTTGTGGAAAGCAAATACCTCATAAAGATTTTCATCTGTACTGTATTCCTTGCCTAGGCCCTGACCACAACATACCTTGTTGTCGGTTTTGTGCTTTATTTAATCAGCGCAATATCCGTCGTTGGTACAATTTTGCCTCTAAATATTTTGGTTCTCAGTTTAATTATCCAGAAATGATGATTAGCCATCCGACTACTGGGATTTCGAAAAAATGCAAAGATAAAGACAGAGACAAGCCGTCGAGGTCAGAAACTGCTGATGACACTTTTCCTAAGCCAGTTGCCAGTTCGCCGGTACTCAGTGAGACGCTTTCGCAGCCCCTGATACCCGCTACTTCTAACTGGCAGGCCTCTACTGAGACCCATTCAGAGTCCGGCATGCTGCAAGATACTTCACCTATGGAACCCATGGATGTCTCTACCTTGGATGGGTCCAGAGTCGCTGTGCAGGCACCAGCTTCTGAGGGTGTATTCAGGCCTACAGACTTGCATATTAAACCGAATCCACCTTCAGTACTAAGGCCTAAATCTCGATCTATGTCGAAAAAAAACAATGCCCAGGCCACATGTTCAGGCCCCATGCCTAAAAACAATTGATCAAAATGGCTGAAGATTTAATTATTCTAATCAGGGGTAGTCAACCCCCCCCCCCCTTCTAAGAGGCCTAGGGCTGAGCTTGATTATGAATCTTCTGATCAGGACTCTGTTTCTTCTGACTTTTCTAATGACCTGGAATTGTCCATACCTACTTATGAGGATTCTGATGCAGAAGATTCCATTCCCTCTGCTCCCCGAGGACATTTCTTTTGGGGAAACTTTACATACCTTAAGGGAGCATTTCCACTGGGAAAATCAGGAATTCTCTGATTCAAAAAAGAGTCTTAGGGATTTTCTTCTTTTACCTCAGCATAGGCCTTTGGCTATACCTCCTGTACTAAACATTGTTGATGATGTGTTTTCAGAATCCAGTATGGTCCCTGATTCTCTGCATCTAGCTCCTAGTAAACCTGACAGATACTACAGGGTTCCTGAGTCCTACAAGTTCCTTTTCAAAATCCTGTTTCAAATCCTGAAACCATTTCTCAGGGGCCTAAGGACATTAAGACTTCTACTGCTAAAAATCCTACCCCTTCTGATAAAGACTCCAGGGCGCTGGATAGATGGGGTAAAAGGTTTATACTTCTCTAACCTTGGCAATCAGGGCTTTAAACTGCCAATTTCATATGTTAAAATATTTTTGGACTGCTTAAACAGAAAATTATGTTGATTTCTAACTGTGTGGAATATAAAGATTTACAGGATTTATTGCATTCTGCTGAACAAGTTGGAAAACATACTTTGCAGTGTGGTTTTGATTCTTAAGAGGCCTCTTGCAGGGCTTTTCTTACTGGGTCTGTGCTTAGAAGGCATGCCTGGCTTAAGGAACAATCTCTACCCGATCATGTTAAAGCAAAATTGTTGGATGCTCCTTTAAATCATGACCGCCTGTTTGGCAATAAGGCTGAAGAAGTTTTAAAAAAGATGGAAGATAAAGCTAAATCTATGCAAACTGTAAAAGATTTCTTACAAGTGCAACCTCCAAGATTTGGTAGGCACTGGCCTACTAAGAATTGATCCTTTTCAGCTCCTTCCAGATCCTCTCAATCCAAACCCAGACACACCAAAAGCACCAGGTTTCAGTTCCAGGGGACTATCAGAACTAAGCAATGGGGGCCTCCACTTCCAAATCTGGAAATAACAAGACACCCCCTATGGTAAACAGTCTCAATGACTTTCCTTTAAAATTACCACCGACTTACCTTTTAGCCACCCCTTTGGGGAAAGATTGCTCTTCATGCAAAAACTGGGAACTCATAATCCAGGACAAATGGGTTTTAAATATAGTGTCCCCGGGATACAGATTACATTTACACACGTTGCTAACACCAAACGGGTGGCTAGACCTGCCCCCAAATCAGTGGACAGAGGCTCAAAAACAAGTACTTTCCCTCTTAAACATGGGGGCTATTCAACCGGTACCTGAACAGGAAAAGAGACTAGGTTTCTATTCCAGGCTTTTCCTGGTACCCAGAAAAGGCAAATCATGGCATCCAATTCTTGACCTGTCTACTCTAAACACCTTTCTGGACATTCCAAAACTCAAGATGCTGACTCTTTACCAGTTACTTCCTATGCTAGGCAAAGATGCCTGGTTGGCAACTCTAGATTTAAAAGAAGCATACCTGCACATCCCAATCAGGGAATCTTGCAAAATATACCTATGCTTCAAAGCAGGATACTTGCATTATCAGTTCTCTGCACTGCCCTTTGGCTTGTCTACTGCACCCAGGGTATTCACAAAATGCATGACTCCAGAATTGCATTTTTCAGGCAAAGAAATATTCAAGTATATCCATACCTGGACGATTGTCTAATTCAGACAGAAAACCAGGGCATTCTTATAAATCATCTGGCGTTTGTAAAAAGGTTCTAACTTGTCTGGGGTACACCATAAATGAAAAGAAATCACAACTGATACCCTCTCACCAGATGACATTCTTGGGTACAAGCTTGAATACAACTGCCCAGATGGCTTTCCTCATGCCAGAGAAGCAAATTCATTTGGTAACTTATTTCAAACAAGTGGCCACAAAACCCTGCTATCAGCAAGACAAATACTGCAAGCCTTGGGGTTTATGGCCTCCTGCATTCTTCTAATTCCATATGCGAGACTGCATATGAGGAAACTACAGTGGTACTTTAAAAGCCTATGGAGTCAGCATTGTTACAGCCTGGAAACCAATGATTCCTATCATACCTTGCCTATGCATGGAGTTCCTATGGTGGGCACAGGCCTGCCACCAAAACAAGGGACTGCCATTCACACTATCCCCTGCTACCCAAACCCTAACTACAGATGCATCAGATTATGCATGGAGGGCTCACCTGGCAGGGAAGTGCATTCAAGGCAAATGGAACCCAAATCAAATGCACCTACATATCCATCAAAAAGAAATGTTAGCTGTATAGAATGTTCTGACAGCCTTCAAGGACTACATTCTAATGGTAAAGAAGGACAACATTACTGTTCATAGGTTCATAGGTTCATACTAGGCTATCTGCCCTAGGGCATTTATAAGCCTAGCCAGAGTGTGTTTGGCTTTCGCCACCCATTTTAAATTAATTTTGCTATGCGTTTTGAGGTTAGTATACTGTGCCTCTGTCTAACAGTGACACAGAAGTGATAGCCGGGGTAAACCTACTATCTCCCATCCACTCATCAAGATTCCTCTTGAAGAGAGTCAATGTGGGACTCTGCCTAACCTGGACTGGGATTTTATTCCAGAGTGAAGGGAGCCTCTGGGTTATGAATCTGTCCCTCCAGCATGTCCTATTTATTTCAGTGCTGAGGTTCAAGTCTCGGCGTGTAGCTCGATGGGATTTGGATTTTCTGAGGTGCAGCATGTCCATTAATTCTGGGTTGGACATGGCTTTATACGTCAGGCACAGATCGCCTCTGAGCAGGCGGTATGCCACTGAGTAGAGCTGGAGTTTCTTTAACCGGGCAGCATATGGCATCTGTTTGAGCCCTTTGATCCTCTTGGTGAGGTACTTTTGGGGTCTTTCCAGTTGCTGCAGGTGTCTGGTAAGGTACATCCCAAAAGGGGCATTGTACTCAATTATGGGCCTGATGAGGGATGAGTAAAGAGGTACAATGACCTCCCCTGATCTAGATGTGAATCCCTTCATGATTAGGTGGACTATATAAAATGTTTTTCTAACCACTTTGGCCACGTGGTTGTCAAATGAGAGATTGCTATCAACTTGGGTCCCCAGGTCCCTAATGACTTCTTCTGTACTTAATGGATTACCACCTATGTGGTAATTTGTGGGCACTTTGTTTTTGCCAAAGGGGATGACTATATACTTTTTGGCATTTAGCTTGAGGCCATGGCTCTGGCACCAGTTGTCTGTTTCTATGAGGCCCTTTTGGAGGATGCTTGTGTCGGCTGGAGAGTTGATTATGGCACCCAGTTTGCAGTCATCTGCAAACTTGGTCAGCCACAGTCCTTCTGTGTTGGCCTGTACCGTCGAGAAATATATACCGAACAAGAGAGGTCCCAGGACTGAGCCTTGTGGGACGCCACTTGTAACTGGTTTAGAGTCTGACATGGCTCCAGCAATTCTAACCATGTGGGTTCTGTCCTTGAGCCAGTTTGCAACCCATCTAGTGACATAGGGGTTTATATTTAAGCTGGTGAGCTTATCTATAATGCCCGAGTGGGGTATTGTATCGAAGGCTTTGCGAGGTCCAGGTAGGCTGTGTGGACCACCTTCCCTCGTCAATGGCCTTGGTGACTGTTTCAAAGAAATCAACCAGGTTTAAGAGGCAGGATCTGCCCTTAACAAAGCCAAACTGGGTAGGATCCAGTGTCTGTAGGTCCCCAATATCTTTATTTATGAGGTCCATGATGATCCTTTCCATAGCTTTGCAGACCAAGCTAGTCAGGCTTATGGGGCGATAGTTTCCAGGATCCATTGAGGCACCACCTTTGTGGAGAGGGACCACTGTTGCTGTCGCCACTCTTTGGGTACATATCCTGTAGTAAGGCTAAGATTGAACAGTAGTTTTATGTTTGGGTTTAGCTCTTCTTGGAGTTCATGTAGGATGCAGCCCGGGACACCATCTGGTCCCATTGATGCTGTGTTTTTGCTTTGGAGAGGCGGCTCTTACCTGAGCATCTGAGATGTCAGGGGCAGCACTCTGTTGGGATAGATATTTGCCCTTTGGTGGGAGAGGGGGGAGAAGTTTGCACTGAACCTGTCAGCTAGGATGTTGGCAATGTCTGTGGGCTCGGTGTATTTTTTGTCATTTGGACTAATTCTGAGCATATCTGGGAATTCCCACCCAGGTTCCTAACATAACTAAAGAAAGCCTTGTGATTATCCTTAGTGTCCTGTGCAATTTTTCTCTCGAAGCTGGCCTTAGACGATTTTATGAGTGCCCGTAGTTTTTTGCTAATACTGATCAGAGATGCCTTCCCTTTTTGGGATTTTGCTCTATCATGTAGTAGCTTCCTCCTTCTATTGTATAGTTTGTTTATGGCTGGGATCCACCAGACAGGACATTTGGAGGATTGGGTCTTGGTTTTATTTGGGATTGCATGATCCATGCATTCCTGAAGGTGTTCATAGAATGCGTTTATAAAGGATTCTGCAGTCTGGGCCGTATTTTCCACAGGCCCGGAGGCTTTGAAGGATTTCGCCTCGGTTTTGAGGCGTATGAAATTTGCTTTAGAGAAGTTTTTCACTGTGGTTTTTTGGGCAGGGGGTGGGGTTGGGATTGGGATGTGAATATCCAGTGAGATTAGTTTATGGTCTGATCTTACCAGTGAGAGATACACTTCTGGTCTGGAGCATAGTGTCCCCATGTTGGTGATGATCAGGTCCAGTATGTTTTCCCCTCTTGTGGGAGTGGTAACAAGTTGTTCCATAGCATTTGAGTTTATAAATTCTAGGAACCTTTGGGCTAGGGTGTTGGAGCTAGAGTAATGCTCCCAGTCTATGTTTGGGTAGTTGAAGTCGCCCAATATAATGGTGTTTGGAGAGACCTTCATATTTTCCAGTATTCTCAGGAAGGCCAAGTGGGGTTCCTGTGTTTGGGAGGGTGGTCTGTAGCAGGCTATAAACTGGAAGGCAGTTTTACCCACAGTTAGTTGCACATGGATAGTCTCTGATGCTTCGTGCTGTGCCACCAACCTGGAGGTGTGGGTATCTTTGACGAATATTGATACTCCCCCTCCTTTTGTGGTTCAGTCCAAGTTTTGGGGCCGAAAAGTATGGTATGAGGTATAACCTGGTAGTGCTGGGGTGCTCTTGGGAGCCTTGAACCAGGTTTCTGTTACTGCACAGATATCAATGTTCTCCGTGCTAAGGAGAGTTTCGAGTGCGTGCATCTTGAGGTTTAGACTTCTGGCGTTGAGTAGCATTACTCTTAGTTTCTTATCCCTTATGATACCTATGGAGGTGGGTTTGTCTTTTGAGCCTTGCCTAAAAAAGGCACTATGGGGGTAGCTAGAGCCTTTGCCAATATCCGAAAGCCCAGGGGTGACAGGTGCAAGCCATCCCTAGCGAAGCATCGTGGCTTGTTGAGCATGTCATCCCAGGCTGACAGGCATTGGATCCCCTTTGAATGACACCAACACTTAAGCCAATTGTTGAAATTGATCATCTTGTCTTCATATTGTGGCATCATTCTTGGTGAGGGTAAGATGCTATTCAAGGTCAGGGTCATACCGGCCTGGGCTACATGCTCAGAGAGCTCCTCTATGTCTCTTTTCATGTAGTCCAGGGAGGTACGTCTCAGGTCATTCACACCAGCATGGACAATGACTGAGTCATATTTGTACTTGCCTTGGAGTGACCTGAGTGCTTGTGTTATGTGGCGGATCCTAGCGCCCGACAGGCAGCTCACCGTGACCCTCTCCTTGTTCAGCCTGGTGAGCGGGCGTCAGTGTGCCTGACGATAGAGTCACCTATTACAAGTGTATCAGGTGTGTTGTTTAGCCTTAAGGGCTGTGACTGTTTGGCACACTGGCTTTGTGAGTTATGTGTTGCACGTGTTTTGTTTTGGGGTAGCGGTTGCTTGGGTGTCTGCTTTGGAGGTCTCTGCTGCTTAGGCAGATTTTTATTTAGAGCCTCCGAGTATGTTTTTGTGTGTTTATGTGTTTGGTTTGTTATCGTGGTAGGTCTATGTGAGACTGGAATTGTAGTGAGTGTGGTTTCCTTCTCCTCCTGACTGGTTACGCCAGTACTGAGTTGAGAGAGCTTAGCCTCCAGTTTGGCTATATGGTTGCATCTCTCACATGTGTTGGAATTTGTTGGGAGGAGGAGAGGGTTGTCTGTGTACATGAGGCAGTTGTAACATTGCCTCAAGATTCCCAGATTCACCTGCTGGACCGGAGAGGAGATTGACAACTGACCTTTGGACATGCTAGAATAGAATTGGGAATTCCTTTATAATTGAAAAAAAAGGGCCAATGGGGAACAAGGTACTCAGGGGGAGTTTGTGAGGGTGTAGTGCTTTTAATTTTTTTAGACCTGACTTATATAATTGCTTTAGTGAGCAAGTGCCAGGTAACTTAAATGCAATGTGTTACAGGTAACCTAAATGCAAAAACGACAAACAGTAACTTTCTTACAAGTGAAACAACGAAATAAGTACAGTAAGCAATGCAGATATCACTAGGGATCCACAGAAGTGCTAAAAGGCCGCATTTTAGGTGGAATTAGCGTTTCAGGGAAATAAACAAACAAGCATACAAATAAAGATAGATTCAGCAGGCCTGGATCTAGTCTATGCTACAGCAAACAAGGTGTACCAATTTCAGTAAGAAACAGTTAGAATATGCAGGCACTATAAGCCTTTAACCAGATATTCCTTGCTCAGAAGGGCAGAGTCCAGCCTCTCCTCCCAGAAGAGTGCAGACCGCAATCCTTCCTAACGTAAAATAACTGGCCTGAAGCCCAAGTGCTTAAACCAGAACTAATACACTTTTAGAATAACAGACACTGAGCTCTCAATCAGCAGTTCCTAACTTAGAAGGATGTAAGCTGCCTGTCCTGCCACCACAGTGCAGGCCCCAAACCTTCCTAATGTAAAACAACTGGTCTGAAGCCCAAGTGCTTAATCCAAAAGACTTAGAAATGATAGCTACACTTTAATCAAGTTACTACCAGCAGTAATAAATACAACTGAATACTTTAAAAATGCCTGGATTAGTGCTCAAGTTATACAAACAAAGCTAGATTCAGCAGGTCTGGATCTAGTCTATGCTACAGCAAACGAGGTGTACCAATTTCAGTAAGAAGCAGTTCAAATATGCAGGCACTATAAGCTTTAACCAGAAATTCCAAGCTCAGAAGGACAGAGTCCAGCCTCTCCTCCCACAAGAGTGCAGAACACGAACCCTCTTAATGTAAAATAACTGGCCTCAAGCCCAAGTGCTTAAACCAGAATTAATACACTTTTAGAATAACAGACACTGAGCCCTCAATCAGCAGTTCCCAACTTAGAAGGATGTAAGCTACCTGTTCTGCCACTACAGTGCAGACCACAAACCTTCCTAATGTAAAACTGGTCTGAAGCCCAGGTGCTTAAACTAAAAGGCTTACAATGAGTTACACCAAGCAGTAATAAATACAATTGAGTACTTTTAAGATGACACGAGCAAAATAAAGTAAGAAAAAACACAAATACAGTATTTTTTTTTTTTTTTGGAAAGAGAGAAAGGAAAGAGAGAAAGGAGTAGCAGAAACTAAGCTGATTGGCCTTCTCAAATGCTCTCCCTGTACTGGGTAGAATGAGGTAATGACACTAGACTGGGAGGAGGGTCCCAGATCAAATTTACACTAGGGGCGGGCAACTGCAAAGCCACCAACTATAAAAACACTATACCAACAGGGAGGGAGGGTGGGAAACAAACTGCAGAAGTGTTACTCCCAGCTGAAAAGCAGCAGTGAGCCTTTAAATGAAAGTTTTAAACAGCTAAAGGAGCCACTAGAAAAAAAGTGTTTAACTGCAACAAGTTATCATAAACAAACAACCCAACAGATGCTTAATAAGAGTGGACAATTTCTAGTTAATACCTCACACACAGTGAAACTAGCTAGGAAAAATACATGTATAAATAAATGTGGTACATAAACAAGCAGGGGGGGGTACACATTCCTACCCCCTCTGCAGACTAATTGTGAAACACAGCCTTGAGCTACCAAGTGCACCTACAAGCACTATTCCTGCCAGGAAAATTGAATACACTGGCAGACGGGCTAAGCAGAAATCTCATGAACCCATACGAGTGGAAACTGGAACCATGGATTTTCAACATGTTGACAAGCAAATGGGGGAGCCCAGACATAGATCTTTTTGCCTCCCCCCAGAACTACCAGTTGAACAAATTTTGCGCAAGGACTCCCCACATAAAAGCCTGGAAAGCGGATGCTCTGTCCGTCAGCTGGAAAAACCTATCAGTCTATGCCTTTCCCCCTCTGCCTTTACTCTGCAAAGTTCTGCTAAAAGTCAAACAGGACAAATCAAGAATGATTTTGATTGCTCTAGACTGGCCATGACAACACTGGTACCCGTTCCTGCGCAATGCGTCACAAATACCTCCATGGCACCTGCCTCAGACACCTTCCTTGCTGTCTCAACAGGAGAACCAAATTCTGCACCATCAGCTTCCAACATTGAACCTTGCAGCTTGGCTAATCACTTAAATTCACACTTAGCATCCCTCAGCAAACCTGTGATGGATGTCATCTTGGATGCGAGAAGACCTAGCACTAGAAAATCTTATGCTGACAAATGGAAAAGATTCTGTGCCTGGAACCAATCTTTAGGGATGAGCACAGCAGCACCCACTTTACCTCAGATTTTGCAATACTTAACTGAGATGCTTCACAAGGGCCTGTCTTTTTTTTTCCTCTTAAAATCCATGCTTCAGCTATTTCAGCTCACTATACCACAGGACCACCTCTCTTTTCTCATCCCTGCTTCAAGCAGTATCTCAGAGGAGCAAAGAAATTTAGACCATCCAGGAGAGCTCCTACCCCTGCCTGGGACCTTAACTTTGTTTTGGAGAAACCCACTCTACCTCCTTTCGAGCCTGCTGCTACTGCAGACTTAAAATTTCTTTCTTGGAAAACAGCCTTCCTTTTAGCAATCACTTCAGCTAGAAGGATATCTGAATTACAGGCTCTTTTGGCCATGGAGCCTTTCATCATCTTTCATGGAGACAGGGTGTCTCTGAGGACCAATCCATCCTTCATGTCCAAGGTGGTTTCCACTGTGGAAAAAACTCCAACTCTACCTCCCTTTTCTGAGCCAATCTACTCTCAAAAAAAACCCCCAAAGGATAATTTCATTTCTGCTATAAG
>NC_056729.1:289151523-289221523 GCF_019279795.1 Protopterus annectens
TTAACATATACAAATACACATATTCTTATAAAAAATTCCTTATAAAAAATGCTGTACCCCAACGCTCACAATTCCTCTACTCAACAATCATACCTTACATATTATACCTAAAATTATAAGAATAATTATTTATTCATTACTATAGACTTTCCACAGCAATATTTAAAAAGCATGGCCTAAGCCATGTTACCAAACACTAATCATTTCAAACAATTATGCTGCAATCTTACTAAAATTGGTTTTATTGACACAGATGCATTTAAACCAGGTTCAGTGTCTGCTGATAGTCGCACTATCCACTCATATTCCTTCACCTCAAGTTGATTACATATATCACCCCCTCTTAGTGTTTTAGACAACATGTCTATAACTCTAAACTTGAATGTGTGTCCATTGCCACATTCTTTTACATGTTTATATAAAGCATTTGTTTCACATTGTCTCCTTATGTTGGACTTATGTTCAATTATACGATCCCTGAGCCTTCTTGTTGTCATCCCCACATAAAAAGATGAACATGCTACACAAGTTGCTATATAAACAACGTAGCAAGAAGCACACGTTGCTAACCCATTAAAGTTGTAGCATTTATTAGTGACGGGGTGTTTAAATATATTATTATGTAATAAATTATCATCTTGAACTGGCACTATATCAGTACAGCAACTACAATTGTAGCAACATATAGTGCCTCTAGTTCTTCCATCAAATTGATGAGTGGAGGTATGTAAGAAGTCCTTGCAGCATAAAATCGACTTCAATGATCTCTTATTCCTATACGCAAATGAAGGTGTATTCCCTACTATTGCTTTTACATCATCTTGTGCTAAGAGTATTTTCCAATGTTTATTTACAACCCTCCTAACTATGTGTGTTTTCATATTATATGACATTATAAATCTTAATTTAACGTCATCTCTCACATTTTCAAACTCATTACTAATATTACTACTATCAGGTGATAATATGGGTTTATAAGATGTCAACCTATTGTTCTTAACTAAGTCTCTCATACTATCTACTAACTTCTGTGGGTAGCCACTAGCTATAAAATCACCACATGTCTCGTCCATTTGTTTTGAAAAGGATTCTTCAGTATTATTAAGTCTACTAATTCTTATCAACTGGGCCTTCACTATGCCTTTAAAGACGTGAGGAGCATGCATACTTGATGCTTCCAAATAGCGTCCAGATGAAACCTCTTTCTTATATACAGTGGTAACGAATTTGTTATTATTCACTTTTAAATTTATATCCAAAAAATTCACATTGCTTTGCGAACATTCCATCTTGAAGTTCAAAAAAGATGTTGTATTATTTATATAGCTATTGAAATCTAACAGGTCCACATGTGTACCTTTCCAAATAAGAAAGCAGTCATCCACAAACCTTTGATAAAATTGGATTCCATTATTTATAAAACCATCATCATTGAATAGATGTGTCCTTTCCAATTGATATAGGACTATGTTAGCAAATGTGTTAGCTATGGGAGTACCCATAGCAACACCTGTTAACTGCACATAATGTTGTTCATTAAAGATAAATACATTATTCCGCAACACTACGTCTAGTAACATACAGATGTTATCAGAATGTCTGGACGTGAAACCTGAATATTGTGTAAGGAAATCACGTACTGACTCTACACCATAATCAATGGGAATCACCGTGAACAATGAGGCTATGTCCAGCACAGCCATATACATGTCTCCATTTTCCCAGGAAATATCTTTCGTGCTCATATGCCATCTATTTAACTTCATCAAAAAATCTGCTGTATCTTTAATAACAGTGGTACAAATAGACAACAAAGGTTGCAGTTGTTTTTGCAAATACAAAGAAATAGGTTCCGTGACCCATCCTTTGCCCGAAACAATAGGCCTCATAGGTGGATCCTCCTTATTTTTGTGCACCTTGGGAATCCCATATAATTGTGGTATTGTGGGGCAAGACACAGTAAAAAAATGGAATAAATCCAATGTAATATCACCTGTTAGTTGGGTATCATATATACACATATTAACATAAGATATATATTTCTTAACTTCTAAGTTAGATATCAGTTTAAAGGCTGCCTCATCCCTAAGCAAACAAAGGACAGATTCTACATATTTGGTTCTATCCATTATAACCACCGAGCCCCCTTTGTCTGCTTGTTTTATTATTATACTAGGTTCATTTTTTAATTCTTTAAGAGATACATGCTCCGTATAAGTAAGGTTAAAAACACTGCTGTCCCTCAATTTTACATCATATATCTTTCTAAGTTCCAACTCACACAAGTCATGAAAGGCTACTAATATTGGAATACTGTTTGGAATGAATGTGCTACGTCTTTTACAACCCCTTTCATTCATCACATCATTACCAAAAATAAGTTTTAATGATACATTCCTCACGAACATTTTTAAGTCTGTCAATACATTTACAATGTCCTCAGAACTTGTAGGAATAAATCCCATACCTCTACGTAGTACTGAGCAATGTCCATTTCCAATATTAAAAGATGATAAGTTCAGGATACCTGCCTTCATTTTCTGGCTATTTTCATTTGTTTTGGTGAAGTCGAAAGTTTTCGTTTGTTATCCAGCGTCGCCACTTCTTTCACTGCCAACCTACCCCTAGACACAGATCTGGAAACTGTCCGTTGCTCTACAACCCTTTCCGGTTGTTGTAACTGGAAGGGTTTGTTAAAGAAATTATGTATAGGTTGCCCGGTTCTTTTAACCGTTACTGGCGGCTCCTCCGTTGCTTTTGATGTTGACGAGAATCCATTTGGTAAACGCACGCCTTCTGCTTCACTGCTAGCACCACAGGGTGCTTCAGCTAAAAGCGTCGTCGTCTTCACGCTACCCACGTGATGCTGTGACGATAGTGGGGGCTTGTTTACACTCTCAGTTGGAATACTCGCAGCTTCAAAGACATCCAGCGTATCCAAAGGCAAAGCAGCCCTATTTAATGGTTCCAATACAGACTTATTATGCGATTTGAAATTGGATTTCTTAAACTCTCCAGCCCTATCAAGCCTGGGCCAAGAGAATATGTTGCCGGTTTGGAAATCGCCAATGTCTCTAAGAAGCTTATGCTTCTTAGTCATTTCCAATCTATTGTCTAACGCTGATAGTCTGTCCATCATAGCTTGATGAATGGATAGACCTTCCTTCCAGCAAGACATATTAAACAATGTATCCTCCATTTCAATTATTTCATTTTTTAAGGCATTTTCTGTATCCAAAAAGAAATCATTCATTAAAGCCATGTAATCATGGCTTAGTTTAAGGTTCAAACATTGCCATTTCTTCAGCAAGTCCGGGTACGTGTTCCCATAGGAGGGCATCTTTAAGATTCTTAGCCCACGAGGAACAATTCCCTTCTCCATATATGCTGCAAAACTGTAGCGTTGCCACTGCATACGCTTATATGCCCCCATTTTTCTTTCAAGACTAAAGAGTAACTGTTCAAACTCTTGAATATTCACCACCGGTGTACTGGGTTCTTTCTCATTTATACTTAATGTCTCAGCAGAAACATGCAATAGGGGGTTTACTTCCCTTTCAAACCATCCTTTCAAGCGATTTGAAGTATCCATTAGGCTGCAGGAACGGGCTTAGTGTAACCCAACTATTCAGCACAGGTACACAAACGTAATCACTGCTGACAAGTATACTGAAGATCAAAAACACACGAACACAGTTGAGTAAAAAGCAGAACACCTTTATCCAACACAAAGCTTTCGGGACAACTCCCTTTTTCAATGATTAACACAAGGTGCAGTTAGTTTCAAATTTAAATACACCCACCACACATCACATGACCTGCAGCCAAGGTCATATGATTAACTACATCAACATTCAATATATAATTACTAACATTTTTACTAAGTAAAATACAATGTTCTAACTTATATATACACACATATACAAATACACATATTCTTATAAAAAATTCCTTATAAAAAATGCTGTACCCCAACGCTCACAATTCCTCTACTCAACAATCATACCTTACATATTATACCTAAAATTATAAGAATAATTATTTATTCATTACTATAGACTTTCCACAGCAATATTTAAAAAGCATGGCCTAAGCCATGTTACCAAACACTAATCATTTCAAACAATTATGCTGCAACCTTACTAAAATTGGTTTTATTGACACTGTGTTCGTGTGTTTTTGACCATCTGCATTGTCACCACCCTCAGCAAGTCGCCTATGTCTCATTATGACAGCTATGGCAGCCCCTAACATTTCTGCTCTGAGTTCAGCTTTTTCAGTTTTCACTTCTATTAGCTTACCCCTGTCTTGCAGTCTCTCTTAATGGAAACATCCTGCACTACTGTTTGCAGAGTTTTAAGTGCTGGGCTGGGCTACTATTCTGCCTGTGTAATTGCCTGCTTCTAATTGTTTTCACCTGCTAGCTTCAGCAGTTATCCCTGCTAGCTTCCTATTAATTCTGTTGCTTCCTTTTTCCTCTCTGTTTCTTCAGGGGGGAGCAACGTGCATACTATCTGAAACACGGTCACAGTGGCTTACACGCGCGCACACATGCTTACACGGTTCAGAATCTACTTATTCGGGTTAAAACGCTCATACACCCGCGCAAACACTGCTACATGTCTGCCAACAGCCTCCAACATACTCAGCCTGCCCTACACACGTGTACACCCATGCAAACAGTGTTAAACATTTCCCAACACGCTCCCACATGCTCAGACTGCCTTACACGCGCACACACTGTCTTACTCGCACTTCATGGTGTGCACATGTGCGCATGCACACCCAGCAAGAAACTTTGGTGTAAGTAACAGTGTACACCTTCCATTTCTTGACTTTCCATGACTTATCTAGTGGCACACCTCTTTCCATGATCTGTGCCTGTCTTCTGTCATGTTACACTGGCCTCCAATAAACTGCATTTCTTTCTACCATTCCCCCCTGTGATGTCACCTATATCCTACTCTATTCCTCCCCCTTATGTATCTCTTACACTACTCAGACTGTACTCATTTGCTATGTGACTGTGAGATTCAGTATCCAAACCCTCATTTACATGAGATTGCCTACTAATGCTTAGTTACATGTCTTAGACTCAGCTTCCCCCCTTAGCAACCACTACACGGTGGCCATGTTGGTTTTGGTCTGCTGTTCCCTGCATTGCCATTCCATGTATTGCATGAAACCCATATTTGTGGGTTTATAACCTTCTTTTTTATGTTTTTATACAGCGCAGCCGTTTACGCGGGGCTGCACTGGGTTAGATCGCCGAAAAAATATATATAATTTTATCATTTTGGCATCGGGTTGTATTGCCAATGGCCACATATTTGGCCATTGGCATGCTGCCTGAGCCATATGCAACCTTTTTTTGGAGCTGACATCGCTCCGTTGTGGAATTTGCAGAAATGTACTC
Source organism: Protopterus annectens (assembly GCF_019279795.1). Classification (NCBI taxonomy): domain Eukaryota; kingdom Metazoa; phylum Chordata; order Ceratodontiformes; family Protopteridae; genus Protopterus; species Protopterus annectens. The sequence continues at coordinate 289,156,940 of NC_056729.1, forward strand.
AGTTGTCAACTGAGTACATTTCTGCAGCTAAAACGTCTCCTACACGGACTGGTTTCTGCTTCGTGGATCGCTAATATACCTCATTTGCATACCTTTTGGATGCAAGTGAGGTATTTAGCATGACCATGCCCAGTCCGTGTAAGAGACGTTTTAGCTGGTCTCTTACACGGAGCTTAGGGCTGTTCCTGGATTGCGAGGTTTGCATGGAGTGTTGCACATCTCTTACACTCCGTGCAAGCCTTCGTGAATCCTGCCCAAAGATGAAGATGCATTAAATAGCTTAAACATCACAACTTTATTTACACAAAGCACAAGACCCTGGTACTCCTCCTGTAGGAAGCATATGCTGGTCACAGCATAAAACATCCTTAATTCCTAAAACAATCTTGCATAAGATTAGTTGTTGAAGAAACTCACTCCAAAGATTTACTATGTAATGTCTAGCTATACATATGTCAGCTCTTGAGATCAAACCTGATTATATCGAGTAAAAACAAGGGCACCAAATCTGCAAAAAGGATCTTTTTCTTTAAAAAGAACAAAAAAAGCTATCAGAAACTATAGAGTTAAAGGTTTACCTTCATATGTTCAATGGCCACATCTTCGAAATTGCTGCTGTGAACTGCAAACCACGAATTTCCAAAATCGCAAAAACCGAAGTGCCAAATTACAAAATCTTGCCCCCTTTTTGACTCATGGTAGCACTTGTTTCAGTGTTGGAGTGATCAGAAATGTCAAAATTTTATATTATTTTGACATTTAGGGAAGTTGGCATGACGGAATTCACCTAAATGGTTCGCATATGTGCACATTCGAAGAATGTGCATTCAAACATATGAAGGTAAACTGAGTTAAACATCAAATAAAATGGCAAACTATCTTATGAATTTCCACTAAGACAACTGAGGAACATCGGATCCTTTATTGAAACCTGAGAGGAGTTTCTTCAACTCAAAATGATGACAAGAAAAATAACAACAACTAGATTCAGAGGCATGCCTGGCTTCATGGTGCCAATAGATTATTGTGATCTAGGTGATATGGGTTTGTTTAGCAGCCTTGGGACTGGATGAGCAAAACAGAGAGGGAAATGAGTGAAAGGCTTTGCCCACTTGACTCTTCGACTGGGTGGAGAGGGTTACATGAACTTGCAGTGAACACAAGTAAGGTGTGATTTCTACTGTGGAGACCAGGAAAACTGCCTGCTATGCTTCAGGGTTTGTGAGTGGTGCTGTTTGCTTACAAAATCGCATACAGAAGTGGAGGCATCTAGCTCAGACTGCCTATTATAGTTCCCCCTGCCCTTGCATAGCTTGATATGCACAAGGACATAGGGCAGCTAATGGATAAACCTCAACCTGTCTCTGATGTTGCTTAAATGATACCCCTATGGCTGTCTCTTGTCTCAGTAGAGATGGAATGAATGGGTCAACTGGTAGAGAGTAGACTGATGATTGGCGGGCAGTGGGAGTAAAAATTAGAAAAAAAAAATGCAAAGGATCAACTAAATATCCAAGAAACAGCAGCCAAATACATACAGCAGTAAGAAAAGAGAGACAGATCTACGATATAATAGAAAAATAACTAACAGAACTAGAGACATGCTGAAGAAAAACAGCAATACTAAAACAAGCAAGCTTGGTAGTAAAAAATGTTTCAGTAATGGCTCACTGAAAAATGATACAGATTTTCAAATTATGACAAAAAAAGTAACTAAATACAGTCTTTTGCCAGTTTATCTGAGCAATCAGAAATACAAATGCAGAATTACACCATTTCTGAAGTTTCATCAGTATATGTGGAATAAGCAGATTCATTAATAACTTTCCAGTACAAATCCATGTCAGCATAACAACACATCCAGAATTTATAACATCCAAAAATGTGTCCAAAGCAGTCATAAGAAACAATGTGAAAAACAGGGAATGTGAATAGATGTTCAGCTTTCACTAATGCAAGAGGAAATAAAGTTTTATAGGCTAGCACTAGGCTAACTGCCCTTGCGGGCTATTTCAAGCTTAGCTAATTATCTCATGTGATAGTCAAACCTTGCACCTTCTCTCTGTAAGGTAAACACCTCAGCCATTATGCCAACCATCCACAAGTAGAGGTATAAACTGTACGTCGAGTACCTGAAGATGAGTCTGTCCCAAAGTCTTGTTCATATACGAGTACAAATGGCACAAAGAAACTATGAGGAGATCCAAACTTTTAAAAGAAACTCATTCAAACTACTAATGGCATTAAACAGGATAATATACGCAACTAAATCATACAATGAAGAAATAAAAGAACCGCAAATCTACATCTAAAACCAAAGAACACTATAAAGGATTTGTTTTCAGAGGAAAGATACAGACCTCTCTCTGCCCAATACGTAGCTTTATAAAATACATAGAAAAACTTCCCTTCCATTCACTTACTCTTTTCTGCCATGCAAAGAGAAAGCAAGACTAAAATTGGTAAAGGTACTGAAACTCAAAAGAACCACTGGCATTAAATGACTTGCACGCCATATTTCCAAAAGTCACGAAAGAAGCTCAGATGAAGAAATATGAACACAATCAGTTAGCGTGTGTCTGTGTACATGACAGCAGTAACTATATTAATAGATGTTGCCCTTAAATCAAAAGAAGTAGTAAAACTAGCTGGCACAGATCAGAAATGCCTTTTATAATCATACTGGGCTCTGAATATAAACCATTGTTGACAACATATACTAGAACCTCAGAATAGTCTGTGAGGTATTCACAAACAATATGGCATGGACATGACATACTTAATTTGATATTTTGCATTGATACAAAATAAATTAGTGTGATTTTTCTCTGTTCCATACAATACCTTACAAAGGTTAGACATAGATGCAAAGTACATACTTTTATTGCCCTCTTCTTGGATTTCCTGAACAGACTAAATGCTAAGGAAACTTTAACAGTCTTTCTACTACAAAGGTGAGTGGATTCAGAGTTTTATGGATTTTGCCTGGGGAGATTTACTTACTGATTTTTTTCACTTGATGCTTAGAATTAACAAAAGCCTTGTGAATAGATATAAAAGTAAGTAAACCTGACAAAGTGTTCTTTTTAGTACTGTGTAAATTCTTGGCCGGTAGGCAGATACATATATCTATCTATCTATCTATCTATCTATCTATCTATCTATCTATCTATCTGTCTGTCTGTCTATCTATCTATCTATCTATCTATCTATCTATCTATCTATACATTAAATCATCATTCTTTACAGAGGCCAAAACCCCTCCTGCCCCCGCACCCCTTGTTAATTATATATACTAACTCTGAGACTGCATAAACAGTTGACCAGCTGCTTAATCATTCATAAACAGTTGACTAAACAGCTGTCAATCAAACACATATGCCCTTATAAGGAGCAAACCCATATTTATACATATATATATATATATACATATATATATATATATATATATATATATATATATATATATGAGTCCCCTTCAGTTTGCCGACATTCCAGAATGCCGACAAGCATATGGCCGACACCATATGGTCGACATTCATGCTGACAATGCATACAATGCAATACATTCCTGCATTGTAGTGCAATCTCGGAGTTGGTATATTAAAGTTACGGGGGTGTGGGGCAGAGCCCATGGGTGCAGGGGTCATAGACCCCCTGTTAACAGTTGAAAGGAAATTTTATTTTCCTTTTCTATGGACCTCTCACAATGTCGGCATTCTGAATGTCGATCATATGGTGTCAGCCATATGGTTGTAGGCATTCTGGAATGTCGGCATTGTGTAGGGATCCATATATATATATATATATATATATATATATATACAAAATAATTTGTGTCCGCATATATATAAACCTATATATATAAATAGAATATCATAATGTTGAATATATATATATATATATATATTGTTTTCAAACACATCACGTGATGTCCATATAGGAGCTCATGTAAAGTAAACTCCTATAATGAATATCCCATTTTTGCAGGGGGGCAAATCCCCCTGCACCCCCCTTTGGGGGGCTGCTCCCCCCACACCCCCTGCTAACTATATATTCCAACTCCAAATTCACACTACAGTGAGGAAAGGGATGAATTTCCCTAACTACACTGTACCACGATCTCTGTGCAATTCTTCAAATTTATATTAGCAAATGCACACTGCATTCGCTAATATAAACTTTAGAACATTGAGATGTTCACCCATATGAAAAGTCGAACATCTGTACTTCGAAGTTTTCATATGGGTACATCTCAACTTGAAATTTTAATAGTAAACCATATATGTATATAGCATGTATCTTCCATCTAATATTATATCTATATCTATATCTATATATATATATATATATATATATATATATATATATATATATCTATATCTATATCTATATATATGTCCACTTTTAAATCCCGAAATACCAAAATCTCGAGTTTTGAGATACCGAACTCAAAACATTGAGATTTTGGTATCTCGAAATTTAAAAGTGGAAAAAAGCCATAAACACAGTGAAAATAAAGTGTTGCAGGAGGGCAAGCCTTCCATGTACCTCCAGTACCCCGACCTACTTAAATATACCAACTACGAGATCGAGCTACAGTGAAGAGAACGGTAATGCTCCTGTTGCACTTGCCATTCTCTTCACAGTAGTGTAATCTTGGAGTTGATATATTTAAGTAGGGGGGTGTGCCGGGTGCAGGGGGGCTTGACCCCCTGCAAACACTTTATTTTAGTTAATGTTTTTTATCCCACTTTTAAATTTCGAGATACCGAAATTTCAATGTTTTGAGTTCGGTATCTGAAAACTCGAGATTTTGGTATTTAAAAGTGGACCCATATATATATATATATATATATATATATATATATATATATATATACACACACACACACACAACATTACTCCAATAGCTGGATCTTCCACCTCCTATTACTTTCATTTTACTACATAAACTATATGTCTCAGAAATCTTTGACTTTTACAGAATAGATAAAGGCTTAAAGGCTGCATTTAGAAATTAACTCATGCCTTTGCTGAAGTAAACTTGTCACATCCATATACAAGTTTGATAACACTTTGAAATACATTCAAATAAATAATAATTTTCCAATTTACAAACTCACAGTTCTCTCCAGTATTATTTATACTAAATGTGTAGTCTTTTGTTGCTTCTGTCAATGACCTTGCTTCAGTCTGTCTTTCTTCTGCCCCACTTGCCTCTTTGGTCTTGGATAGGCCCTTGTCTGGGTATCAAGTTGCCACCTGTATGACTCTCTTGGACAGGCACTTTCCTGTGTATCAGGCTTTCACTGGTATAGGTTCTGTGAACCAGTTCCCTATATGCATCTCTCTGTCATCCCTTAGAAGTGAGAGGCAAATGTCATTGCTTTGTGTCCATCTTTTTTTACAGGGGAGATATTGCTCATACTCCCTCTATAGGTCATGTCATTACATAACAGATTTTCTAACTCTCTCTCTCTCTTTGGCACTGGTTATGGACCATTTTATTGAATGACAGGTCTTCCAGCTCCAGTATATCACATACCCCCCCCCCACACCCACATAGCTGAGATCTGGGGGCATAAGCTACATCACTGGCTTGTTGATTCCCAGCAAGGCTGGCCTGCTTATTTACTAGTGTAATCCAGACATAGACAAGTCACTGTCTTCCAGAGGCACCCAGGGATAACAGTGCCACAGCTACACGGATCTGCTTTCTCATCTTCCCACAATCCATTCAACACTTTCTTGGCATGTGTGGCACTCACTAGATTTTGTAATGCTACAAAGCCAGATTTTCTAGGCTGTAAAATGTCTTTACCTTGGACTAGAGTAACCTTCAAAAGTTGGCAATATTTGCCAAACACCCTTTTCAAGATTTGTTCATCTGTGGTATAAGCCAAACCACCATTTTCCTTCTTTTATAGTCTTTGACAAAGGACTTATCTCATTTGTTACCAGTGGACATTTCAGTGCGGCATTCACTAGCCTTTACTCACTTCAGTCTTTTCCTTTTTCATAGGCCAGTATGGATGACTCATCATGGCCACTTAAACTCTTTTGCTTGGTTATATTATCTGCAGTTTTTAAGGAAATAGTTTCACTTTTCTGGTTTGGGATGGCATTTTGGTTTGTCACCATATTTGCTTTACTGCATTCTTTATTTCATTCTGTCTTTGCCTTTGATTTACTGTAGCCATTACTTCCATTTGCCTTGCTTAATTTCTTTCCTGTTGCTGAATTAACTAAACCAACCCTCCTATAGTATTCTTCAGAGACTTTCTTGTCAGTTCATTTTTGTCAGACTTACACTTTGAAAGAGATCCATTCTGCAGAATACTCTTTTATATTGACACATTAACAACTCTTTGCTTTTATTTTGAGCTGTAGTTTTCTTAACATTTTGAACTTTGCAACAGGTTCTCCTCTGAACCTTTGTTGTCTCATTTCTCGCAGGCTATCACATGGCTTTTACAATGAGTCCTCCATGCAGCTCATTTACTTTTGCTGTGGGCTTACTTTCCATGCTCTGCATTTCTTTAACGTTGAATCATGTATTAACTAACATACTTCTCTATTAATTTTGCGTATCAAAAACCTCAAACACTGAGTACCTTGCATTTTTAGACTCTGTACCAGGCTCTACATAAAAAGCTTGCGTTTCTTTCGTTAACTGTAGCACATTACTCTTTTGAGCCATAGCCATTTCCAAATGCACAACCTCTTGTATTTTATTATCATTTCCTTGTAGACATCATTTTGCAAAGACACCTCTTGTTTAAAAGCACACACTTATAACTCAGAAACTCTTGTATGTATAGACTTTACATTAGGTCCATGCATAAGCTCTGCCTCTTACACTGTTATATTGTGAGTGGTTTCCACCCAGTGCAATTCATTCTGAGCCAAGGTTTCTTTTACCCATTAGAGCTCAGACTTTTGTTTGAACCACTGTTTCTTATATGTACAAGACTTATTTAGCAATACAAATTGCTTGTTGGTATCCATTTGCTTATATACAACTGCATCACCTTATTCAAGCAGTCCTTTAAACATGATTTCTAAGTCTTTGTCTATTCTATTTTCCAAATGCTTAAGATGATTTATTAGCTCTTTTGGACCTTTTTGAAGAAACAGTCACCATACTTTCTATGTTTGCCATGTCTCATTTTACTTCTCATTCAGTTTGTATTAACTTATCATACACGCTTTGATTTAAATTTTCATTTGCAAAGCAGCAACAGCAACATGTAGTGCTTGTTTTATTAAAACATTTTCTGTAACCTTCTGTACCCAAAGATTTCCTCATATAAACAGGTCTAGTGCCTTTGAAACCATATTTACTGCATTATCACAGCATCAAGCCGCTTTATCAAACCATAAACTGGCCTAGAAATAGTTTCAATATTATTAAATTCTGCATTGCCAGAAAAAATACCCAGAACATCATTTTGCATTTTTGTATTGTCTCACTGTAGTGAGTTTTTTACTAACTTCATCTCAGTTTGCAATTCTTGCAATATTTTCTCTATATTACTTTGTAAGTACTCCACAATCACGTGGATTTCACACTGACTTCTCTTAGCTCTCAAAATCAAGAAAAATGCTGCTTTTGTTCTGCTTTCAGTTTATATATAAATATATATAAAATAAACATATGAGCATTTAATCTCGCAGCCATACTGCTTGGTATATTTATTTGCATTTTGCTGTATAGCAGAGTCTGTCTTACTGCTGCAAACTGGTTTCTGTCGCTTGCTAGGTTAGAGCCTCAGTAACCTTGTTCATCATATCATGTTTAATAATCACACTGCTTAACTTTTTACCATCAGTTTGAAATGCATTTTGAATCTCATTATCACTTTTCCGTATGCTTGTAGCACTTTAAAGTACAAATAGTGGGTTATTAGTACTCAAACTAATGTCATTTTGTATTGCTGGCATATTTAGTATCTTAGTCGTGCCAGAATTGAACTTACGCAGAACCCACACTCTACTTTGTTTTAGCCACAGTTCTGCCCACTGTATCTTTACATTGTTAAAGTTACAAACATATGACCAGAATAAATTGCAAAATTATCTACATACTTTATTTAGGTGGTCCCTGAAAATGGGGTGTAATTTAATGCCAAGAAATGGAATGTGATGCATTTTGGTTCTGGAAATAATCATTATCCTTATCCTCTGAAGAATGACTTTTGACCTCAGTAGGTTCTGTGAGAGATTTAGCATACTGTATATAATGGATGATGTTTTGGAGTTTGATGATCACATCAACAGACCTTGAAGAATATCAGTAGTAGAGAGAAATAAGTTGTGATTCTGCTTTTTACTTCTGCTGTATGACCTATTATTAAATATTGTGGGTCTTTCAGTTGTTATAATGTTGCCAAATAAATAGACTTGAGAGAATCCAGAAGATGGCTACTAGGTAAGTGAGAGGATTGAAAAATCTTGGTTATAAAGAGGGACTGTAGACTCTTTCCCTGTACTCTGTTGGTTATAGGTGTTTAAGAGATGACAATTCTTGTTTATAAATCACTAAGAACTGAGGCATTAGTAGCCTCTCTTGGTGTGACATTTTTGGAGCATAGCATTAATGCCATGAATAGCAATCTATATGCAAGACTGCCAGATGTTAAAACTTCAGTTAAGAGCAAATATTTTCATCATAGAGGAGGAATATTATGGAACTCTATCCCTAAATATATAAGGGAAGTTGATAGTGTCAAACATTTTAAGTTAAGGTCTTGATAGATAAATAGTATAGACATTTTGATTATATCCCTGGTCTAACTGTTGGCAAACTCTTAAATGGTTCCTAGGAGCCCTGAGTTTGAATTTCTTCTACACTGGACATAGAGCATTGTCCATCTAAGGTAATCATACATACTTAATAACTTTAGCTAGCACAAGTATTGTAATCTGCTTTATTTATTTTGTTTTTCCTCTTATCAGTGAAAGCAATATATTCAGCCCACAGTCTACCAGCTTTCAGTATTAAATTCTTATAGTCAGTGTCCCTTCATCCAAACAAAACTAATTGCTTAGGACCATGGGCCGAATTCCAAAAGACTTGCTCTCAGTGTAAGTGACCACTTACACTGAGAGCAAGCTGAAAGCAGGTGTTTTAGAACTGGGTTCCCATACCAATCCTATAGGTAGACCTTACTCCAAAGTAAGTTTCTCATACTGCTATTCAAGCCTTTGGAATCAGGGCAGATTACATTGAGAGCAACTCTTTTGGATTCTAGCTGCATATCTTAGTTTGCTTTCAATACTTTTGTATTGGTTTTGTACTGCTGCAGACCTTGTATAATTTCAGTATTGATTTTGTTTCAGGCGAAAAATGTGCACTTAATTTAATTTACAACTCCATGTCAAAATTTGCCAGTGCAGCTACAGATTTCTTTCACATAACAACAGACAGGCATTTTGAATACAGTTCATTAATAGCAGTACTTACTCAGATTATTACCAGTACTTGGACACTTTATTATTTTTGTTACTACATCTTATAGCACAACTAACTTTGTTTTCTGCTTGCCTTTCTAAGTACAAACACAAGCACCATTGGTAAGGTTTTGAAATAATTAGAATAGATACAGACTTTGTGCTACCACAAAATTATTTTTCTCTTTTTAAACACTTTTATTGAATTATCATTTGTGACATAGACACACATTTACATAAAAGTAATCAAATCATATTAACAAGTTCACATTGACAAACATTATACATCATATATATTATTCTATACAATATAATCAAAGCACAATTCATGCATTATTCAGTTCCTAGCTTCTCTTAAACCTCATTTCTCCTGCAAAACATTTTTTTCTACATGTATCATTCCCACGATTTCCACATTTGCTACATAATTTGTTCCTACTCTTTTCTAAAGAGCCGACCGCCTTTTCTTATATCTCTGTTACAATATTCACTACTTTAATTATGGTTGGATTACACTTTGATTTCCCTTTTCTAGTGACTACTTTTTTGGCAGCCACCAGAATTAAACAGGTTTTACTATGTCTAAACAATTCAGATCCTGTATACCAACACAAAAAAATAATTTCTTTAGTTACACTTATTTGCTCACCCAGTATTCTTGACAGATTAGGGGATTTTTAAGGTCTGCCAACTTATCACACTGCAAGAACATATGTACCCAGGTATCTCTTTCTTCCTCATCACACTTCCAACATTTGCTATCTGCTCTTTGGAATCTCCTTGGGGTATAAAAGTATCTATGCAAACATTGCCGGTTAAAATTCCTAACTCTTCTAGATTTTGTTACATATTTTGGAGCAATACATATGTCCTCCCATTATTTCTTTGTGAATTGCATATCTAATCTCTCTTCCTTATCTTTTCTGATGTCCCCTCATTGGTTCCTATAGTTATTGTACAATATTTAATATGCCCTACTAATTATCCCTTTTTTAACAGTAGCTTCTATTCTAGATTCAACTAAGAATTCAACCAGCGCAGGTCTTTCATTTAGGAGTCTCCTATCCCTTTCTCTTCGGCTATACTCTGTTATCAATCCGTGATAGGAAAGGGAATCTCTAGCCTGCAATCCAGACAGGGTCTATATTATATGTTCAAACAGACTTTTCTTTGAACATATAATCATCGACACCTGAAGAGTGAACGCTCTAAAGTGCAAGCGGCCACGTCCGCAAATGTTTTCCTCGGGAAAAAATTCAGTTTGCCATTATCAGGAATTGCTCTTTTCCCCAATGTAGAATTATCTCAGAGTTGGTATATTTAGTTAGGGGGGTGTGAAGGGCACATCCTCCCACATTGGGGGTGTGGGGGCAAAGCCCCCCCCACTTGATTAGGCTTTTGAAGTTTGTGTTTTTTGTGTATGGCCCCGTGAATTTTTTCCTAAGGAAAAAATTTGCGGACATGGCTGTTCACACTTTAGAGCATTTGCTCTTTAGGTGTTGATGATTATACGTTCAAAGAAAAGTCTCTTCGAACATATAATATAGACCCTTCCAGACGTTTTCTCAGCTTCTTCCCATTCTATTACCTTTCTCCCCCTAATTATTTTTTCCAGTACCTTTGTTCCTTTGCCAGCTTTCTCCAGTAAATTCCAGCCCCCTTCTTGCTAATTCTTTGTACCTCTAATTGAGGTCATCTCTACTGGCAGAATCTCTGTTCTTCATCCCTGTGTTAGCGTATTCTGAGTACACTTTCTGCTTCTTTATGAATATAATATTCTGTATGACTGTTGTTATTCTCCTTACAGTTCTGTTTCCAAAATCCCATTCTTTCATTATTTCTTGAATTACTCCCCTGCTTGATCATCATCCCTTTACACTTTGAATTTTAGCTTTCTGCTTGTGTTATGTATACGAGCCTTAATGTTGTGGCTCTAAAATGTGCCTTCATATTAGGTAATCTTAAACCCTCTTGTTCTTTTGGAAGAATTAATGTATCCCACTTGAGCCTTACCCTCTTTCCCTCCCAGATAAAATCCTTCAAATCTTTATTAACTACTATGCACAACTTTTCCTCTGGTAGATAAAAATATGCCTGACCTTTGTATAAAACTAAAAGGACTAAAACATTTTGCCTCCTGTATCTTGCTAACCAAATCCATAGGCATGAACTCCACGTTTCTCAGGTTTTGTATTATCTTTTCATCTTTTCATTAGTCTCTTCCCACGTACCTCAGAATGCTCCTTTGCTGATTCTATCAGGTACAAAATAATATTATCTGCAAATAAAGCCAGCTTTTTTTTAATACCATAGCAATTATATCTTTGGAATTCTGAGTCTCTTGTTTTTTTTGACAGTGGTTCTAAATATAAAGTAAATAACAAACTGAAAGCACCTTATCAGAGAGGAACCCTCTAACTTTGATTTTTTGCCTCCAGTCCCTCATATATCCCCCTAATTAACCTTATTATTGTATCAGGAAATGCAAATGCTTCCATTGCCCTACTCATAAAATTCCATCATACTCTGTCAGATGCTTTCTCTGCATAAAGACCCACCAAAATTGGTGATGTTTGCTTACATTCTGCTTCCCTCTGGATTATCCTTGTTTTATTAATGTTCTCAAATGTTTGCCACCCCTCCACAAAATCACATTGATCCATATCTATCAGTTTTGGCAACACCTTTGCCTTTGTTTTAGCCATTATAGATATAAACACTTTATAATCATGGTTTAAAATTGTAATGGGGCTATGTGAAACTGGATCAGATGGGTGTTTACCGTCTTTAGGTATTACATCCACCAGAGCTTTTTCCAGGATGTTGGTGCATCCCTCCTTTTAAAGTACTGTTTAACAAAACCTTCTAGGTCTTTATCACTTTTTTCCATCCTAGCTTCCAAACGTCCACCTGAATACCATTTACTCCTGGAAACTTCTCTGCAGATTGGTTATATATCACCAGTTTTATCTCATCTACTCCTATCCTAACTGCTAATTGTTGAGCCTCATATATCTGTGTGTGTGTGTGTGTGTGTGCCTTTCAGCTTTTCCTGGTTAGGGGTCGCCACAGCGGAATTCCGGTCTGCTAATGATTGGTAGTTGATTTTTACGTGCCGAGTTACCAGCCCTGACGCACAACCTTCAACGAAGGTACGCCCATTCATGCAGAAGACGCTCTAGCTGAGAATCAAACCTAACAGCATCTTACCATGAGGCAACAACGCTACCACAGCACCACCACCGCGGGAATAGCCTCATATATCTCTAACCTTGGCATATTTACTTCCATAAATATTTCCATTTGTGCTTTTTCTTGATTTTCTTAATTCTCTGATTTACACAAATATCTCTAATGTTTCTTCAGGATGTCTGTTTATTGTTCTTGTTATAGGTTCCCTAAGAAGAGCAACGACCCTTTCTACTTTCTGTTGCTTAAGTCATTGTGCCAAAAGTTTTTGTGCTCTGGAGTTATTATTATAAAACAGTTGCTTAACAGCAATCTTTTTAAACTCATGCATATTATTCAGATATTCCCTTATGTTCTCTTTAGCACTCTCCAATTGCACCTCTTCTAGTTCTGTGAGATTCTCCTTATTCTGTAATACTACCTTTGTCAACCCCTCTAAATAATTTGTGCTACTTCTTAACCGTATCACTTTTTCCTTAATTTCTGCCCTATTTTAAACTCCACTTTCATTTTATCCCACTCAATAGTTAGCTATAACTTCTGGAATACTTTCTTTTTTCCCTAATAATTCCTGGATAATTTCTACTACCCATTTGTTAAATTTCTCTCTTTTTAAGAGGTAGGTGGGGAAACACCACTGTCTCATCTTTACTTCATTATCCTGCATTTTTATCTTTGTAATTATTGGTGCATGATCTGAAATAGTTATTGGATGTGTGTCAAAGTTCTCAAATGCGTATGTTCCTGTGAGCTATAATTTTTGCCTAGACCACCCAGTTATTGTAACTTGGAGAATAATATTTAAATTCTCTCAGAGATCCTACTACTGAATTAAATTCTTTCATATCACAACACTATTTTTCAATGCATTTACATAAGATATTATTTCAGTTTCTGTATACAGAGCAGTTTCATACTTTGCCTATACTAGTAACACTTTCTAACATATACCCAGATTTAGTAATTTCTCTAGAATATAGTTCCTAGGACATTTCCCTAATGGATTTATGTTAGAAACTTAATACATTTAATGTGCTTATCTTTTGGTAAGCTGCATGTCAGTCATCTCATAATACTTCTTTGGCAAGCATTTAACAACATTTGCCAGTGTACATTTTCATGTAGTTTTTTAGAATATACCACTGAGCTGAGTGCTTCATTCAACAATGCCTTTCTGGGAGGGCCTCCTCCTTTCCAGAACTTCACCTTACTGAATGTTATTCAAATTGTTACAGAGGCAACTTGCAAATGATTCCGGGGTAAATTCAATGCTGAATTAACTGATTGTTTTATTGCAAGTATCCAGTCAAGTAAATGAAAAAAATATTTTCCTTTGTTGCTTACATGTACCTTTCTTAGCATACATTGAACTTCTGAGCACAGATACTATTATTATCCAATCAAGCAACTTTTCCCTGTAGCAATACAAAGTTCATAGAATGAACTTCACTGGGCATATAACTGACAAACTCATCCAATTAAAAATAGCTGGAGCTTACTACTATCCCCCCCATTCTCAGAAGTATGTGCCATATTTAATATACACTCTGCAATTTAAATTCACTTTAACTTTCAAGAGTGATAGCATAGAATTAAACTTTGCCCATATCGTTGTGGAAATCTACTCAAAAGACATATATTTTCCACCTTCCATTACTTTCATTTCACTGCATAAACCACAACTTTCAGAAATCTTCCAGTTTCATAAAACACACAAAGTCTGCTTTCACAAATTAAATTGTGCATTCACTGAAGTTAACTTGTAACACCCATATACAACTCTGATAACTCTTTCAAATGCTTTCAGATAAATATTAATTAAAAAGCTTAAATAACAGAACTTTAATAGTCTGGAAAAGTTCGATAACTTACAGTTCTCTTCACTTCAATTAATACAAAATGTACAGGCCTTCCTTGCCTTTGTCTCAGGCTTTGCTTCAATCTAGCTTCCTTCAGGGGTCCTGGCATATCTGTTCTTTAACAGTTCTTTGTCTATATAACTCTGTTGGAAAACCTCTTGCCTGGGTAGCTGGTTTCCACCTGTATAACTGTGTTCCCATGTGTGGCTTCCGTAGAATAGGCCCCACATGTACACATCTGTAATCCCCTGAGGTGAGAGGGAAATGTCTTTGTCATATCCAAATTCTATTGTCTTTTTATAGAAGTATTACTTTGGCTCCAAAGCACCATCTACAGGTCATCCCATTACATGACAGATCTTCCAGCTCTGTCTGGCTACCCCTATATACATTTCTTTGAATGACAGGTCTTTCAACTTCACTATATCTATATCTATATCTATATCTATATCTATATCTATATCTATATCTGTGTCTATATCTATATCACTATCTATATCTATGTATCCATGACTCTGAGCTGATACTTGATTCATTAATTCCAGAGTTTGAGAAAAAATGTTGCTGAGCACCAAAGTCGAGAATTCCCACAAAAATATTAAATAATTTTTGTTGGGGAAGAAGCTGCCCTTTGGAACCCACACTCTTGCATCTCTGTATATACTAACTCTGAAATCACTGAACCTAGCTGATAAGGGAAACATTCCCAATCATTATACCTTAGCAATCTATTATCTAACATTACACACACATATTGGATGAGTTGACAGTTTTACATCTATGAACAGGAAGTTAATGAGAAAAATATATACATAGACACATACACACATATATCAAGTTACTGAAGTTAATCATTCTGCATAATCACTTCTGTAACTGTATTACCTAATTCAGAATACTGAATCAAGGAAATACTGAATTCAATGTTATTGTGACTTCTGACATTCTTTCCTTGTTTTAATTTTTGAAATGCACACCATTTAAACTTGTGTTCAGACTTGAGTACCAGTAATTAGAACAATGTGCTGTCACTTATTGAATGTGACTGTAGTACCCAACAGGGAAATGGTGAACTCAAGGGCATTTAATAGTAAAATTTATTTTATTTTATTTTACTTTTGTTTACCGGAAAAGTCCGACTGGAACAAAGTCCATTTACAGTGGGAGAAAACATAACATAACAGTACAAATACAACAAATGGCAAAAATCTATATTCAGATAGTATAATTCAAAAAGTACAGTGTTGCGCTATGGATTTAACCATTCCTCATGGTGTGAAGTTGTTATGTCTACCCAGACATCCTCTGAAATATGGCTTCTCTGTGGAGTAAATGCTTCCTTTTAGGAAAAGTGACAAACTGCACAATAGTCTACTTTTTAAATCTTCAACATGGTTTTGTTCAAGCTGAATATCATGCAGCACATTCAGCATGTACTGCTGCTTCTTCCCACAATACACTTATTATATTCCCAACCCATGTCACCCATCAACGGTGTTCTGACTAGGAGGATAGCCTTAAACAGCATTGTCCCACTGATTCAAAAAGTTAATATTGAAAATAGTGCAAATTTTTCTGAGGTACTTTTTAATTATGCCGTATCATTTAGGACAGCCAAATATATAATTTTCTCTAAAAATAATGGTTTAACATACTGAGGCATTTCCTGCTCTGTCTCTGAAAACGTTACACTTACACTATCATATGAAACACAGGTTAAAGCCAGTATTTGTCAAAGAAACAGCAAAGGTTCCAAGCACGGCTTAGATCAAAATATTTAATGAGTACAAAAAATACACAGGGTAAGCGCTTTCACGGACCAAAGCTCCGCTTCATCAGACCGTAATAAAGCATGTCAGCAGTTACTCAACATTTAAACCTGTTTCATCCAATACAAATCAAGTTTGAGTGATGTAATAATTGGCATTAATTAATACAAATGTACAAAAAACATATATATATATATATAAACTTGTAGTTACTGATATGCTTGGACTGATAGACGAGAATAAATATAACCATCTCATTCATAAAAAAGCATGCTTACATATTTGGTTAAAAACTCAAACATCCTAATAAAAAACCTTAATAAAAAGTATTTGACTACAAAACATCTGATTCAGCTTATTTAAAACCTACTAATGCTTCAATGGTCTAGCTCTTAAAAATGGTTTAAGCGAAACTTTGCTGTTTAAACCAGGATACCTGTCAGCTTGCAGTTTTAGTATTCACTTCTGCTCAACAGATTCAGTTCTATTGTTGAGGTCTCCCCCTCTAACATTGACATGTAAAGTTTCTACAACAAAAAACTTAAACCTATGTTCACAGCCTTCCTTCATCACATGCATAGCTAGGGCATTAGACTCTTTAGAGTTCCTGATGTCATGAAGATGCTCTAAAATCCTATCTTTGAAGGGTCTGTTCGTTTTGCCAATATAATATGTGTAGCATGTCGTACAAAAATTAAAATAGACTAGATTCTTGGTATGGCAGTCAGCATAAAAATCAATATTAATAACAAAACCTAGCTGTCGGTATGTAAAATTACCTCCTGAATAGATATGCGCACAAGCTGTACAGCTTCTACATGTGAACGTGCCCACTCTTTCTGACTGCACATGAGTGTTATGTTTCAGGGGTCTATAACATAGTTGTTTCTTCAAATATCTATTATTTCTAAACGTAAAATCTGGTTTATTATTGATAACACCTTGTAACTCGGGTACTGTTAATAAAATGTTCCAATTTGTCTTAATGACATCACATACCATATTGATATTGCTGGCAAATGTCAAAGGCATTCTCAGTTTAGTGCCAACAGTATTATTTGTGGATCCACCATCATCCATCAGATTAGAAGTCTGACCAACCTCTGTCCTAGAGTCAGTGCTAAAGAATGGTCTACACCTACCCAGCCTCTCCATCCAGGATTCAGAAATCTGTGTGTCTATGGTGTCACACTTGTAACCCCTACTCAAGAACTCTTCTTTCAACGAAGCTGGGGCAATGTTCAAGTCAGTTTTTTTATTGTGAAGACGCATAATGCGATAAACTTGCCCCTTAAGGACATTCAATTTTGTATGGTTCGGATGCATACTGTTGTGCAGGATACTGTTTTTTCTAACACTTTTCCTGTAAACACTGGTAGTGACAGTGTCTAGCATATCCCTGTTGATCTGCACATCTAAAAAGTCTATCTTGGTAACTGAATATTTATGAGTAAACTTTAGAAAATTATTCGTACTATTAATGTACTGAATAAACTCCAACAGTAAATGCTCCGTCCCTTTCCAAAGCAAAAAAAACATCGTCCACAAACCGTACATACCAACCAACTGAGGAGCTCTATCTGTCATTTGTAAGGACGTGTTGTGTCTCCCATCCTACCAGAGCCAGGTTGGTGTAGCTGTTTGCACAAGCTGTGCCCATAGCCACGCCAACCTTCTGCAAGTAATGTACTTCATTGAAAATGAACACATTGTTTCCAGAATGATTTCCAAAAGACTGCATATCAGTCTGCCCTTGTCATTAGATACATTGTGTGTGTGTAATAGAGACCTAACACTCTCTATTCCCCATTCATTGGGTATCACGGTAAAGAGTGAAGCAATGTCTAGTGTAACAAAGAAACACATACCATTAATATTACCAAGTTGGCTAGAGAGCTGAGCAAGGAAATCTTTCGTATCCTTTAAAACAGTTTCACACTTATTCAAAACAGTATGTAGATTTTTCTCCACAAAAATAGACAACGGTTCTGTAAGCCAGCCCCTGCTGGACACAATAGGTCTCATAGGTGGTCTATAAAGATCTTTGTGTATCTTGGGGAGGCCATATAGCATAAGGGTGATGAGATTGTTGACTTTAAAATACTCAAACAACTGCTCTGTTATTAAACCAGTAATCAATAGATCAAATATTAAAAACTCAACTTTCTCTATAACACCTGTCAAAGTATACAACGGTATGGGAACATAGGTGTCTGTGTCTGTTAATAATTCCATCATCAATGAGATATACAAACATTTGTCCAGCACAACTATGGCTCCACCTTTATCAGCTGGTCTTACTTCAACACTATTTAAACATTTCAACTCAGATAAAGCATGCCTCTCATCAATAATCAAGTTAAAAAAAAAATCATTCGGTTTGTCTAAAAATTTTTGTCTCAGTTGCCTCTCACAGACCTCTGTAAACAAATCAATAGTAGAGTTGGGAGGGGGTACAAATACACTATAGCTAGTATCTGTTTGCATAGTTCTACACAGACAGCAGTGAGGATAGCTATTGTACTTGTTTCCAAACAATCTGGCACAGGTGGAACTAACAGCCTTTAGCCTTAGTGCCAAGACGCTTCTTCATTATATTATTAACCACCCCCCCCTTCAAAAATCACTGAGTCTCTTGTGTAGAGTGAATATAAGACTGTACTCTTTACATAAATCAAGCAATGTATCCCAGAACGTATTGTAACAAGATTTGGTTTTAGAGGGAAGTATACCATAAACAACAGGGACTATCTTATTATAGTCCCCTTTCTGTAAAGTACAATGTACTGTGTGCACTTGTTTGCATTCCTTAGTTCTTATAGGAAAGGTTCCATCAATCAAAATAAAATCAGCTGAGAGCAACAATCCTAAATTAACTTCCATAGTAATAACCACTACATTAGGACCAGATTAGATCAGACTTAGTACTGTGCTGAATTAAAAATGATCCATTTTTATAGGTAACATATCCGATTTTAGATGCTTTATGTAGGTTGTTAAGCATTTGTTTTCTCTTCCTTTGTCTACCTCTATTTACAGATTGTTTTAGAGCATTATTGTTTGGAAGTTGATTAATGAGACTAGTTGAAGTGGTAGTTAACACTTCTGACACTGTTTCCCATGCATTCTCAGTAGAGGTTTCCACATGCGTTTTGATTGTATGATGTGCTTGACACACATCTACCTTTACAAAGTCTTGGCTGTGGAAATGTGGTGTGGATTTTTCTAACTGTTCACCTTCTATAACTGACACAGTGACACATCTGTCTTTATAGTTATATTTTTCCCTTTCTAATGCAACACCAGTACTTTCTAGTTTCAGTAGATTTATCAAGATGATATAGGTAGACAACCACATATAGAGTTTACCTTTCTGCATCTGCGATATTATGTATATATATTTTGCCAACATTCCCTGATGCAAATGTATAGCTGTCTGTATCCATTTTGCAAGTGTTAAAATCCAGAATTACAAAGGTGGTAATGTGTATCCTGCAGTAATGGCATACAGTGAGTGTTATAGTTCCACTTTCTACATACTGCATGTCAGCATTAAAGGTTTGCTGCCTTTTAATTCACTTAGTTATATGTGTGTGTCAGTGACATAACATCACAGGCATGATGTCATTTGATAAACTGTTTTTTAGAATTTAGTAAGTAGTAGTTTGACTTCAGCATTTATGCACACATACACACACACACACACACACACACACACACACGCGCGCACACGCACACACACACGCACACACACACACACACACACACACACACACACACACACACACACACACACACACACACACATACATGCACATGCACACACATAGATCTACTATTACTTGTCAATCTGATCAAATGTCAAGATGGCTAATGTCAACACATGTCAATGAATAAACGTCCTCACACTGCTACACATGCTCCAAGGCTAATCCTTGGAAGATATAAGAAAGAATAGTGCTTTATACCCCCCACACCCTGTTAATTACATACTAATTCCGAGATTCCACAATCCCCAGAAAAAGGGCAAATTTCCCTTTCCCAGAGACTATCACTCTTGCATGTCTGTTGACCATCTGTGTTGTTGATTAAATGCATCGACAATACAGGGGTTGACTTAACCAAAAATTGACATATGCTAAGGAACCCATATGCATATATAAACATATATATATATGGATCCCTATATCCCTATCAGTTGATAGAGATTTCATATGACTGAAACTCATTTGACTGAGACCATAAGACTGAAATTTCAAAATATTGAAAAATCACTTGACTGAAACCCATAATACTGAAATCCTCAAAAATTACGTTAAAAGCACCAGCAGTCACTTGAAACAAAGGTCCAAGGTGCCCAAGGAAGCAGGAAACAAGCACTTTTAAAAACACAATTTATTGCATGAAACCACAGCACATAGAAATCCCAATACACATTAACGTTTCTGAAATATCAGCCTATATGTTTTTGTTTGGTTTACTTCATCAGATGTGGAATTCTGTCCCCATGTTTGGAACATCCCCCTCCAGTTTTTTGGCTTGTCTCCGCAGTGTTTGCTGTGAGAGGTATTTCCATCTACCCACTGTGATGCTGTTTGTCACACACCCACATGAAGTCCTCCTCAAGTGTGAGCTCAACATCTGCTGCCTTCACGTGAGGCCCAGAGGAAACCATGGAGAACCCATCCCAGTGGAAACCAAGGTACGTGTAGCATTATGTATACTAGCTACTGCCATTTTTCAGAGACCCACAGGGGCTATATTAGAGGTGCCACAAGCCTCAGCCACAAGAATATTACACTAATTTCTCACTGCAATGTTGCAAGATGTAAAAGAACATATCTGGCTTCCACATAACCCAGAGGACAGAACTTTGACAATGCAACATTTCTATGCTGTGTTACATTTCTCTGAGGTTCTGTGGGTCGTAGACTAGGCACACAAGCATATTGAAATAAAAGGTCCACCTGATTAACAGAGAATGAGGTAGATCAGCAGAAAGGGATATTAGTCAATCAACTGTCAGGTGGCCTGTAATGCCCAAGAGATCATCTATAATGTGTGTGCAGGTACCCTGTCAATTTCCACGACTCCCACATATGGCACACCTGTGACCTGTCTAAAGTTTTCTAGGGGCAACTTTTCACAAGGGTATCTCATGAAGATGCAGGTTATGCACTGAAACCTTGGCTCATGCCACCCATGAGAAACCTGCACAACACCCCTGAGCAAGGTTACAATGATGCACATGTTTAAACTAGAATATTATAGAGCATATTTTTGTCTTTCTCAAGTCACATTTCTGTTGTATAGATACATCTGGAGGTGCCCTGATGTATGACCCAGCCACCTTAGTCAAAATACAGTCTATGCCATTTTACATATCATTGCTAGGAAACAGTTGCAACAGGAACAACAAGGCCAAGGACCACAGTTCCCAGCACCACAGGTAGACCAGAAGGGCCAGGAGAAATAGATGAGGAGTCTGAGGGAGAACCAGCAGCTGGAAATAATCTTCACAGATGGAGGCATGCACAATATGCTGTGTCCCTGGAGAGGAGGCAGAGAATAGCACACGCATTCACTTGTTGTCGTCTTTTGGCTTTTCCCGATTAGGGGTCACCACAGCGGAACTCCGGTCCGCTAATAATTGGCAGTAGATTTTCACGAATGTCGAGGTGCCAGCTCGACATTCAACCTTCGATGAAGGCACGCCCATTTACGCATGTCTTTCAAATGCCCAACCAACCATGGGGAGGACATGCAGACTCCACACAGAAGGCACTCCCCGCACTCCAGCCGAGAATCGAACACACATTCACTACCTATGTAAAAACTTAGGAAGCTAAACACACACAAACAGTAACAGTGATGGATGCAAAATTATCATCCTTTACTTACCCATGTAACGGCCATGTTCTGTGAGCACCAGACAGAGTTAACTCCAGAAAATACAACTTGTATTTGCAGCATTAACTAAGGTAAGTGATGAACCTGTAAAGAAAAGGTAAACATGGTTACCTTCATATGCAAGAATTTTAGAAATAAAACATTGCTCGTCTGTACAGGAATATCAAAGTCAAAGTCAAAGAAAACTTTATTGTCATTCAAAACTAAACAGCAGTGTAGCTGAACCAAATTACATGCTTCGTTCTCAAGGCAGAAAACAACTGCACATATAGACAGAAAAATTAATAAACTATCACAGTAGAAATTTAATAAGTAGCAATTAGTACGTAAAATAGCACAGCAATGACCCACACCCATCCCAGAACAGGAGACAAGGAAGACAAGGAACAATATGAAGGTAATATTGTCAAAGTAAAATTGAAACAATAGCAGCATATCTATGATTAGACTAAATTATTGCACAGTTTGTATATTGCACTTAACAGTCCATCAGTGCTCACCTTAGTATTGCACTTGGTTACTGCACATCCATAAAATAAGCCACTTGATAGGCTAGTTATCTAACAGAAGTGGTTGCGTTTCGACAGACTCATGGTTAGTTTTTCCCAAGAGTACAACAGTCTAATGGAGAGTGGAAAGAAACTGTTATTTAGTCTGTTATTATTTATATCAACTGTAACTCATGAGTGGTATATGCAACATAAATAGTAAGTTATTAAAATGTATGTAAAATGGCTTTTCACAGCACATTATATACAGCCTGTACTTCAGTCCAAAGAAGACCCATGTCAGAACAACACTCACAATGTTAAGTTAAATTTCACAATCATCCACATAGGTACATGAGCAAACATATGTATGCATCACTAATAAATAGAAAATATAAAAAATTAGGAGTATGCCATCCAACAGATATGTACTGACCAAACACATATGCTTGGCCTGACCGATACATGCATAAAAGTTGCCCGGCTTAGACACCCCAACAGTGACCGGGGCAATCTCAGCATAATTTGCACAAGGTGCTGAGAAACCATTAATTTATAAGTATTTGGAATGTATAAAATATAGCACTACACCAAATACAATGAGGATTACAACCTAAATAATAACCAGTTAAACTTGAGCAGAATAACAAAATAACTGTAATTCAGTACAATACTTTTCATCAAAGCAAGCATCTGACTAAGAAAGCTATCTACTCTGTGAGTCAGGCATAGGCAACACTAAGTCAGAAAGAAATGCGAAAAGGGCATGGTACCATCGTCATCACTTGCACAGAGTGAGGGTGGGGAGTGCCACAGGAGGGCAAGCCTGACACCAAAGAATTGTGTGTGAGTAAATGGGAAAGCAGGTTAACAGCAAGTATGCATTGTCAGGGCCAGTAGCAACAGGCTGTGTATTTCGGCCACAAAACCTGGTCTGAAATACAAAAGACGGGGGAGTATCCATATTCATCAAAGATACCCACACCTCCAGGTTAGTGGCACAGCACAATGCTTCAGAGATCATCCACATGCAACTAACAATGGGCAAAACTGCTAGTCAAGTTATAGCTTGCTACAGATCACCCACCATGTCCCAGGACCCCCACCCTGCATTCCTGGAAACACTGGGAAACATAAAGGTCCTACCAAACACCCTGATATTGGGTGATTTCAATTACCCAAACATTAACTGGGAGAACTACTCAAGTACAAACTCCCTTGCCCAACATTTCCTAGAATTTATAAACTCAAATGCCCTTGATCAACTGGTCAACAACCCCACCAGAGGTGACAACATATTGGACCTGGTCATCCCCAACATGGGCGACCGGTGTTCCACACCGGAGGTCAACCCCTCACTGGTTAGATCTGACCATAAACTAATCACTCTGGATATCCACATTCCGCCACCACCCCCGGTCAAAGAAACCACCGTGAAAAACTTTTCAAAAGCAAACTTCACATTACTTAAGACCAAGGTGGGAAGTTTCAAAGCCCCCATGCTAAAGGATAACGTTGTCCAAGCTGCAAAATCCTTTACTAATGCACTCTACGGGCACCTACAAGAGTGCATGGATTGTGCTATCCCAAACAAAACCAAGACTCACTCCTCCAAGAAAAGGAAACCAGTCTGGTGGACCCCTGCCATAAACAAGCTATACATTAGAAGGAGGAAACTACTACAGAAAAGAGTAAAATCCCAAGAAGGGAAGACATCCCTGATCAGTATCAGCAAGAAACTACATTCCCTCATAAAATCATCCAAGGCTAGCTTTGAAAGAAAAAATGCCATGGACTCCAAAGATAACCATAAGACATTCTTTAGCTATGTCAAGAATCTAAGTGGCAATTCTCAGATCTGCTCAGAGTTAGTGCAGAATGGCACAAAATACACTGAACTGACCGATATAACCAAAATCCTAGTAGACAGGTTAAGTGCAAACCTCACCTCCCTCTCACCCCCAAAACGGCCCATAACTATACCAGAAGAATGTAGTGCCCCTGAAATCACAGACACTCAAGTTAAAACAGCCCTCTCCAAAGTCCAAAACACAACATCAATGGGACCAGATGGTGTCCCAGGCTGCGTCCTAAATGAGCTCAACCTAAACACACTGTTTAAACTCAGCCTCTCCACAGGCTACGTGCCCACAGAGTGGCGCACAGCAATGGTTATTCCACTCCACAAAGGTGGAGCCACAACAGACCCCGGGAACTATCGCCCTATAAGCCTGACTAGCTTGGTCTGCAAAGCTATGGAGCGCATCATCATGGATCTCATTAACAGAGACATTGGAAACCTCCAAACACTGGACCCTACCCAGTTTGGCTTTGTTATGGGCAGATCATGCCTCCTAAACCTTGTGGACTTCTTTGAGACAGTTAGCAAGGCTATAGACAAGGGAAAGGTGGTCCACACAGCCTACCTAGACCTCGCAAAGGCCTTCAACACCATTCCCCACTCAGGTATTATAGACAAGCTCACCAGCCTGAACATATACCCCTATATCATGAGATGGGTTGCCAACTGGTTCATGGACAGAACCCACATGGTAAGAGTTGCAGGAGCTAGGTCTGACACTAAACCGGTTACAAGTGGTGTTTCCCAGGGCTCAGTCCTAGGACCCCTCCTTTTCAGCATATGCTTCTCAGAGGTACAGCAAGCACAGGAGGACTATGGCTGACCAAGTTTGCAGACGACTGCAAACTATGGGCTATAATTGTCTCTCCAGCTGACACAGACATCCTCCAAAAGGGTCTCACTGAGACAGATACCTGGTGTCAAAACCATGGCCTCAAGCTAAATGCCAAAAAGTGCATAGTCATCCCCTTTGGAAAAAACAAAGTACCCACAAACTACCACATATGTATTAGCCCCCTAAATATGGAAGACATAATAAGTGATCTGGGGACCCAAGTAGATAGTAACCTCTCCTTTGATAATCACATCGCCAAAGTGGTTAGAAAATCCTTCTATGTGGCCCACCTAATCACAAAAAAGGTTTGCATCCAGATCAAAAGAGGTCATTGGGCCCCACTACGCATCACTCATCAGACCCATCATAGAGAACAGTGCCCCATTTGGGATGTACCTTACAAGACACCTGCAACAACTGGAAGACCACAGAAGTTCCTCACCAAGAGGATCACTGGCTTCAAGCAGACCTATGCAGTTCGACTGAAGAAACTCCAGCTGTACTCAGAGATGATCTCTGCCTGACATACAAGGCCATGTCCAACCCAGAATTCATGGACATGCTCCATCTAAAGAAAACCATATCCCCTTGAGCCACACACTCCGGGGATCTAAACCTCACCACAACAATAAATAGGACATGCTGGAGGGATAGATTCCTGTCCCAGAGACTTCCCATGTTCTGAAACAAGATTCCAATCTACATTAGGCAGAGCTCTTTGTTAACCCTCTTCAAGAGAAACCTTGACGAGTGGATGGGAAACAGAAAGTTTACCCCAGGAATCACTTCAATGGCTCTGCTGGACAGAGGCACATGGAACTAATCTAAGGGGGTGGCAAAAGCCAACACATTCCAGCTAGGCTTATAAATGCCTTTGGGCAGATAGCCTAGTACCTATCTATGAACCTAGATATAAAGAAGTCAATATTAGTGAGTTATAAGCGTGTGTGTCCTCTGAACACCTCTATTGACACCACTGTGTGGTATGTTACCCTCATGATGGCTAAGGGGAGGATCTGCTAGCTCTGCAACTAGAGTAACCACACTAACCTGATCAACCATGTCACCCTCGACCAGGCCTATCTCAAAGGGCTCCATGCCATGGGTATGCTTAGGCATACTGATTATGTCTAAATTCTGAGGAGGGGATGTGGAACACAACTTCAGTGTCAGACTGATCCTCTGCAGCCCAGACTGTGCCTCTTCATCACTGCCATCATCATCAGAGGCAGAACAGAACTTTTGTATGTAATACAAGTCAATGATTCTTTTTAATATCAGCTGTTAAAAAATTGCAATTGTCGACAGCACTTGGTTATGTAATGAAAATCAAAGACTTCCTATAAAACAGTTATTCCCCCTACCCCAGCAAACATAAATGTTAAGAACACACAATTTCTAATGGAATAACAATTGTTTATGTCAGGTATATACAAAAGCCTTGCCATGGAATATTTTCTGAACTGTCACTTTAACACTACTACTTCTAATAAATTTGTAATGTGTTCACATCTTCAGAGAAATGTTGCCATAAACCCATGTAACATTAGATGAAGATAATTGCAGTAGCAACTGCTATACCTTTTATGCTAACACAAATGGGCAAAGTGCACACATCGCTCAATTTTCTAGGAAAACAATAATAACATCATGAGTGTGGAAAAATTATTGGTAAACAACATAACATACCTTGACAGGATTTGTAATAAAGTTCACCAAAAGTAATGCAACTGGTACATTTTAACTCAAACAGCAGTATTTTAAGTTGGTGAATCTAAGCAGACTTTCCAGCTATGATACAAATTCCTTAGCCCTAGGTTGTGCTTATATAGTGTAGATGAACCTCTCTAGACATGGCGAATATATACATTAGGTGCCAGCTCATTATCATTCATGAATCACTCAATCTGATCAAGTGAAGGGCAGATAAATATGGTGTGAGGACCTACACAATGCCATACACATGCACTAGCAGTTCAACAGTGAATATTGAGAAGTGGAGCTAGCTAATGGCCTGCAAGTGTGACTCAGCAGCAGTGCATAACTAATTAAGTGTTTAACACTCCTGCTACCTTGATGTATACTTACAGAGAGTGTGTTAGGGAAAATACACTTGCACAACAAAGTTTGTGATTATATTAACTGACTTAGGGTATAACCTTTGTAGGACCTTTATGAATATATGCTTAAGAGGTAACTGTCTCTGAGTAAAAGTATCTATAAGTTATATCAAGTACCTAAAACTTAAACATACAATAAAGTTCTAAATAACTGCAGATTATAATACAATCATGTTACAAAGGCATCATGAGAGAGTACTGCTCACAAAAGAAAGTGAAGAACACACTGTTGTATTACATGCATTTGTTTGTAACATGATTCAGTAGCTTAACTTGTACAAGTAACCCATTCATGCAGGCATCTACTATGAAAGAACAAATGACAAGTGTGAGAAAATGGGTATACTGATCCCTAAATGTAAAGTATTATAATGTGAAAGCTTGAGTATACATGCTCTACTTTCTCTGCCTGATAATATCTGTGTTGATATGGAAAATACAGTTAATCTTGTTAATGTTTCATGTTAATGCCATGGTCTTGATGTAGAGAAGGTGATGTGTGTGTTAAAGTAGGGATCCTTGATGTCCACATTTTCATGGTATAAGACTACAAAGTTGAGAAATCATCACAGTGATATTTTTCCCTTTTTTGGCTTCATCCTTTGTGTGACACTTGGCATTGTACCTCAGAGACTGTCAGTGGTCAATAGAAGTGAACGACAGTTCACTTCCCATTGTAAAAACTCAAAAATGTAATTTGGAATGCCATCAGTAGCACAAATAAGACTGGTGCCAGTGCACTTCTGTCAGCACTCTGGACAGTACTGATTGCCAAAATTACACCTGTCTTGTAAATTTCTGTGTGGCTCAATGTGTTTCTGCAGTAAGATATGAGTAATAGCACCAATAACTCATGGTCTGAGTCCACCTTTGGATATTTTGAGCTTAATATTCAAAGTTAAAGAAATGCTTGTGTCTTGAAACCTGAGCTATTAGCAATTGTAATAGTACATATTATATGAATGCTGTAACAAATTTGACATGGTCTAAAGTATGAGGAAATAAAATTAGCAACATACTAAATTTTAAAATATGGATACTTAATCAAAACATTTGAAATATGTCAGAACAAGTAATCATGAAGGTAAGACATTTCCTTAAAAAAGGTATAAAACTTACTGGTATATGTTGTATACAAAATGACCTTATGCAAACTCCTGCATGTTCCCTTTCTCAGTAGTTGTCATTACATATAGGCATAATGATGTTTAACAGAAACTCAAGTTGTATGGCAGAGTGTCAAAAGAGTGAATGTTTCAAGGTAATGCCATAGATGCTGGGTTCAGTGCTAGATATTTTAGAAGGCTACCATTTGAATAAATCAGCACACCACTCAATATAATAATCACTTTTTTATTTTTTAAATTTTTTTATTCATCTTCTTCCTTTGCGTGACACTTGACAATGTTCAGTGCTGCCTGTCAGTGATTAATAGCAGTGAACAACAGTTAATTTCTCAAGGCCAAAACTGAAAAAAAAAATTAATTTGGAATGCCATCAGTAATGCAAATAACTTGAAGTGGAAGTCTTTAATTGGAATGCATATGTTTTATATATAAATAAATATATATATATATATATATATATATATATATATATATATATATATATATATATATATATATATATATACATACCATAGTTACCTGTTTGCCTAATGCTTATAATAGTACTGAGATTGATATGTTTTGTGACTACACATTCATATCTGGTTGTGCCAAATTTTACCATATCTATGTGTAAATTTGGTTATATTTTTAAATATTAAGACGACATGGAATTGATGGCATTTATCTGTTTTTTTCTTCTCCACTCTATATCGCTTTTTTATTTTTCACTTTTTATATGTTTTTCTTTGTTTTGGAAAAATTCTTGCAGCAGCAGAAATGACCATCATTACAGGGATCTAGACCTGCCATTGGAAATTGGACCACCATATATCCATAGATGGCTGCGGTGGCACCACCACAGGCAGCACAGACACCCAGCATATCTGGGACATAACCTGACAGTGTTGCCTCCACAGCTCCTGGTCTACCTGCTCCAACTGCATCAAGTAGCTCTGTCCTGGGGGATGCTAGTGAAGTGTTATTCACCAGGAGTAGTACTGGTGGAGGTGGGGATTTCAGCACCTGTCAGGAGCTGGCATGGCTGTGGAGGACATTATAGAGAGGGGCCTCAGTGCCCAACTCAGTAGAACTGAGAAAGTCCTGCAACGAATAGCCAAGATGATGCCCTGTTCAGCACTGCCCCAGGTGTCTGCAACAGGAGACAGTGATGACAGTTCTGAGGGTGAGAACTAGATACTGTCTGTACTCATGCTGGATGTGGATGCACCTCTGATGTCTGTCAGTCATGCCATCCCCTAACCTTTTGTGTCCATCACCATCCCTGTCTATCTTGTACATCTTGTATGTCTATACCTGGTACGTACCCTACCCTACCTACCTCAATCTCTTATTCCTAACCACCTTTCCCAGCATTCCTCTCTACAATAAAAACTAAAATAGGCACCTGTCCCACAAACAAATTACACTCCACTCATAGCTCTCCACTTTGATTATGTGCGTGTGTCTGTCTAACACATTTGATTTGATCCAATTGGTCACACAACATTATTAAGTTATCACCAACACCTGATATGGTGCCTATCCAAATCCCTTGAAGTTATTGTACAACTTTAGAGTTATTTTGTGAAGAAGCAGATAGTTATGGTGTTTTCCAACCACCATCCTGCATATTCCTTTATTCTTCTTCGATGTGTTACTCTCTACTTGCCCCCCCCCATTTCAACCACTGTCCTGTGAAACCCTTTTTCACACACTTAATGTGGTCAAAAATAGAATCACACATACCACACATGGTCAGAGATAAAAAAAAAACTTTGACATTTTTGACCTTAGCACTTGCAAGATACTTGGTATCACACACCAGTGCTGAGTGATGGTAAATTGTCTTTCACGTCATGTGGGAAAAATCTGAAAATTTTAACTTGAACTGTACTAGTACGGTTATCTTTGCACAAATGTGCTTAGCCTCATTGCACTATAGGAATACAGTCAGATAGCATTATTAGGAGACAGTTGTTATATGTTTATTAGACTGCAGGATATAATGTAGATCTTATGGGATGTTACATTTCTCATTATTGTGATGAAGTCTGATGTTTGCATTCTCCCCTGTCTCAGTCTTATGACACAGTCCCTGCCAATGTATGATTTTTGCTATATAATATATGCTTTCCTGTGTGGTGTGTTCAGATAATGCTCAGGTCTATATACTGCTTTTTTACATAGTTTCAAGGGCTCAGATCCACAACTATGTCAAACATTATTTAATGTTTTTTCATATTAATATTATGTATGTAATTGTCGGCTATATATGCTATTAACCCACCAGTATCCTGTTTATGTATCACTCATGGTTCTACCATCCTACACTTCCTTTCTTCCTAATGGAAACACTTTATTGCACAGAGCATGACTGAATCATTATGATGACAAACCTAAAAGTAAAACAACATGAAGATAGCTAGAAATGGACCATAAACATAAAAGTTCTTATGTCGGTCTCCCTCTCACACTATCTCTCTGTGATCCCCCCCCACCTTCTGTGACATAAATCTTCATTCTCAATATTTGTGTGATCCCTGGCATTGAGCAGCAATTACAACTGATGGTAAATGACAGTTCACATCTTACGGCAAAAACTGCTGAGTTTTTACCTCCGACTGCATTAGTCTGCTGCCCCTAGTGCTACTGTGCTTAGCCTCATTGTGCTAATAGCACTGTGAGGAGACAGTTATTATCATAAGTTGAAAACTATATAGGGTTAAATGTGTACTATATGCGATGTTTCATTTGTCAGTACTGTTATGAAGTATGCTGCACACAAACTCCTTTGCTTCATACTGTTTTCATAGACCCTTCAAATACATGTGTTTTAGCACCTGGCATTAGCCTTCCTTTATCGTGTGATCAGCTAATGATCACATCTGTAGACTGTCAGTGAAGACCAGCTGGTGTTCTAATCTGGCATCAGGTCTAAAACTATCAACATTATCAGTTCTGATTAAAATTTGCCCTGTGAAATTATGGATACATATGTCATTCTACCAGCAGTACACTGCTTGGTCCCCTATTTGGCTCATAATCATCCCAAGCCTGCTAGTACCTTTACAGCAATAAATGCAAGACATTTGGTCACATCACAAATTTATGGGGTGTCAATTATACAGCACTAGGCACAACTGAAAAGTTTTGTTCTTGTACTCATGGAAGTTGGCATAACTAATTCTTTAGCATTGCTGTGCATTTTCTGAAGTATATGAAGTGTGACATGTAGATACATATTATCATGTAGTGACTTAGCACTCAGTGGTGTCATACAGATACAACTGAGTAAGGAACAACATGCTTTAAATATGTGGACAGTCACTAGATATGAGGACAGTCTAAGTATGCATCTGTATTATCCATATAATGAATAATTTACTGCAGTGTCATGAAAAATGTGTAAATGATGACAGAAAACATTAACATGACACACATCTGTTCTTAAATGGATCAGAATCAGAACTGTCTATATGTCTGTACTTCTTATTTGCACAACGCTTGGCATACAGCACTGTAGACCACTGTTAATTCCTGTTCTAAGTTCAAAACCTCAAAAAAGTAATTATGCATGTGCAAATACTTTGCCATGATTTTCAAAAGTGAACTTGTCAGAGATGCACGTCAAGAAGTGATTTTTGACAAAAAAAAATTGTTAGTGACGTATTACCTGTGCCTGTTTTAATGCAAGATATTGACTTGGAGAGACAGCTCACACCACTCTTTCAATCAGTTTTAAGACACATATATTCATTGGACCACTGTGATGATGTCATGCTTTCATATATCCTCTGTTTCACACTTAGAAAAAAACTTTGCCTGTGGCACATGTGGTTGATACAATATTCTACAGCTTGTGTACTTAGGTAGGTGTTGAAATCCAGCAGTGATTAAATAGTATGAGTGAGCATGACTAGTGCAAGAGATGAATGACATCCACTGCAGTTCTAATGTTTAGAATTACAGTGGGAGAGGGCTCTGCCATTAGTTTCAGTCCATTTTAGCCCAAGCAACTGCTTTGCATCAAACCTTTTAGGCCTAATGTAGACCTTTCAACTCATTGATGATTTCATGGC
This sequence comes from Protopterus annectens, assembly GCF_019279795.1. Taxonomy (NCBI): domain Eukaryota; kingdom Metazoa; phylum Chordata; order Ceratodontiformes; family Protopteridae; genus Protopterus; species Protopterus annectens. The sequence goes on from NC_056729.1 coordinate 289,189,615, forward strand.
ATTCAAAAGAATTCTGTGACCTTTGTGCAAGGGTTCTCTGGTGGTGCAGGAAGTTAGTAGTAATGTCTACAGCATATGCATTTAGACAGGCATTGGTTCAAATCTGGTAATATGTATATGCAAAACTATATTGACTAACAAGACTGGCTTACCCAATAAACAGTGATATGGCTAACTAACACTTGTGTGAAAAGTAACATGGCTAAATCCTTTTGAACCCTCAGAAGAATTTTTAATGGATACATGACCACCAAAAATCTTAGTTCACACCTTGAAGTGTGTTCTTTCTGACACTTCTCCATTAGATCTTCTGTGGCAGAAAAAGATGACATGCAGCTCTGTAGAGGGTGGAACATGATTGTCAGGAGTTTGAATTTGGTAAGGTTCATCTGTCAGACAACGGTGACAGACAGGAGTGGCCTAGTCCAAAGAGTAATGATATGGCACAGTAACAGGGCCACATTTGTTAGGGCTCAGACTCCATGTTAGGGGAGCCATAACTATTGTAAAACCATGCTGATGCAATCCCTAGAAGTATGTTCTTCATTACATTGCAGATATACTTCTTTCTGTAATGTCAGTTGTTGCTACATATATCTGTGAGGTCTGACCTCAGACATGTGTTAAAGTCTGGCAAGTTGTAACTGCTGACTATGCCAGACAATACTTACAGATATTATTTAGTTCTCTCAAAATAATGCACTGTATTCCATGACTTAATGTAAACATTTTCATATACGTTTTATTATTTTTTCACACTATAGGGCATTAAAGGCAATAACGGCTTGCTTGTCAGTTCTTGAAGTGCACCATGCTGCAAAATTGTCATAGAGTGGGAGTGGACCTATATTATAATACTATCTTGTGTTTTTGTGGTGGGTAGGTGATATTAATGCAATCATTACTGTGCTTCCATATGAGCATGCCCGTTATAATGTTGTAGTACATGCGCAATGTTTCACACAAGGTACATTATAGGTTCATAAGAGGTTACTAGGCTAATGGCCATAGGGCCTTTACAAGCTTAGCAATGTAAAAACTTGAGTACCCTTATTGACCATAGTTAGATGGTCATTGTTAGCAGAGTGATTACGTGATCAGCACCGACTGCCCCTGTCCATGAAGGACATAGGTGCCACCCCCAGGATGAATTTATGGTCACCCATCCAGTTGTCAAGGTTGTGCTTGAATAGGGTCATTGAGGAGCTCTGCTTCACATGGAGTGGGAGCTTATTCCAGATGAGTAGTAATCTCTGGGAGATATATCTGTCTCTCCAGCATGTTCTGTTAATGTCACAGGCTAGGTTGAGATCCCTGGAGTGAGTTATTATTGTCCCATTTTATTTGTGGATGTGCAGCAGTTTCATTATGCCAGGGTCCAAGACTGCTCTGTAGGCCAGGCACAGCTCACCTGTCAGCATACTGTATGATAGAGTAAAGTGACAGGGCTTTAGGTCTTTCTATCTATGTCATGTTTTGGAGGGCCTGGATTCTCTTGGTAAGAAACATCTGTGGTCTCTCCAGTTGCTGCATGTGTCTGGTGAGGTGCATACAGAAAGGAGCATTGTACTCAATTAGTGGTCAGGTCAGGGTCAGGTACAGTGGCTCTATAACCTCCCTGGTCTTGGATCTGCTACTCTTATTTATGAGATGAACAATGTAGAATGCTTTTCTTACCACTACAGACACATGGTGATTGAAGTTTAGATTGCTATCAACCTGTGTTCCCAAGTCTTGCACCACTGAGTTTGACCTTAGAGGGGTGCTATCTATATCATAATGAGTAGGGGCTACTTCTTTGCCAAAGGCAATAATGAGGCATTTTTTTGTGTTAAGTTTTAGTCCATGAGTTTGGCACCAATCATTTGTCTGTGTCAGCACTTTCTGTAATATATTAACATCACTGAGGGGATCTATGATTGCGCACAGTTTACTCTCTGTAAACTTGGTAAGCCACAGGCCATCTACCTTCACCTGGACTTCAGAGAAAAAGATTCCAAACCTCAACCTTCCCTCAGGAAATATCATCAAATATAAATCCCCTACTATCACTAGGGAACAGGTCCTTAATGCTCTCTCTAACACCAAGAACACTGCATCAGTGGGCCCAGACAATATCCCAAGATGCCTTCTAAATAGCATGAAACATGATCTATTGGGGCCTCTGGAATTAGTATTTAACTGAAGCCTCCAAACGGACTTCATGCCTCATGAATAGAGAAAGGCAACAGTCATCCCTCTGCACAAAGGTGGGCCATCCACAGACCCTGGGAACTACAGACCCATAAGTCTCACTAGTCTTATATGTAAAGCCATGGAAATAATTATCATGGAGATGATCAATAGAGATATAGTAAACCTCCAGTCACTGGACCCAACCCAGTTTGGTTTCGTCAAGGGCAGATCATGCCTACTCAACCTGGTGGACTTCTTTGAGAAGGTTACCAAAGCAATGGATGAGGGCAAAATCATTCACATAGCCTACCTTGACCTGGCCAAGGCATGTGACACAATACCCCACTCGGGCATTGTTAACAATCTCAAAAGGTTAGGCACAAACCCGTATGTCACCCAGTGGATATCCAACTGGCTCACAGATAGGATCCAGGAAGTTAGAACTGGGGAGTCCACCTCAACAAAGAGGCCAGTCACAAGTGGAATCCCTCAGGAATCAGTCCTTGGCCCACTCCGTTTTGGCATTTACTTTTCAGAAGTCAGGACCAGTGTCAGTGGTCTCGGGCTGACTAAATTTGCAGATGATTGCAAATTAGGAGCTGTCATTGAATCTCACACACTGACACAAATGTTCTCCAGGAGGGGCTGACACCGACAAACAACTGGTGTCAGAGCCATGGACTAAAACTAAATGCCAAGAAATGCATAATAATATATTTTGGGAAGTCATCCATCCCTGGTAGTTATCATATTGACAACACACCCCTTAGAGCTGACCTATGGGTTATGGACTTAGGGACACACATAGATAGTAATGTAACCTTTGATCATCACGTGTCTTCAGTGGTGAGGAAATCATTCTATGTTGCGCAACTTATAAACAAAGGTATGGCATCTAAGTCCAAGGAAGTCATTGTTCCACTGTATTCAGCATTGATCAGACCTATCATTGAGTAGCAAAATAAACACTTGCGGACTCACCACAAGAGGTCTATAGAATGTAGAAACATGAAACACTGTAACTCCACTTAAAACGAAAAGATCTTTTATTCCAGACAGCAAAAAGGACAGGATAAGCGCTTTCACGTACTCAAATGTACGCTTCCTCAGATCTATTTCAAACAAAATTCATTGAGTTTAAATACACACTAGATCCATTAATTGAACCTAATCAAATCAAGTTAATTGAATAATTCCACAATTAAGTGGCCAACTTGCTAACCCAAAGAATATGAGTTCATTCTCCAGTCTTTCCTTAATATACATAAATAATGACCTATATAGTCATTCTTATAGAATATTTATGCTAAAATAACACAATAACCATTAGATGATACTCTAGAATATACAAAATGATATATCAATATACATGATATATATAATATAATACACATTTAGATCAATAAAAAACATTTGTGTATATATAAGTTGACAAGACAGCCAAATACCAAATATATAGCACATACTATCTCCTAGACTTAAGAATGGATTTAAGAGAGATATATTGATTAATTCCAGGGGGTTGATGGGCTCTGAGCTTGAATATCCATTCAAGCTCTCTATTCTCCAAAAAATTAATCAGATCCCCCCCTCTCTTATTACAACTTACAATCTGTAGCACCCTAAACTTGAAAGTATGGTCACTATAAGTGATGATATGCTTAGCTAAAGCATTCAGTTCATTCTTATGCTTGATGTCATACACATGATTATATATCCTTTGCTTCAGCTTCCTTTTAGTTAATCCCACATAGAAAGCTGGGAAAATATCACATGTGGCTAAATATATAAGACTCTCAGTCTCACAAGAAGCATGAAACTTGGGTACAAAGGTGTAATTCAGTGTTGGATGAGCAAATGTCTGTTCATCAGTGATATGTTTGCACATATTACAGCGCTTACAGGGATATGTTCCTTCTCTCTCCGTGTTCCTTGGTGTTGATCTATCATCTGACCTTGAATTAGAACAAATAAGTCTCTTAAGGTTTTTATTGTTTCTGTAGGCAAAACTAGGAATATCGCCTACCAGTCCCTGGGTCTGATTATCCACAGTAAGTATTTTCCAGTTACTATGTATGATACCCTTCACTGCTTTGTTATCATTAGTGTATGTCATGGTAAACCTTATTTTATCTATGGGGGTCTTACAGGCCCTGTTTACATTATATCTCTGATTCCTCAATAATGATGATGTTTGATGTTGTCCAAACACTTCAGCCCTAATTCTTTTCACCATTCCCATATCATAACCTCTCTCAAGAAATAAGCTCTCCATTAAATCAACCTGTGCCCACTTCATTGATTCATCCTTGCATAATCTACTTATCCTAATAAATTGGCTTTTCACAATCCCCGGGAACACATGCCTCGGATGCATGCTGTCAAAACTCAAAAGGGCATTCTTCCAACAAGTTTTTCTATATAAGTTGGACACCAACCTACCTCCCTTGATGCTCAAGCTCACATCTAGGAAGCTTATTTCCTCATAAGAAGCTTCCATGGTGAATCTCAAGAAGTCCGTGGTACTCTCAAGATATATCAAAAATGATCTAAATTCCTCTTCTGTCCCATCCCAAACAATGAGGACATCATCCACAAACCTCTTATAAATAATAATCTTCTCATACATTTCATTCCCAAATAAAAATTCTCTTTCCCAATGGTAAACTACCAAATTGGCATATGTGTTGGCACATGGTGTACCCATGGCCACTCCCCATTGTTGATGGTAGAGTAAATCCCTGTAGGAGAATATGTTATAGGATAATACCAGATCTAGCAGCTGGCAGACCAAAATCTGCTTATCTCTGCTAAAATCAGTGTTGGTCTGTATAAGTTCTCTAACTGCCTGAATACCTGATTCATTGGGAATGGAGGTAAAGAGGTTCTGAACATCAAGGGTGATAAGTAAATGAACTCCTTTCTGTAACATAACATCCAACTGTTCTAATGACTCTAATAACTCATAAGTGTCCTTCAATATAGTTGGAACTGCATTAACCAAAGGTTTCAATGTCTTTTCTATGAAAATAGATATATTCTCTGTTGCCCAACCCTCACCCGATACGATAGGTCGCATAGGGGGCGGGAGAACGCCCTTGTGCATTTTCGGCAGTCCTTTGATAATAGGAATCTGAACATGTTCTTTATGAAAGAAATCATAGATTTCTTTAGGATTTGTTCACACATTAACATGTCATAGAGGGAATCTTCTATGGCTTTACATATGTCATTTAAAGTATCCCTAGTAATTTCCAAATATGTGCTACTATCACTCAACATTCTATGCATGTATATGACATATTCATCTGTATCAAACAGAACAATTCCACCTCCTTTATCTGCTGGTCTGAAAACTCCAGCAAAGCTAGAACTTCCACTGAGTGACCTCCCAAACCTCTTGTATCAGAGGCACATGGAATATATGCAAATGACCGGAACATCAGGTGTTTCAGCTAATCGGTGATTCTGAATGCTCATGACTTGTTTCGTCGTTTTAATGGACAATTTCAGGCCAATAAAGCCAAACCCCACTAGCTGTGGATATGCATATTTTGGCCTTGTTATAACCTCATCAGCACAGCACAGAGTGTTTGACTAAGCATTAGAAACACGGGGCTGTTATACCCAGCTGATGTCCATTATCATTAGGGTCACTGCAAAAATATCCCAAACAACAAACTAAAACAATAAGCGAGAAGATCACTGAAAAAACAATCAGTAAAAACAAAATGAAAACTCCAGCAAAGCTAGAACTCCCACTGTGTGACCTCCCAAACCTCTCGCATCAGAGGCACATGGGATAAATTTGTTGTTTGGGATATTTTTGCAGTGACTCTAATTATAATGGACATCAGCTGGGTATAACAGCCCTGTGTTTCTTATGCTTAGTCAAACACTCTGCTTGTGCTGTGCTGATGAGGTCATAACAAGGCTGAAATATGTAGATCCACCGCTAGTGGGGTTTGGCTTTATTGGCCTGAAACTGTCCATTAAAACGACAAAATAAGTCATGGGCATTCAGAATAGCCAATTAGCTGCAACACCTGATGTTCATAAGGGTCATTTACATATATCCCATGTGCCACTGATACAAGAGGTTTGGGAGGTCACTCAGCGGAAGTTCTAGCTTTGCAAGTTTTCATTTTGTTTTTACTGATTGGTTTTTCAGTGACCTTCTCACTTAGAGTTAACAGTATCATAATGATTTCACAGGAGTGCATGATTCTTCTCAGTATGTCCCCATTTTTACATATGTGTACACTGCTATTACAACTTCATTAGTGTTTACTTCATACATATAAAATTATTAACACATATGAGTGTTCAAACATCAATCATGTGTATTAAAATTTCCTTTGATTACTTCCAGTATACACAACAAAAGCAATGTAGTTCCATATATCTGCCCCAAGGGTGTAGTTAGGTATATTCAATGTTCTTAAGTGAGTAGGTTTTTTCTAAAGTGCAAATAGTACATATTTTTATAACTGCCTGAACTATTGTATAATGTACATTTCTATATAAAACATGCTTTCCTAATACAAATGTACTACTAAAATAGCCTTTTATGGTTATAAGTGGCAACAAGTGAAAATAAAATCCCCTTTCTGAAGTGCATAGAACAGCTGTTTGAAAGCTGAGTACATTTTAAATGATAGGCAGATGGAGAGGGCAACAGCATGAGATATGGTACAAAATATACATTTCTGGTTACACACTTGATGTGCACTACCTGCAGTACATGCAATATCCCCTAATGTATCTGCTTTCCTTGCCAACTGTTATGTCAACTCTCTACTTTAAAATACTTTTACACATATCACATTTACTCCCTTTGTTACCCTGTAGCTGCATCCATTTCACCTCTTTTTGGCAACAATTTGTTTTTGTTATGTAGACGCATCCCTGACTGAGCAGGATTACTTCTATATTATCGATAATTATAATTAGCAGTGCTCGTACAGTAATCCTAACTATGTAATTCCAGTTGTCCTTGCATTGTATTGTACCATCTGCTCACGTTCACTTATTGAGGTTAAGCTTATTTACAACCTAGTTTTATACTATGTACTCGAGTCTGTCTCTCTGTCTGCCCTTCAATGTGGCCACCAACAGGTGTACTGGCCATGAACAGGTGTTGGGTTCCTTATCAGAACATGTCGCACTAAGACAAATGAACAACCCAGTTGTTAAAGCAGTGAGTGGTTTGAATCCAGCAGTGACTCGTGACGTGTACATCCTTGTTAAAGTATTCCTGGGCAAGTTTTTTTAAACATACACACTAAGTCAAATTCCTATACTTGTGTATTCTTCTTGTAAAATGCCTTTGAATGTTTTCCAGTAATGATAAATCACTTTTAATTTATGAACAAAGTGAAGAATTATACTTAATGAATGGCCTATCATAAGATTACCCTAGAGAAAGCTGACATCTGGGTGGTCACTGAGATATAGATTAAAGCCACAGAGAGCACACTGACAGTGCAAGATTATAATACATTCCACACATTTAGACCAGCTACTACACAGACAGAGATTAAAGGTGGAGCTATTTTGATTTACATCAAAAATAAATATACCTCAAGGGTGGTTAAACAGGACAATGCACTTGAGCTTCTCCACGTTCAAGTCACCATAGGCAAAATTCAGTACTACTTCCTTATAAGATATAGGTTCCCCTCTATGACCCAGGAAACCTACACCATGTATTTAAACATATTGGAAACACTCACCATCCAACCCAATACCATATTCATGGGCGACTTTAATTACCCCACTATTACATGGGAATCATATATGACACCAGACATACAGGCACAGAGATTCCTTGATTTTGTAAACACAAACTCCCTGGACCAGATTGTCAATACACCTGCAAGGGGTAAAACTATACTGGTTCTGATCCTCACTAATATTGGAGAGTGCTGTACACCCAGTAGTATAATGTCTTCTCTGGTAACGTCAGACTATGAAATGGTCTCCTTTGAAGTAAAAATAAAACTTGGAACCCCAGCTAACCCTGTGAAATTAAGGACCTACTCTAAGCTAATTCCCTACTATTAAGTGATATGCTGGAAAAATTTCAAGCCCCTGTAAATCATGAGAACACTGCTGCATACAAAGAAGTTTTTCACAGAAGCCCTATACAAACATGTTAATAGCTGTATAGAGACAGTTGTACCCATGAGGAAGAAGTACAGAACTAACTCAAAAAACAAGCGACTCTGGTGGAATCACAAAATCAATCAGCTGTAAAACACAGGAAAGAAAATCATGGCAAAAATTAGAAGATGCAGCACCTAGTAGGATAAAAGCACTCTCATCAAACTAAACAAACAACTCAGACGACAAATAAAGTCTACCAAAGCCAAATATTAAGTAAATGTGACCTCCCAGGCCAATGACAACCACAAGGCATTCTTTAGCTATGTCCGCAACCTCAAAGGCAATACACAATTGTGTGTAGAACCCATTGTAAATGGAGCAACCTATACTGAGCCAGAAGATATAGTAAACCTACTGTCTGGCAAATTCAGCTCCATCTTTACCCCTCTCTCCAGATCAACCATCCCCTTAGGAAATACAATCAGATATAACTCCCCCTGCTATCACTAGGGAGCTAGTCCTTAATGCTCTCTCTACGACCAAGAACACTGCATCAATAGGCCCAGACAATATCCCAGGATGTCTTCTAAATAGCATGAAACATGATTTATCAAGCCTTCGGGAATTACTATTTAGCTGCAGCCTCCAAACAGGCTTCATGCCTCATGAATGGAGAACAGCAACAGTCATCCCTCAGCACAAAGGCAGACCATCTACAGACCTTGGAAATTGCAGACCCATAAGTCTCGCTAGACTCATATGCAAAGCCATGGTAAGAATTATCATGGACACAATCGATAATGACATAGGAAATCTCCAGACACTGGACCCAACCCAATGTGGTTTAATCATGGGCAGGTCATGTCTACTCAACCTGTTGGACTTCTTTGAGAAGGTCACCAAAGCAATCGATGAGGGTAAATTGGATCACACTATGTATATTGACCTGGCCAAGGCATTTCACAACCTCCCCCCACAAAGGCATTGTTGGCAGACTTAAGAAGTTACTTCAGGAAAAAGAAAGTCACACCACCGAAGGTAGTCCAAATCCAAAGCAAAAACAGACAGTTGAATGTACCACCATGAACAGAGCATAGATTTCACATAAAAACTTTAATGCAACAACACCAGTAAAATAGGCAAGCAGGACAAGTGCTTTCAGCCTTAGCTTTCTTTAGATCCTCTTTACTGGGCCTAAAACTGAATGTTTAAAAACTTGGATAGACCAATCACGGTCTTTTGAAAACCATTGCATCACTTCCTCATGCAGTAGTTGTCACTCAAAGGACCACTCCTTCAGTTTATATCACTTTCTCCTAGTAGCTATGAAGCATTCTCCATAGTAGCTGTCACTCAAATGAACACTCCTTTATTTTGGGCCAATGGTGTTGAAGCTGTTGGTATCTCCTCCCATTTAGACCATGTTCTTTCAGAATTGGTTTCAATGGTACCATTCCATTCAAACCTGGAGGGCAATCTGCCCATAGGTCTATTATCCATTTGAGTTCTTCTACCTCCATTCTATTCTGCAAGTCACCTCCTCTCGATGTTTCTTTTACAATAGAGATGACCATAAACTTGAATGAGTGGGTGTTATTAAGCTTCACGTGAATACAGGGCATTTGTTTCTTCTTTATTCCTTATATCAGATAAATGCCGTAGGATACGCTCTTTTAGCATTCTCTTTGAGCAAAGAGAGCATGTAACAATATAAATCACATTTTTGTTGGTACAAGTAGTCCAACTTTGTAAACTATAGCATTTTCCTGTTTTTGGATGTTTGAAAATGTTACTTGTATTAATCAAATGACAAGCCTTACAGCAGCCACATTTCCAAGTGCCTCTATGTGTATATGCAATATTATTTGCTCCTCTACTAATGCCATCCTTGTGGCATAACAGCCTCTTCAAGTGTTTCTTAAAAGAGCGTATCCTACGTCATTCATCCACACTTATTCCAAGTTTAGTGCTTTCTTCCCCTTGAGTGGGGAAGAAAGCGTTAAACTTCTTAGTCCCTTGATTGGGGAAGAAAGCGCTAAACTTGAAATAAAGTGTGGATTTTGTGCCATTCTGTGGTGGTTTTCCTGTCCTTTGCTGGTGATTGGATTACTTGAAGAAATGAAATAAACAAATACATTTTTTTTTCAAAAAAACATTTATTTTGTAGTAGTAAGATTCAGAAACAGAGCCCAAGAGGGCACTTGTCAACTCAATCTGATCAATGTGACAACGGCTTTGTGTGGACTCAAGCTATTCTTTTAACAGGAAGAAGTAGGCAGCTAAAAAAATATGCCATCTGAAATATGTTATCAGCTCTAGAATTCAAACATATAGTGCCTGTCAGTAAACAGCAATCAGAAATCTAATATTAAACTTTAGGAAACCAGAACCAACACATCATTTTATCAAAACAAACAAGTGCTATCAGGTGACACTGCTATTTTCGGTTAAAGCCAGCTAATGGAAAATGGAAGTGCCTCTTTTCAGATGCAGTAATTATACTGAAATTAACTTACATGGTGATGAAACTTTTTAAGCAATTAATATTGTAGAACGTATAGATGACATGAAATGACCCACTATTTCCACTTCATATGAATGATAAGAGAAAAAAAATTGTCATTAGTCTTAAACTTGTTACATCCAGGACTTTTGGCCAAATAGCATTTCAAAGAAATCATTTTCACTCAGCAAAAATGTACCAGCCACTTTTTTTCTGTCAGGGACACATCCCAGAACCTTTCTCAGTTTCTCTTAGTTACACAATCAAAGTCAGGGGCAGTTGGCTGAAGAATAAAAGATTTCCAAAAGTTTGTCAAACTATCTGTGTGATAACATGTTTTCCACAACCATGATTTGAAGGAGAAACATTTAGGTGGCCAACAAAACACATTGTAATCCAGCACAAAATCATATAGATGTGGGAGTCTATATTCACTGGTGAGAGGATTTAGACACGGGTATGATATCTAATGGGAGAAATATTCTGATGGAGAATTATTCTATTAAGTTTGCTATCTTCTTACTTCTCTATAAATTACTTTATGAAATAATAGTTATCGTTTGCACTATATAGTAACTGCAGAATGCATTAGGTAAAAATTGCTTAGTTGCTTATTTACTACGATGGATAAACAAAAAGTCCTTCTGAGCCAGAGATTCTTTTAAATGGGAATTACAAGAATTATATAATGTACATTGCATGATATGTTTTTATTACAGCTCTTCTGTTACTTTATAAGAACATCATAAAAAAGATGTATAGTGTGTGTTTGTGTGTGTGTGTGTGTGTGTGTGTGTGTGTGTGTGTGTGTGTGTGTGTGTGTGCGTGTATGTTTTTAAGGATTGTGTTCTGCAGGTTTCTTTCCCTTGTTGACATATGATTTCAGATCTGTACAATACCACCTGAATGTGTTGTTTTTACTATTTTTTATGGTTATGTTTTAGTACAAAAACATTTCCTGCTCAATACGTATACTGATAATTTGAATTTCGCATGCCTGAGTCCCCTGGCAAGATTTAAAATAAACTAATTTATGAACTTCTGGTCTTATTTAGAATAATGATTTGTAGTAATACCATACTCCTGAGACTATCTTCCACTTGTTATGCAAGTTGTTTTCTAAGAGGCTGTGGCATTCTCCAGAGAGAGAACAGATGTACAAAACATATTGCAGGCATACCATCTAGTATATTTTGAAAAGAACACTTTCATGTCATTGCAGGATTAAAGGATTATAAGAAAAATTTTAATTATATCCATTGTGTGACTTCTGTTTATGGCAAATTATTTTTTTTTCTTGCAAAATCATCTGACTGCAGAATTCATTTATTTTGTTTTTTTTTTTTTATTTTACTGTGTGTCATGCTCAGGAATAAATTCACCAAGAATTCTTGGCAGTTCCCTTTACTGCAGCTGACATTTAGTTGATTTTTTAACAAGTGCTGCTGCTGATAGTGTAAAAACAGAGGGTATAACTTTGCATTTTTCCTAAGTGAAGAATGTAGCAGCCCTGCAGAGACAGAATAAATTGCCTTTGCTGTTATATTGATTGTCTTTGCTGTTATATTCATAGATGGCAACTTTGAAAACAACCTTGACTGTGAGATGTTTCTTTAAACTTGGTGTTTGGATGGGGGTGGTTATAAAGTATAGGGTTTAGAGGACAGGGTGAGGGGATGGACAATGATGCAACAGAAGTGCTACACAACTGAACTGAATGGGTGTTTCCCTTTTGGCTTGCAAATATCTGCCAGTACTTTTACAGGATAGAAAAGGTAATACTAACATCAAAATGTCAGTGAAAAATATGAAGCAATGCACTTGGAGCTGAGTGACTATGATATCTTGGCTATAAATCCTGAGACAGTGAGTTTTATATGAAATCCCTAAATCTTAAGGCCAAATCCTGAGAGTTCCCACATATGGTCACCATATTTGGGATATATACAGTTTTTGAATGTACTGTAAAAGTGTGTGTATATATACGGATTCACTTCAGAAGTTCAAAATACTAAAATCTCGAATTTCAGTATCTCGAGCCCAAGAAGTGGAATCCACAAAACAACGAAAACTAAAAACCGCGAAATTCAAAACCTCGAATACCGGAAGTTTTGAATTCCGTGGTTTTACTACACTATCAGACACACACACACACACACACACACACACACACACACACACACACACACACACACACACATACAAACACACCATATACCACACAAACTCACACAATCACTCTACTACATGAAAGCAGGGGGCAAGCCCCCTTGCACATCCCCCCTACTTAAATATTCTCACTCTGAGGTTGCACTACATACAAACACACACAAAACACCACCACACAAGTTGCTTTCTCTTTGCACACACACATCTCGGCAACAAAACACACTGACACACACCACAGCCCCTACCCAAACCCCTTAACACACACACACACTTACCTGAATACATGACCATAGTGGAACTTTAGAAGCACGAAATTCAAAACCTCCAGTATTCTAGGTTTTAAATTACGCGCATATAAACTTTCGCTATTATGTGGATTCAGCTTCTTGGGCTCGAAATACTGAAATTCAAGATTTCAGTATTTCGAGCTTCTGAACGGAACCCATATATATATATATATATATATATATATATATATATATATATATATATATATATATTCTGGTGTTAAGATTATCATTTCAGGAAAAATGGAGTAGTACTAAGTAAACTAAAATGTAACTGTATCATTTTAAAATATATTATGCTTTCTTTCACAGTTCTTCCTCTTGGCTTTTCTCTTTCTTTCTCTCTTTTTATATGGATCGACTATGTATATTGAACCTCACAGAACTCTGCATAACATAAGCCTGATGTCTGTTTGTAAATGGCAGCTTGACAATACACATTCTTTAAAGAATTTACTGATAACTGCTGAATTTATGAGCAGCTGAGACAGCAGTTTAGAAAGGTTAAGCCCTCCTCCCCGCGTGGAGAGCTTTGAACTACATCCCCTTACTTTACTATTTTCATTCCAAGGTCACTGCACATAGTCACTGACTGCTAATGTAATGTCTGTCTCACTCTTTCGCTAGGTGCATCTACTTTGGACCATACGAACTCACTCACTCACAAGCAAGCATATAAAAACTTGCTTGACAGAGAAGCAAACAAGTGGACATGAGCATATGATAGCTCATGCCAGTATGCTCAAGCAATATTTATGTGTGGGTGTGTGTGTTTATGTGTCTATTGATATAGATGTACAGCTATATCAGTGTAGATATATAGACGCATAGACTGATACATCTTCACCATGTCTATAGACAAATACATAAAGTTAATTTCTGTCTGTGCCCCTTCCTCTTGTCTCACCGTTTACTGCTCCAGCATCATAACTCTAGCCTTGCAGTGTCCTAATATGATATCCACATTCAAATCACCCTGTTTTTGTACAGCTGTGTCTTGCCAGCAGCTGTCTACCTAGTAAGTGGTGTGGGGCTCACAAGGTAAAACAGAAATTGTTAGGGCGATGTAATCTGGTGACCTATATGCCCTTTGATTGATCTTATCCTTCGAAGACCACACATATCTATAATAACTCATATGCAGATGTCTAGACTGTGAGCTACCCAGCTTACATACAGTGACTTTGTCTGTTTCTACCTTTTACCTGAGAGATCCCACATAGCAGAAGAGAAATGGAGCTCACATACCTTTGATGTGTCTACTCACTGTTAGCCAGGCTAACTGCTTGGATTATACAAGGAATGATCAATTTATCACTTAGGTGACATGCAAAATGTGCATCACATGTCGACCATTCATTACATGGTACAAGCAACACATTGACAGTCAGTACATTGAAAAAGGAAACACATTTCTTTTTCCAGTGCACTATCAGTAACCTGACTTCAGTTCAAATTTGTCTGCATAGTGCTAGTGTTATGGGAAGGGCTTTTTTCTTGAAGTTAATATGCATGTTAGGGTTAGGGTTAGGGTTAGCACTTGCTCCTAACCCTAACATGTACCTTAACTTTAAAAAAGCCCTTCCCATAACACTGCCACTAAACAAGACAGCTCAGGACACTCACCACATGCTCACACGCACTAAATCCCTATCATAATCTTCTTTTTTCAGGTCTCCCATGGATTGTTATCTATTCTTGACTATAACCTTCTTGGCAGTGCTATTTTTGAAAGTGTACAGTAGAAAAACAGAGCTCTTATGTTTTATTTTATTTTTTCTTTTGTGTGTAAAGTTCAAACTGATTGTAGGTGTGGGGTCTCAGTATGCATTCACGGGTTTTACCCTAGTAAGTACTTCTAGCTTGTATCAGGATAAGTCACCGGTGGGTAGTATATTTATTACCTTAATGTTGCTAAGATATGTTTCTTGTTTTCTGTAATGCTGTAATAGCTGATGCACTGTTAAAGTCATTAATTACTTATTTGCCTTTTTGTTATGAGCTAGATGATAAAGAAATTGTACCACAATGGTGTATTGGTATGTAGATTTTGTTGTTACTTTGCTTAGAAGTTGTTCTGAGGTTATATAAAGATACAGACAAACCCACCCACTTATTGCTAAACTTGGCAGATTCATTTTGGTAATTTGAAAAACAGTATGTCAGAAGTTTCTGGGTTATTTTATGGACTTGATTCTAAACAGTTTGCACTAAAAGCAAGGCACTGCCCTAGATTTGCAAATATTCACTTAGTATTTGAAATTCTGAAAGGGTCTATATTACATTGTCGAACTCACAGGAGTTCGAACGATGTAATATCGAACCATGTAGTTCGAAACCCAAGAATTACGAAAACACAGAACAGCGATTTTTCCCCCAGGGAAAAAAAATCGCTGTTTCGGGAAAAAAAAAAAAGCACTTACACTTTAAACTTAAACTAATGTGGGGAGCTTAGCCCCACAGACCCCCCCCTACTTAAATATACCAACTCCGAGATTGCACCACAGTGGAGTAAATAGCAAAGCCCCTAAAACAGCCCACCGATTTTTTTCCCTGGGAAAAAAAATCGGTGTGCTGTGGCTTCACTATTTTTGTATTTTGAACATTTGGGTTCGATATTACAATGTTTGGACTCCTGTGAGTTCGAAGTTGTAATATAGATCCTTCTGAAAGAATGCTTGAAAGTGTATGCAGATGAAGTAAATAAGCACTTGGCATCTTACACAACATTAGAGACCACAGAAATTTATACCTAGGATGTACAATGTGGACACAGAAATTGTTAGGGAACACAAGAAACCCCTCTTGGCATGATTTGTGGTACTTGTGACTTTGATAGACGGACTGATTAATGGAGTAAGAAATGTGAATTTTATCGAGGTAGAATGATACAACACTGGAGAAATATTATCATTTGAAGATCCCAATCATATTATAGCTTGGTGTGATAAGCAGAGACATTTTAGTTGTGATACTTTTTCACATGTTTGATATAAGCTTGTTTATGTCTACCATAAGCGAATGCAACTAAAATATGTCAGTAAGTACGGTAATGGAAGAAATATAAATAATGAACATCATTTGTTTTAATTATCTGTGAAATGTTTTAATTTTTTAAGTGGCATGAACTGAAACTTAGTAGTGTCTGTGGTGACAATACATAAACAGTTTATAGAAATCACTCAAACCTAGGTTCTTAGCCATGATCTCAGTGAAGCAGCTAATGTTATCACTCCCCATTGGTTGCTATATTTCATTACAAGTATTTTTGTCTGTTGGCTCAAGTTCTATTTTAATGGAATCACTCCCTGTATAATGTGTTCCTACCTTCAAAGTATGTGCATTTTCATAATGTGATCCTTGACTATACATGTATTTGTATAGTGAGATTTTCATAGGACTTCAATATATCACTTCTACATTTCATGATTTTATTGTCAGTGCATACTATCAGCATGAAGTCAGACTGTGCTCTCTGCAGATGTCAGTTTGTCATAGGTTGTTGGGTGGTCCAGGAATTTGTTCTATAGTTATATATTTGGCACAGTTTGTAGGTTGTCATACTGATTCCTCCTTGTTTTGGATCCTACCCCACATCCCAAAGTCTGATCCTAATCTGGGGGCTTTCTGAAATGATCTTCTTCATTAAGGATGTCTTTGTGCATCAGTTATTTCTAGCAATTACTAAAGGTATTTAGTCAAGCAATTATAAATCAAGAAGCATGCTAAGAGATACACATGCCAGTTTCTTGTTCAGCCCACACAGTGTCTAAAAAGAATTTAACAGAACAGCTTCTTTGAGAAAAAGCTGCAGTGACATCACATACAAACATCCTAACAACAGCATTGCAAGCCATTCTATGTTTCTGTTTTTTTTTTTTTTTTTTTTTTATTTTCTTGTGGAAATCATGACAAAGTCACCTCCTTGTGGAAGCAGCAATAAAACCTACTTTGGCTATATGTTTTTGTGGATTTCTTCGCTCCACCATTCTTTTTCAGAAAATTGTGACATAGACAGATAAGGAAATCGGTCCCCCAGTGGCCTGATGCATGTCACTAAACAAGAATGGCCTTCACCTTAAATTTCTTATTTTGTCTATTCTCTACCTGTTAAGGCAACTTGTTAATTTGCAACCTCTCACTTTGAAGCAAATTCCAATCAGTTGGAAAGAATTTGTAGTGGTACCAGTCCATAAAATGCCTAAAAATGCACCCTACCCTCTAATTTCTGGGCCATCCTGCTGCTGTGCTCTCTCAGTAAAATCCTAGAGCAGGTGGTCGCAAGGTAACTTCAAAAACATTGATGTGTTTAGTACCATGTCAGAATGTTAACATGGATTTTGCACTGGTTATAAAATTATGACAGGTGTACAACTGTTCTTAAATGAAATACGGAGGAGAATGTACAATACAGAACTAGTGCTGCCATTGTTGTTGACAAAACCATTTGATGTGGTTAGTAAGTTCTGTTTCTAACATAACACACTGATGGTTCGCCTTCAGAACATTGTACATTGTTTATGCACAGTAAGAACAAAGCTTAATAATGTATTTTATGGACTAGAAACTCTTAACTTTCTGGTACCTCATGTCTTAGTCCTTCCTTGGCCCAATATAATTTTTTTAATTCATCTCTTCACCTTCATTACACCTGTCTGATCTTTGTGTTGTTTGTGTATGCTGATAATCTGATGCTAAGATGTCAGTCACAATCAGAAGCCAGCATCTAAAAATATTCTACAGTTAGACCTTGCGAGACTTGATGACTAGACTGGAAAAAGCAGATAAACATTAATTACATAAAAGCAAAGGTAACACCCATTGGAACTTTAGGACAGCCTAGTAAGGTACTCATATATACACCGTTTGAAACACTGGTTAATACTGTTAAAAGATGCTGACATCTGTCCTGACTGGGAATCAGTTTGTGTAAATTCTTGCAATAGTGTAACCTATCTTAAATTTAAATACCAACAATTTATGCGTCCCTGCAATTGCTAGAAATATGTATTGCAGGATACAGAAATCAGAAAAGGAAATTGTAGAAGAACAGACAATGCTAACTGAAATTGAATAAAAGCAGAAATTAAAAGGAAACAATTAAAGAGAAAAGTTCAAGTCTGGGTTTATTTTGGTTCTTGAAAACTAAATACGATGTAAAGATTAAAAAAAAATATTTCAACAATTAAAAATAAAAGGAACTCCATATTAAAAGAAAAAATAAAACACAACAGTACAGGCAGACTATAATAAAATAAAATAAAATAAAAACAATGTAATAAAAGGATGGGCATCAGTTTAACTGGCTGTTAACAACAATAGAACACTAGTATACTATTTTAACTTGGAAAATGCAACAAATGTTATCATACATATGGCGAGCGACTGATAGAAAACTGCATTAGCTGAAAACTATAAAGAAGAAAATGATGTTGCATCTTAATAAACCAGTTCAGAGAAATGTGAATACTTGAATACATTCAGCATCTGAGACTCCCACAGACATTCAGGTTGCATGATCCAGAGGAACGGCTCTTAAAAACAAAGGCACAAATGTCAGTGTGCATTCATGCTATACTGCTGGTTGTGCTAACTGTACCAGTGGGAACTGGTAAACCAATACCTGACAAACATAGCTTAGAAAGCAGGAAAGATACATTAGCACAATGGCAAAATGAAAGCATTGAAAAGTACTGAAAAGGACCAAAATCTAAATTTTAGTAGGTGATGGAACTAGCAGGATATGTACCTTTGTTGAAAAAGCTATGTATTGCCAAGTAAATGTTTCCATTTTCCTAGAAAAATACTATACCGTTTCATTATTTAGACTATTTAAACATTCAAAAAACATGATATTCCATGAAATCTGGCATTTAGACTAGAGTATTAATTCGCTATAACTCGTTATAACTTTCTTCTTCTATTTACTACTAGTAACTAGTAAAACTGTTAGTGCACTTTATCTGTACTCAGAATCAGTTTTAATTTTGTTTATACAAGTATGCAGTAAAATTATAATAAAATCATTGTAATGACCTAAAATTGCATTTAAAAATTACTGGTATAGTTCCCAGAATTTCAGATGATTTTTAATAGCTACAAATCCATGTCCCTGAGTATGCCTAAAGTTAGGAAAAAAAGAATAGGAATGCATAGTCATAAGCAGAGCTAGAGCAAGCAGAAGTAAAACAGCGAGAAAATGCAGAAGTTAAAAGAGAATGATGATGCATGCAAACGTGTGAAGTGCTGATGACTGCAGGCAAACAGGACAGGACACTGAGCTCTAAAGAGTGGGATTCATAACAAGACATACAGCAGGTGGTTAGGAAAGCAGGAAAAAGACACTGAATAAAATATATTTTTTAATTTAATAATAAGGAGAATACACATACTTGGGGTTAATCTAAGGATGGTGGGAAGGTTAGTAGCATGGTAACTAAATGGCAATACCTCTCTTTCCTACATCCTGTCACTCTGTCTGGGGTTGCTCTCATTTCTTCCCACATCTAAAAACATACTGGTTGACTGAAAACATACTGGTTGACTGAAGACTCTAAATTATCCTGCTCTTCTAGTATTGACCATGACTGAAACGGGTTCAAGAAAGACTGGTTCACTTACCCAGTTAGCTAATAAACAAATAAAAATAAAGGAAAACCACCCAGCTTATTAAAGATTCAAGTGAACATTTTTATTTTCAGAATATTGAGTTAATAAGTAAAGAAAGCAAGCATATGAAGGAAAGACTGAGGA
This sequence comes from Protopterus annectens, assembly GCF_019279795.1. Classification (NCBI taxonomy): domain Eukaryota; kingdom Metazoa; phylum Chordata; order Ceratodontiformes; family Protopteridae; genus Protopterus; species Protopterus annectens. The sequence continues at coordinate 289,209,610 of NC_056729.1, forward strand.
GGAACATGTTTCTAGAAATGTCAAGAATATTCTCTGTTAGTTGATATTTACTGAGATGTGAACCACAAAAAGAATGCACTCCTGCAGTTAAAGGTCGGTCCAACACATAAAAGAACAAAAAGAAAATACAGAAGTCCCGATCAACATGGCTAAGTAAAAAACAAAACACTTTTATTGATTAGCACTTTCACAGATTGAGCCGCTTCATCAGACCATTACAAACTAAAACAGTATTATAATGCTATATACTCAAAACCTATAAACAACAACCACTAAAATCAAGCTAACAATTAAACAGTTAATTTAAGTCAGCAAACCAGCCTACAAGCTTGAAAAGCAGGTTTTAAAAGAATAGTTCCATTCAGTCCAGGTGCTTATGGGCACGAAGTACAACAATCCATTTCATTTCCATCTGTTCCACTTGATATAACTACATCCCCACCCCGAATACTTTCCACAAATAACTGTAAAACTAAAAACTTAAAAATGTGACCATTAAAATCATTTATATGTAAGCAAGGGCATTAGTTGAACAACAGTTCCTAATTTCACCCAAATGTTCTAAAATTTGTTCCTTAAAAAGACAATTGGTCTTTCCAACATAGAAACTAGTGCACTGTTGACATATAGCTAAATACACCAAATTAGAAGACACTCAGCATAAAACTTAGGTACAAATACCCTTCTAGTTACAGGATGAGTAAAATTCTTCTCTTCAGAAATGAACTACATGCTTTACATGATCAGCAGGGATACATCCCTAGCCTATCAGAATATACACTTCCATTCCTATTACCATTAAACATACCATAACAAAGAAGCCTTTCTAATGAAGGCTTATTCTTATATGCATGTCGGTTTATCACCCACAAGTTTCCTGACCTTTGCATCAGTCAACAATACTGGCCTGTGCTTATTGATAATGTCACGTACAATATGGGTATCACTGGAAAGGTCAGACTAATCTCAGTGTTCCCATCTCAACTATTTGAGCATATACTAGGTCTCCTATTCTTCAAATAGCAAGGATATACAACATTCTCCCTATCAACAAGCTCAACATTTACATGTCGCTTAACTTCGGACAGGGGATAACCTTTCTCAACAAATCTAGAACAGAGGTCATCAATAGCCTCAGTATAGGCAGAATCTTCAGTATGCAACCTAGACATCCTATATACTTGTCCTTTTACTACATTCGAAAAGGCATGTCGAGAGTGCATACTGCTGCAATGTAACAAACCATTCCTCCAACAAGGTTTCCTAAACAAGCTTGTTCCCAGAGTACCATCATTCTTCTTAAAAACACAAACATCTAGAAAATCAATATTGTCTAATGAATAATGTAATGTAAACCTCAAAAAAGAGGAGCTATTTTCCAAATATTGTACAAAGTTATGGAGCATATCTGCCGTATCAGCCCACAAAATGTATACATCATTGAAAAACCTACCATAATACTTAAGCTAGGGGGTATAACCATTGTTTCATAAGACATACTCTTCCTCCCATTGTGCCATCACCATGTTTGCATAACTATTGACACAAACAGTCCCCATGGCAACCCCTAATTTCTGTAGGAAGAAGGCATCGTCCAGTACAAACACATTATTTTCCAATATGAGTTCCAACATGGAGCAAATACTAGTAATAGTTCCATGATTGTAATCACTATGATGGGTAAGAAACAGCTTTACAGAATCAACACCACCCACATTCAGTATCACCGTGAACAGCATACAGACATCTAATGTAACTAAAACATAATCAGATATATTACCAATACTCTCAACATGATCATACAGAGAAGTGAGAAAATGCTCAGTATCTTTTAGCACTGCAGGTGCATTGTCTAAAACAGGTCTCAGTTTCTTTTCAACAAATACTGACAAAGGTTTGGTCAACCACCCACGGCCAGAAACAGTCGGTTGCATTGGTAGTTGTATCAAGTCTTTGTGAATTTTAGGTAATCCATACAATGTTGGTATAACGGGTTTTTCCACTAACAAAATATTTATATACTCATAATCAATAAGTCCATCCATGAGCAATTCATATAGGCCACTATGTACACGTTGCACAAAAGTATTTACCTCAAACCTCTGGATTTTACTATAGGTCTTCATGTCAGAAACAAGTTCATTCATGCTCATAACATAACGTGCCCTGTCCATGACAAAAATAGCACCCCTTTATCTGGAAATCTTTCATTAAAACATAAAAAAACAAAAAACAAGACAGATAAGCACGTTCATGTTATTGAATAATGCTTCATCAAATCCATGAAGAATAGTGACAACGATTTATTAAAATAAAAGATAACAACCAATCACATATCAACAAGACATTCACTCTTCTCTAATTACAATTCACAAAATTCATCAAGTAAGGAGCCAATAAAAATTCTTAAATTCAAAGTATCTTATCTAATTCGCCATTGAAATCTCTTATTGTTCAGTCATTAAACCATACATTAATAATAGTACTAATTTCCTTAAATTCACATGCAACATTAAAACAGACAATTTACAGTATTTAGATGTCGATTTATGGAAAAATAATGAGAAAAATTGTTTCATGTCCAAAATACATCGTAAGGACAGTTATTCAAACATGTTTTTACATTACAATAGTAACCATCCCATGTACCAAAGGAAAGGAATTATTAAAGGACAGCTCATCAGAGCAGCAAGAATATGCAGTGATGAGACTGGGTTTAATAATGAATGTTTGTTTTTAATGAAACTGTTCCAAGAAAGGGGCTACCCAAGGAGATTAATAGAGGGGGTGATGGAAGAAGTAAGAGGTCAAAGAAAAGAGAAGTACTTTCCCTTACTGGGTGAAGACCATGGATATAAGAGTAAGAACATGGACAAAAAAACAAACATTGAAGTAAAAGAGAGTGAATGCTTCTTTGTTCATACAAATTGCAACGAAAGTGTAGAAATAGAAAAGGCGATTAGTAAATATTGGCCTATAGTTGTTATGAATGAAGAACATAAAAAATTGCTTGGGGGTAAACCACATTTTATTAGAAGGCGTAATAAAAACTTGAAAGAAATGCTGGAGACAAACGCAGAGGTAGGGCAAGGTGCGAGAATTGGAACATTTAAATGCAATAGTTGTAAACAGTGCCCTTATATTATGAACAAAAAAGGGTTCTATCTGAGGTCTAGGAAAACATACATAAAATCCCCAGGGTACTTTAATTGTAAGGCCAAAGGGGTGGTATACCTTGGTTTGTGTAAGTGTTGTCAAAGTTTTTATGTTGGAAAGACAGAGAGAACACTTGCCAAACGGATATATGAGCACCTCTATGATATCAGTAAAAGTAAAGAAGCAAATGCCTTCTATAAGCACTCCTTAGTATGTGAAAAAATGAAGATAGAATTTATCATTCTGGAACAGGTGAACCCCAGAGGAGGTGATTGGGAAACATCATTAGAATTTAAGGAGTTGCTTTGGCAAATTAGATTAGATGCGGCCAAAACCCCAGGACTAAATGGAGCTATTAGTATTGGTAGCCTGCTAAAAATCAGAAGGGCCAAGTTATAAATTTATAACGGAAGAAACTATGTAACACACTTTAGAACCATTACTAGACAAAAAACGAACAATATTCAAAGGGAAGATGTAAAGGTTGAATTTGGAGCTGCACTATGAGCAGTGAAGTATGGGTTACCGAGATAATTTTGGTTTGAATATAACACAGCAACAAAGGGTGGAAATAAATAAGGAATAGACATGTCCTTTATGGAGTAATAAAAGAATTAAGGAAGGTGCAGATGAATGTACACCTTCACTAGTTTTTTGTGACGGGTATCTTAAGATCATATTTTTAAAAATTTTATACATTGATGTTTTAAAATAAGGGGCATGCAGTATGAGTAGTATGACTATTATTTTTATTTTTGTTGATATAGAAAACAGTATATTATAAATAGAATGTATTAGTAATGTGTTATAGGAAGTAGTTTATATGTGCAATGATTTTTTACATTTTTTATATTTGTAATTTTCTATGGCATATGTAAGGCAATTGTCATTTTTAGGAGGGTAGAAATAATAATATGTATGGCCTATGTATTACCTATATAAGACATTAATATAACATAACAGGTATTTTACATTCATTCATTCTGAAAAGATGAGTTTTAAAATATAGGACATTCAACAGATGTTTAATGACAATTGGATAAATGGGTAAATGTTCATTTTATGTATATGCATTTCATGTATATGTATGTATGTATTTATTATCAATATGAATAATGAATATGATTAAGGTATAACCAACAAATAACAAACAAACAAAAAATTGGTTAACACTATTATGTTGTATCAGGAATATATATATATATATATATATATATATACAAAAAGTATTCCTGTGGCTTTAAACTAAGTGTAAGTTTGTAACTGATTGATTATTAATTAATTAATGAAGGAGGGCAAATAGTATAAAAGAAGTTGCTGGGAATGAATTAAAATGTCTTGATAAAGCCTGGGAGGGCGAAATTTGGATGTTTTGTGTGTTTTTACGCTTTTTGCTGGTGGAGCTGCATATTAAAATCTTTTTCTGTACTTTGGTCTGACGCCTGGACATCTTACTTCGTTGATTTACCAGTTGGTATTGTGTTCCAAAGGAGTTTTTGGTTGTTCTTTTCAGTCATTAAACCAATCGGGTCCAACGATTCTAAACACCAATGAGATTGTTACTCAAAAGATATGACCAATCAAAATATTCCAACAGACGTTTCTATATGTAGAGGCTAAACCAATAAAATCTATTGAGTTAAAATCCAATAAGGTCGGAGCTCAAAATGCTGTCACCAATCAAAGCTAGCACATTAAAAAAATGAGTATGCAGACCAAAAAATTAGTTCCAAAGTGCTTTCACTTCATCAGAACCATAAAAAATATATGAAAAAATAGTGACAGCAATTCTTTAGAATAAAGAAAAATAACTGATCATATGTCATCAGTGCATTCATGCCTCTCCAATTACAATTTGCAAAATATGTCAAGTAGGGAGCCAATAAAAGTTCTTAAATTCAGTGTGTCTTATCCAATTCACCATAGAAATGTCTTATTATTCAGTTATTAGACCAGTCAGAACAGATAAATCTAAAAACCAATGAAATAGTTGCTCAAAAGGTATTACCAATGATTTTATTAAGAAAGGGGGTTAGTTATGGGGTATTACAAGTATAGGAATGTTTGCTGACAGGCACGTTTTCAAGAAGTTTTTAAATTGCAGACAATATAAAATATTTCTGAAGTTTGTTGGGAGAGAATTCCAGCATTTAGCAATACATACAGAGTATAAGCAGTCATCATTTTGATTTTTTAGATTTTAGAGCAAGCACTAAGTGCTGTCTCAGTGAACACAGTTCTGTGTGAGGTGAGTAGCAGTTTAATAACTGGTTGGGGTGGCCATCTGTCTGGACTATAGAGGCTGTTGGGGGCAGTCATATATAAATCAATGATGGGAGGAGGCAGGGATAGTTAGCTATGATCCACTCAGTGTTTAATTTACTGTTTTATGGAGTAAAACGTTAATGGAAAAAATAATAAGTTGGCTTAATGAAAGGGAATCCAGACAGAGAAAGAGTGGGACCAAAGAACAGGACAGTGCAAGACTCATAATAAGTGTTAGGTGCTGCAAAGATATATGAGGGTGGCAAATTGTGGCAAATCCAGACAGAGGAAGCATAGACTCAAAGAAGACAGTTATGGAAGCCATTAATGAAAAGAGAAGGGCCACATGCAATGTAAAATGTCATCCTAACAGTATTATCATTGAAAGATTGACACAAAAGCAATATGAAGCACAGAAGAGCAGGACACAGAATGTATGCTGTTCATGGATGTGTGAGTCAGGAAGAGAAAATACAGTCTCTAATTTAATGTTTATAAAAGAAAATTGAAGACACTCTTCTCCGGGTCAGCATCTTATCATATTCAGTGATGGATTTATTAGATGGCAGGGTGATTAAAAGCCCAGTAGTTCTGTGTGGAGCCTGATAAGACAAACCTGGGTGCAGAGTCAAGAGACTTTGGGAATCAGTATGTGGGGGAGTGAAAGGGTACAGTCACCATATGGGGAACTCAGGGAAAAAATGCTTCTACATAAATAATCTATGTATGTGGTAGTGTGGTAGCTCACATGCGCATGTGTGTGTGTGTGTGTGTGTGTGTATGTATACATAGGTTAGTTTGTATATATATATATATATATATATATATATATATATATATATATATATATATGTTCTGTACCTATGTGGTATGCCATTCCAATATTTGTGTCGAGTGTGTGTGGTTGTTTGATGGTTGTTTCATAGCAAACATAATGAGGATGGAGTCAAAGTCACCATCCATGAATAGATATGCCACATCTTACTGAAAGTGTAAGGAGGGTGGGCTAGTTGAAGAATGTAATTTATGATTACATTGTTCTTGGTAAGTGGTCTGAAGCACTGGATATATTGTACAGTACACGTTGATATAAATGGTTATAGAGAAAGATGTTTTGTAAGATATTTATTTCCTTATTTCCGTACTTGTCAAGGAACATACTACTTCCAGGAAGATCTCTAGGTCCCACAGACTGAGCTCACTGAACTACATATAACCCTAGATAGGAGTGATTACTAAGCAATAGCTTGTTACAGAACACTTACTTCTCCCCTATAAGATTCCTCAGTGCTTAAATGAACTTCCTATTAGCACTATATCCATTATTTTGGCTGATTTAACTACCTTTCAATAAAGTAGGACACATATACTTCTAATGTAGGATATGCTCAAAAATTCCTACACTTAGTAAACAAAAATTCTTTTGAGCAGTTAGTAAATAACAGACATAACATTCTTGACCTGATTCTTACAAAATGGCTGCCTATTGCACTCCTCCACTGATGTCTCATTCCCCAGTGAAACCTGATAACAGACTTATGGCCTTCTTATTTAAACTTTCAAAAGCCCCTAAAACAAACACCACTGAATTTAAGATATTCCAAACTCAACTTACTCTATGAGGAAATATCAGCATTCACTTCTGCGTTCACCTCCCAAGAGCTTGATACAACAGCAAGCTTCACTAAGGAACAGCATACCCATTCAGAAAAATGCAGTCAATAGACCCTACCATAAACAAAAATAATGGGAAATTCAAAAACAAACCATCCCATTTGTCTACCATCATAAATAAATAATTAATACTACAAATAAAATAATCTGCTTAAATTATTTAGTAGATTGACCCCTCTTTTCATGGATATCAAAAAGCATTACAAAAAAACACTATCAAGTCAATTAAAGGAGCCCACAAACTTAGGCTGGCATCAGAATCCAAAGATATGTATAAATCATTCTTTGTCTATGTTAGAAAACTAAGAAACACTATCCTACATTGCTCTGAACTTATTCATGAGGATGTCTCCAACTCTGATCCAACAGACATTGCCAATATCCTTGCAAACACATTTAGTGTCAGTGTTACCCCAAGGCATCTGTTCATAGCCTAGAAATATCTTAATCTCTTTCTCCACTGATTATCTGTAATGATTATCTACTGAAAGTATCGTTCAAGATCAAAAATGCTTCCTCTATGGGACCTGACAATATTCATGGCTGCATAATTAATAGTGTTAAACATGTCCTTGCAAACACACTCCTTAAACTGTTTAACTTAAGTTTAGCTGCAGGTTTTACCTTGATCTATGTCTCACTGCATTGGTGATACCCCTCCATAAGGGTGGCCTTACAACTGACCTGGGTAATTATCAGCTTTAACATCCTCATCTGCAAAGCCATGAAACGTATATAACTGATCTCATAAACTATGATATCAAGGATCTTTTTAGACTTGACCTCCAATAGTTTGACTTTGTGAAGGGTAGATCCTGTCTACTGAATCTGGTTAACTTTTTTGAAAGTGTTATGGAGGCTGCGGACTGTGGCCATGCAATAAACACAGTGTATCTTGTTCTGGTTAAGGTCTTCAGCAGCATTCCTCATATGGATATCATAAAGAACCTAAATGCTTTAAAAATTGACCCATATGTGGTAAAGATGGTTAGCAAACTGGCAAAAAGTTATTAGGCATGCAGTACAGGAGACCACTGAAGATTTTAGCCATACTCTCAATTGCCCCAAAGCATTGTGTAGTTAAGTAACTTGCTCAAAGTCCCATAGCAGGCAAATGAAGATTGAAGGAATCAAACCCAGTACCACAGGAAGTAACTTGATAAGAACTAATAGTCTTAATGCTGTGTGCTGACAGACACCACTGAGAAGACATAGGCATCATTGACAAGCTGGTGAAACTCAGTCTAAAGTCACATGTAACCCGCTGGATATATTGGCACAGTATCCTCCAAGAAACTTGTCACCAGTAGTGTACTACAGAGCTCTGTTCTTAAACCACTTCTATTTGGCATTGAAATGTCTGATGCCAAAGCTGACACTAAAGGCCATTGGCTGACCATATGGACAGTTGCAAGCTTTGAGCCAACACCAATCCCCAAGTAGTGCCTAACTCAGACAAAGCCATGGTGATAGGATCATGGTCTAAAGCTGAATGCTAGAAAATGTTGCATATATTGCAATTTGGGAAAATGAAGCTTTTCAACAATGACAACTACTGAGTCTCTCATTAATGACTTGTGAATAATAAATTTTCTTTTGACCACCAGATACCCATTATCATCAGAAAAGCTTTCTGCCTGTCCCAGCTGATTACTAAGGACAGCTGCCATCACTCATTAGGCCCGCACTAGAACACAACATGCCCTGTGGTAGGCACTTGGCCTACAAAGCTGTAAATATAAGCAGAAAGTATTAAAGTGACCACTGATATTCTTTAGAGTTTAGTGCTTTTGTATTTTCTCCTTAGATCTTCATGCAGAGAGACAAGCTCTCTGGCTAACAAAGTCTGTAGATGACTGCAAACTGAGGGTTGTCATTAAGTCATTGTCTGACAACTATTACCTCCAGAATTAATTCTCCCAATAAAACTCTTGATGTAGTAAAATAGTCTCAAACTAAATGATAAAAAAGTATAGTATCATCATTTTTGGTAAACAACCCCTCCTCTCATCATATTGTACAGACATCACACCACTACAAAACAAAACAAAAACGTGTTCAGGGTCCCAGGGGGTCCCTATCACTTCATTAAAACTTCAATCCATCGGAATCGAAGCCCTGGTCATTGAACTTAAAAAGTCGAACATCATTTCAGCAACCACTTACATCATCAAAATGTTTTCCCAGGGAAGGGAGTTAGTTATCCGCTGTTACAAATTTGCCCTTTTCCCCAATGTAGTGTGATCTCTGAGTTGGTATTTATAATTAGGGGGATGTGGGGGGCACAGCCCCCCACCTTGGTGAGTTTAAAATGATGTAGTTTGTCTTATGATCGCTCTGGTGGCCAAGTGGTTTTTCCTCCCTAGGAAAACATTTTGATGGTCTAACTGTTCACTGAAATGATCTTTGATTTTTTTAGTTTAATGACTAGGGGTTTGATGGATTGAGGATTAGATGACGTGATATAGATCCAGTCCCAGGACTTGGGTTGATAACTTACAATGTTTTGGTCATCATATGACAATGGTTGTCAGGAAATCCTGGCCAAAAGTCCCTGACCTACCAAAAAAGTTTGGAAGCTCTGTCCCTTTATTCAGTGTTTTTTTTAATTTTTGAGAGTGGATATCTGCTTCACTCACTGTGCCATTAGAGACACAGTTGTCCTGGACTTTCTGTATATCTGCAAGTCCAATATCTCCACTACTACTAGAACCAGGGATGTAAATTTTCACCAACAGATAAATAAAATATGGTGTAGAGACATATCTATAAACCAGTGTCTAAAAAAAATCCTCTGGAATAAACCTCCCCTGCATGTTAAGCAGTGTGACTCACTATCTTCCTTTAAACATAGCCTAGATGACTGGATATGTATCCATAAATTTACTCCAGTATGGTCCCACAGGAGAAAGGAGGTATGGCACTAGGGAGGGTACAGGGAAGGCATGAATCGTCCTAAGAGTTGGTGGTCTTGGAATATCTATGAATCTGTAATCTATGAATCTAAACACTTGCTGCATGGTTTTCTTCCTTATGAAGGGAAATTTCCTCTGCTATAGAAATTTATTGATTTATACTTCTCATTTTTCCCGGCTGAACAGTCTCTGGTTAAGAGTGAAAACACATCTTGTGTCTTTTGCTAAGTTATAGGAACTAGAAGAGGTTAATTATCTGTAAAATGTGGGAGGAGCAATTAGACACTAGTGATTTTAATTAAGAGGAAGACAATCTGTGCCACAGAATGGTATGGGACAATTTTCCCCAACTTTACACCTTGTTCCTGTTGTGTTGTTAATGCCAGTGTCTCGAAGTTATTCATCCTTATGTTAACTTGACTTCAAAATTACCTCCCATTCCACTTTCACTGGCTCTTGTTAGTAAACACAGAAATATTATTTTGTGAATTCATCCCCCTTAAACTGATTACATTCATTTTCCCTTCCACTGTGCTCCACAGACCCAGCACACTTGCTACCCACAGACAACTGCAAATGTAACCAATTACAGATACAGAGGATTAGCATCAGACAAAATCTCACTCAAATTTTGATCCCCCTTTGTATTGTGATTAAGCTGGTTATACATTGCATGTCATAAACCATCACAGTTATGCACTGATTTCAAATGTTTGCAATGTGCACATTCTATTAGCTGTTAGGTACGCTATTGGTTGACATCAGAAGAAAAACAATACCAGTAACCATGGAGTTCCTGAATGCATTATCCACCAACTTAAAAATTCAATTTTCAACGAAAGTGTTGCAGCTACCTCATGTTTATTGACAATCCACTTCTCATAACATATGGTGATTCCACCTGTGATCTATAGCTGGCTCTCTGGGCTGGGATTAGAAATAAAACAAGCAAAAAACAAAACAAAACAAAAAAAAATAAGATTATAATGCATCATAAGTCCCAAAATGGGTTAAAATCCTTGTAATACATATAGTGTTAGTAGAAGATGTAAACCCAATTTCACTTAAGCAACAATCTGTGCAGCAGTTGCTAGAAGTTGTTTGATCATCTGTATAATCACAAAGACTGTATAATTATTACACAAAGCAAAACAAAGCAACTGCCCTAACATTAGTACAGATGAGAATGTCCCCAACAGGAATTCTTAAGTCATAATCATTTTCTTTATTCAGACCATTGCTTTTTCTAGGTTATAATAAAAAATTGCTCCCTACATGTGCTTGTCTTAACATCATTGTTGGGCCATTCATGTATTTCCTGAAATACTTCAAATAAAGTGGCCCTTCCTCACAAAATATATTACTGTTATGTCAGTACCATTAACATGACCCCGCACAGAGCTACAGAAGCCATGAAATAAAAAAATCCCATACATTTTCCAAATATTAAAAACAGTATAAGCTAATCCAAAAAATAGTATTTAATACTTATGCACGCATGTTGCATATAAATGGTTAATTAAGCTGCTACTGATAGAACCACTTCTTATCTTGAAGCAGACCGTCAAAACCTGGCAGAAAGTCAAACTCCTGTATATAGCTAGTGAAGAAATCTAAGCTGCTGTAAGAAAAAAATGACAAAAATACCTATAATCAGCCTTGTCAAGAACATAGAAGACAGCCCAGAAATACTACATAAGCTGTCAGGAAATGTTGAACATTGTGGGTTAACTTCAAAGAAGAGAAAGGCTGCAAGTAAAAAAAGTATGTTCTTACTATTTATAGCTGTATAAATGAATAAAAAATACTTAAAACAGGACTAAAGAGACAGCAAAAATGCAGAAATCAAAAATTAACACATTTTGCCCATTTCATCACTGTTTTAAGTACCTGATGCCGTACAA
>NC_056729.1:289226523-289361523 GCF_019279795.1 Protopterus annectens
ACTGTAAAGGTCATCTTCATACTGATGGATCACTGCAGGACCCACTAGTGAGTCACTGTAAAGGTCATCTTCATACTGATGAATCACTGTAGGACCCACTAGTGAATCACTATAAAGGTCATCTTCATACTGATGAATCACTGCAGGACCCACTAGTGCATCACTGTAAAGGTCATCTTCATACTGATGAATCACTGCAGGACCCACTAGTGAGTCACTGCAAAAGTCATCTTCATACTGATGAATCACTGCATGATCCACTAATGAATCACTGTACAGGTCATCTTCATACTGATGAATCACTGCAGGACCAACTAGTGAGTCACTGTAAAGGTCATCTTCATACTGATGAATCACTGCAGGACCCACTAGTGAGTCACTGTAAAGATCATCTTCATACTGAAGAATCACTGCAGGACCCACTAGTGAATCTCTATAAAGGTCATCTTCATACTGATGAATCACTGCTGGACCCACTAGTGCATCACTGTAAAGGTCATCTTCATACTGATGAATCACTGCAAGACCCACTAGTGAATCACTGTAAAGGTCATCTTCATACTGATGAATCAATGCAGGACCCACTAGTAAATCACTGTAAAGGTCATCTTCATACTGATGAATCACTTCAGGACCCACTAGTGAGTCACTGTAAAGGTCATCTTCATACTGATGAATCACTGCAGGACCCACTAGTGAATCTCTATAAAGGTCATCTTCATACAGATGAATCACCGCAGGACCCACTAGTGAATCACTGTAAAGGTCATCTTCATACTGATGAATCAATGCAGGACCCACTAGTGAGTCACTGTAAAGATGAGTCACTAGAGGACCCACTAGTGAATCACTGTAAAGGTCATCTTCATACTGATGAATCACTGCAGGACCCACTAGTGAGTCACTGTAAAGGTCATCTTCATACTGATGAATCACTGCAGGACCCACTAGTGAGTCACTGTAAAGGTCATCTTCATACTGATGATGGTAACAATAGTTATAGCTTGTATACAGTGTTGCTTTCAGTAAAGAGCTCAGGGGAACCTATGGGTAGCAGTGCAGCAGGAGATGTGAAATAAAGAAAACAATCACTGTAGATGACCTTTAGGAAGTTACATGTAACCTGTGTATGTGAAGTAAATGATTAACAGGGGTCATGGTACTTGTTAGTGAAGCTTCACTGGAACAGCACCTGTTATCTTTCTGCCATATGTATTTACATGTGTATGCCTCTGCTGGGTGTGTTAACTAATAGCACTTCTATTCTGGGAAAGTCAAAACTTGTGTCTGAAAGTCAGAACATCATATCAAAACTGAACCCAAGATAGCAGAATTAATAATTTATTTTGATTATGATTTCTGATGTGTCACCTGCATAATTAATTTTATGTGACTTTTGTCCATTTATCTTCTGTACCAACATTGCTCTGAGGACTCTCTTGATTTATATGTTCTTTTTTTTTTTTTTGTCCTTTTCACAACTCAGTCTGTCTCAGTAAATTTGTTTACCATGACAAGAAGTGTCTTACTTTTAAAGGACAGAAAATACATATTTCCTTGTTTTTCATGCATATTGTCCAGAATTTAATTTCGGGTTGAGAGGGTGCAAGTACAACCTAAATTTGCAGGAGAACCTGTTAGAAAATTGGAAATCCTGGATTCAAAGATTTGATCTGAAGTTTACTGTCAGCAGCTTCAGTGACAAATCAGGATTCCACTGTGCCTTGTTTCCTCATGTCACAAGTGAGGAAGCTGTCAAGGTACTCAATAATTTTGCAGTAAAAAAGCTGTTTGGCTGTGCTGAAAGCTAAATTCCAGACATACTGTAAACTAAACATTTACTCTTTACCAGGAATCAAGTTGTACAACAAACTATCAATGCATATGTATCTGAATTAAGACACAGGGCACACAGTTGTGAATTTGGGTAGCTCTATATTTCATTAATGGGAGACCAAATAGTTTTCAGTCTAAGAAATGGCTATAAAAGAGGCAGGATGTTGAGAAAATCAGATCAAATGTTAGATAAAGAAATAGATATGGAGTCTATATTATGTTGTCAAAAGCTGTTTACAGTGAATACAGCAACATCGACCTTAAAACAACAAAAACCCACTAATGCGAATGGACAGGTCAGCGATTTTTTCCCAGGGAAAAAAATCGCTTGGCCTTTGCCATGAAATTGCCCTTTACCACACTGTAGTGTGATCTCGGAATTGGTATATTTAGTTAGGGGGGTGTGGGGGCTGAAGCCTCCCACTTTGTAGTGATTTGATGAGTTCTGATACCCTTGATAAGTGTAAGCATGGGCCTGGGAGATGAACCATTTACAGGTTACCTGTTTGCATCGGAGACATAGGTGCAAAACCAGGAATGAATTTCTGATTTCCCATCCAGTTGTCTAACTTGCACTTAACTTGGATTAGGGAGGAACTCTGCTTCACATGGATGGGGAGCCTGTTCTATAGATGGGGTAGTCTCTGGGATACATACCTGTCTCTCCAGCAGGTTCTATTTATATCACAGGCAAAGTTTAAGTCTTTAGAATGGGTAATTCTGGTACTGTTTGTTTTGTGGATATTCAGGAAGTCCAACAGAGTGGGGTCTAGCAATGCCCTGCATGCCAGGCATAGACCTCCCCTCAAAAGCCTGGAGGACACAGAATACAGGGATGGGGGTCTTGAGGTGGTTTGCATAGGACATATAACTTACGCCCTGTATTCTTTTAGTGAGGCACCTCTGTGGACGTTCCAGTTGTTGGATGTGCCTGGTTAGGTACATACCAAAGGGGACATTGTACTCAATGATAGGTCTGATGAATGCCATATACAGTAGAACAATGACTTACTTGGACTTAGATGCCATACCTTTGTTAATAAGCTATGCAACATAGAATGATTTCCTCACCACTGTAGACACGTGATGATCAAAGGCTAGATTACTATCTCTGTCCCTAAGTCCCTGACTACTGGGTCAACTCTAAGGATGTGTTGTCAATATGATAGTTACCAGGGCTGAATGACTTTCCAAAGTATACTATTACGTATTTCTTGACATTTAGTTTTAGTCCATGACTCTAACACCAGTTGTTTGTCTGTGTCAGCCCCTCCTGTGGAACATTTGTGTCAGTGTGAGATCCAGTGTAAGCAAAAGGCAGAGTTTGTATAAACAGAGTTAGCTATCAAGAACCTGATAAGTTAAGAAGCAATGTCAAAAGTTCTTTCTGGATGTCTGGACTGAAAAACTGCATATAAATGGCAAATCTATCATGATTAAGCTTGACACTGAAGAAGAAGACTGTAGCATAATGTCTGAGTCTACTTTCAGAAATTTGGCTTTAACTTTGCATCTAAGTCTTCATGTGTATTGTTGTCATATCCTAGGCACAAAATAAAGACTGCAAGTCAAATATGGTTTAACCATACCTACAGAAATAGAGCTTGACTAGCATTTCAAATAGCAGTTTTGCAATATCAGTTAAAACAACCCAATATACTTTGTGAAGATGCATTTGTGTCTATGTTCATAATTAAAAAAACACAGGATATAAAGCTGGAAAATGAAAAAAAAAAAAAAAACAAGCAAACAAAAAAACAAAATGACAGGATATAAAGATACATTACAGAATCAAAATGACCAGACTATGTCACAGAGAGTGTGTGAGAGGATAATTTCCATGTTTGCAGAGGCAGTCAGAATGTATGAAAATACACTACATTTTATACATTTGAGTGATGATAAGTGCAACTCTGTGCAAAATTAACTAGTACCGAACAGGAAGACATTTGTATGGAACAAAATGCACAATTTTATAGTTTTCAGACAAAATTTCTAAAGGAAAAGAGACTGTAGAAAAAAAATATCAGTCTTTTCAGCATCACTGCAGATGCAGAAACAGAAAGTTCAAATATATGTGACTAAAACTGATATCCTATACAGCTATACTGATTTATGTGAATGTATGTGATTCCTGAGAACTGAATACCTTATTAGACTATTATCAGAATATATACCAGTCATAATTGCTTTATGCAGAGTACCTAGAGCTATGAGAGAAAAGATAGATTGAGAGATTAAAAGAACAGAGCTGCTGGGAGTAATGTTCTAACAAGCAGAACAAAGATGAGACTGACATAGATCAACAAGATCTGAACAAAAGGATCATCAGAGGAATATTGTCCTTACAGACAGTAGATGAAGTACTTGTTATGTTGAATAATACAAATACTTTCTTAGTGCTGGATGGTAATCAGGGATTTTGGCAAATTAAATTAGATGATGCAAGCTCTAAACTGTGTACCTCCAGTGTATTCTTAGGCATATGTAAATTTCTGAGTCTACCATTTAGCATTTCAAAAAAGCACTGAAAGACTTTCAATATGTTCCAACTGAAATGACTGAAGATTTAAAAAGTGTAACATCTATTGCTGATGACATGTTAGTCTCAGGTGCTACCAAACAAAAAATTGTATTCAAATTATTAATCTACTAGACAGACTGAGATCACAACGTTTACAACTGAAAATAAAGTGTCAAATTTGTTATGTCATCTTCGAAATAAAAGGGTTGTCTTCTAACTGCTGCTGGGTTACAGCCTGACTGATAAGTTACATGCCACTGTAAATATATAGACTCCAACAGATAAACCCTCAGTAATGCAGTTCCTGTGAGTGGTACAATACCTAGCCAAGCTCATGCCACTGTTATCAGATATAATGCTACATCTGAGAAATACGTTTAAGCAAAATTCAGCTAAGTTGTCTTTAGGTTTCCTGCTTGATGGCTTTGTAAGAGTTTCTGAATTGTTAAATCTTTAATATGCTTCCTATAAACAATTCCCTAATCCTATAGTACAAAATGTTTAATTAATCAGTTAAACATAATACTACCTATCACATTTTTTTTTTGTATTTTTATGCAAAATCATTACAGAGTTTATCTGAAGAGCAAGCATTACATTTTGAACTATTAAAGAGCTGATGACCACTCTGTCTACTTTCAGATATTTTGATGCGGCATTACCTATGATACCTAAAATGGCTTTTAGCCAAAAAAGGCTAGGAGCAGTAATAATGCTGAGTGTCAGACCTGTTATCTAAGTACCAAGAGCTCTGGGAGATACATAAACCAGGTATGCACAATCTGAAAAGGAAATACTTGACGTAATCTTTGGACATCAGAAATTTCATGATATTGTGTATAAGAAGCATATCAAAGGTGAAACAGGCTGCAAACCCTTACAAAACATCCTCTAACAAATCACTGCACAAAGTACCTGTTAGATTACAAAGCATGGTGCTGTTACTACAGACATATAATGCTGACGTGCAGTACAAATAGTAATACTGCACATAATTGGCATGCTTAGTAGAGGTATTCTGAATGAATGCAGGGACAATTTGCTAGCGGTATGGATTATGATATTAATTCGAATGACACCTGAGAAGATTCAAGTATTTAAAATAGTGAAAAATGAAGACACAAAAATGCAACTGTTGAAAGTAGCCATAGTATCAGGATGGTCAGATCTTGCATTTAGATCCATTGATCAAACCATACCATGCTTTTGGAGCTAGTTTGCATATACTGTTTATTATTTAAACTTGCAAAAGTATCTCATCTCAGCTAAGAAATCAGATGGTTCTAAAAATCCATGATTCTCACTTGGGAATGTTTAAGTGCAAGAGAGAGCTAGAAATGTAATACATTGGTCTAAGATGATGGCACACAGTAAACAGATGTTGCAGAACTGTGAACCCATGGCATAGATTAAAAGCAGAGTCAGAAAGAGCAAATGATACTTCATAAAATTCCAACACGGCCATAGAACTATTAGCTGAAGTTCTCAGAAGTAGTTTCTCCTAAGGATACTTTGTGTACTTTAATGATCAACATCATGCCTCACAACCTGCAGACATTAAAAATAGGTACAATAGCCCTTGAAGAGTAATTACATCCAGCCAAAAATATGGACATCCAATAACCATAAAACATTGAATAACCCTTCCTGCTGCAGTAAGAATATGGGATACTACTCAGAAACACATTTAAAAACAGAGAATGACAAAGATGATGGTGAAATGTAAGATGTTATCAAAGAAAGAGTATAAAATCTGTTGATTTTAATGAACTATATTGCAAAATTGTACCCACAATCTGATTTAGTTTTGCTTCTGAAAAAGGGAGATGTAAGATGTGTATCCTCTTTCTCTAAATTATTGGTGCCACCAGTGTATTGAACATGTAGTGTGTTATTTGTGTACACTAGACATCATCAAAAATACTGTCTAATGAGAGGGATTCAGAAAATTATGTGAAAGGGTAAATCAAACCTTAAAACAGGAACCATCCTCCAAAAATAGTTATATTGTGTGCAGAGGTAAGACAGGCCTGAAAACAGGCAGTTGAGAAGTCTGATCAAATGCCAAAGTGTTTGTAAGACATGGAATACCCAAGTTATATCATATAATGGTCACAATTTGCATAATAATAGTTTAGACATTTTTCTTGCACTTCTAAGTTTCAAAATGCATCATACAAATGGTGAAAAAACATTGAGGAAATGTTGTGCATTAACCAGTATGGACATTTATTTGGCATTGCTAGATTATAGGAATACACTGCTATGGCCAATAGGTCTATTATCTTCCAAGTATTAATGGAAAGAAGGCTGAGAACAAGGTACCCCTTACTCTGTTGGTTCCTAGGAATGAAATGCAAGCATCAGAATTTACTGGACAAGAGCAATTAAAACAGAAGAGTACTATGACAATAGTGCAGAAAACATTAATTGGGAAAAGAGTCAGACTGAGACTAAATCAAACTTTGGGTGACAGCAAATGATCATTTTCTAAATTCAATATCATACTTGTTCTAGGGTAATGATTTGCAGTTATAGAGAATTAACAGAAGGGATTTACTAAAGATTCTGAACTGAGAATGCTCATCAAGGATTCATCTGGACAGATTCTATTTATAACTGATATATTTTGAAAGACTACCTAACCAAAATCTGACTCTGTTATTGCTCATTTCCAAGATAAACAATATCCCTAAATGTAAATAAGTCCCCATTCATACCGTACACCTCCTCACTTTCCCTTCTTCACTCATTTCCTAACTTCACTCAATTTCTCATGCTTGACTCAATGGGTCTACCTGACATTATCGAATTCTCACTTATCTGAAAATTACATTCATGAGACGACTTCGCCAAAACTTATTTGTAAGAACACCCAGATCACTGAAGTTGTACTCCAGGAACCTAACCACTTGTCCACCAAGGTAAACTTTGCCCTTTTCCCCACTATAGTGTGATCTTGGAGTTGGTATATTTTGTTTGGGGGAGTATGGCGGGCAAAGCCCCCCACTTGAGTGGGTTTGATTTGCTTTGGTTCATTTTTTTTTCATGGCGGCCAAGTGGTTAGTTTCCTGGAGTACAACTTTGGTGATCCGGGTGTTCATTAAAATATGGCAAAGTTATCTTGTTAATGTAATTTTCTTGTAAATGAGAATTCGATAATACAAAGTAGACCAGACTCACTATCTGAATATGCCATAACCCTGTTTTTTCTCTTACCTCATATTGCTATTCCTGTTTGTGGTATACTAACATACCTTAACTTTCTCTATACTGACTAAAATTTCTCTAAACATTAAAGCATTGTCATATAAGCTGTATTATAGCAATAACCCAGAGCTGGGTGTAGGTAATGCCGGATTTACCCACGGTTAGTGTGGTTTGATCATGACGGCAAACCGCAAGTGACCAAACAAAGCCATCCGTGGATAAATCAGTATTACCCACATCCAGCTGGGGGTTATTGCTATTATACAATGGTATTATTTAAGAAAAAAAGTTACTTATTTTTCTTAAATAATGTCCTTGTATAATGGTGGTGCGGTGTCCTTCCACTTTGTTTATGTATCCCAGGGCTTTCTTTTTTGTGCTGCACATGCATATGAGACTTTTGTTCTCACACTTATGGAGTACATCAATGCTTTGGAAATGAAGCAGTGGATAAAAGAAGATCTTTGTTACACCTTTTTTTAAAATACTTTAGAGGTATGAGAGAGAGGTAGGATGGAGAAAATACAAGGAAAATCAAGTACGTTTCTTTAGTTTTGAACAATGTACCTGATTTTTCAGGTATTTTCTCCGTACTGTCTATCTCATACCTCCAGACTGTCCAGATTTTTAATTTTATTATTATTTATTTAATTGTGAAGAAAACTTAAAATGTTATAGCATATAGCAATGGAGGAAAGTCCGGTCAACCTGACTTTTTTCTATTGGTATATCCTCGATTTACAACAGGCACTCTGGTTGGGCTAGCCAGTCAGTGTGCTCATTCTTTAATGTTAATGGCCCATCGTTTATAATTATTTTAAACCAATGTTGTCACATTGTCTAATTTGGTAAAATTATTTAAACTGTAGATGTTTTTGTATTAGTTTTGATGATTGTAAAGTTATTGTTCTTAAAATGTTTTTGTAATACTGCAAATGGTCAGCTACCCAGATGGACTTTCCAGGTAATAAAATGTCAATAAATAAATAAATGAATGAATGAATGAATGAATGAATGAATGAATGAATGAATGAATGAATAAACTGCAGGATACTGTGCCTAAGATGCCAGATAAATACTCTAGAAATGATATCAGGAAGGAGCCACAAATACGCAGGCAAGTGTGTAGTAAAATAACTTAGAACCCCATCCACTGAACACAAACAAAGGAGTACATCAGGAGCAAACTAACCAGAGGAACACAATGCCACATGAATGCTTTTATTCCATAAAATATCCGACATAAAAACTATCCAAACCAAGTAGTTAAGTGCTTTCATCTGTAAAAATCAGTAGGACTTCATCATAACCAACTAAATTGTAAGCTCTCAGTGAATTTTTAAGTTTCCTGTAAAAACACAACATGTCTTCATTAAAGTCATAGAACTCCTTGTTTATAATTAGTAAAATTGTTACAATATCAAAAACTATTCCAAATGACCATTAACACATTATTTAAGCAATTATTTATCAATAAACAGACTGTCATGAAAAATTACTAGAAATGTATGGTTAATGAAATAACTAAAAGACCAGTCAAATAAGCTAATATCTAAAATGACAAATTATGAGTGTAAAACCTATCTAGTAACATAACATGTTAAAATTGAAAATGAGTATAAATGTAATCATATTTCGGTGACCCTTATTTTAAGTATAGGGACACTGGCCACATGTTCATTCAATTTGGGGGGGTGATGTTCAATTTCAATTGCCAAAACAATTCCCTATATTCTAATCTGTTCTCCCATGCCCCTAAGATCAGGAGGAATGACCTCCAAAATGCTGCAATTGAATTTCCTAAAATTTGTACATACCACTGAATGCTTAAATAAACAATCTTATCATTGTTCTTCTGCCAGTATCATAATAGTGGTTATATATTATTTTACATAATGTTCTTTTGATATTACCAATGAAAAAATAGAAGAGATGGCGATGTAAACTAGCCCTTTTTGGTATTACAGTTAACAGAATAAAAAAGAATATTCCCTATTCAGTCGTCCAAATCAATCATTGTACCTGTATAAATATATGCACAATGGTTACAAGCACCACACTCGTGTGTGCATTTCCTGGTGCCAACCATGTCTGTATAACCAAAACTATCACCTTCCAGCATTTCTTCACATTACAGGCTGATTTGTATATAAAATGGGGGGTGTTAGCAACATTTGCTTTAAAAATCACGGAGTTATCATTTACTTTAAAAATCACCCAAATATATTAATAATATATTTGATTATTTTGTTGTCAGAGCTGTACTTTATCAAAACCATGTTGACCCACAACTTCAGCATTGTAAGTTGATTCCTTTAAATTCCCAAGAGAGGCTTGAACTTGTCTGCTCTCTTTCCACTGATCTCCCTGGTGATATCAACCCCTAATTTGGTAGGCTACCCCTATTGATAAACATGTCCTGCAATTTTTTGACTTCTCCATTAAATGTTTCATAATCAGAGATCATATGTACCAACAATATTAGCTGCTCTTTTAATGTCCTTCTCTTTAAAAAGTAGAGGTGGTAGCTAGTAAAATGTAAATAATTATTAATAAAAGTAGGTTTTCAAAATATATTTGATATACATTTTGCATTTGCCTTACTAATGTTTTGTATCTAAAAAGACAATGTGATCCATTCTAAAATTGTATGTAAAGCTAAGAAAATCTGCAGTGTCTTTCATATAACCAAAATTTGTCCAAACCCTTCTTTGTCCCATTCCATAAAACAAAAATGTCATCTAGATATATTCGGTAAAGTGTACAAAAATGTGTAATGCTCTGAATGGAAAACATATGTCCGTTCCCATGTAAGCATGACTACATTAGCAAAAATGGGAGCGAAAGCTGCCCCCATATCTATACCCTTCACCTGCTTATCATCATCATATTCTTTCGGCTGTTCCCATTAGGGGTCGCCACCTGTTTCCATTTCTTCCTGTTCTCTGCATCTTGCTGTGTCACACCAACCACCTGAATGTCCTCTCTCACCACATCCATAAACCTTATCTTAGGCCTTCCTCTTTTCCTGTTACCTGGTAGCTTCATCCTTAGCATCTTTTTCCCAGTATACTCAGCATTCCTCCTCAGCATATGTCCAAACCAACGTAATCTTGCCTCTCTGGCTTTGTCTACAAACCTTCCAACCTGGGCTGACCCTCTAATATACTTATTCCTAATCCTGTCCACCCTTGTCACACCCAGTGCAAATCTTAACAATCTTTAACTCTGCCACATCCAGCTCAAACTCCTGCCTTTTTGTCAATGCCACTGTCTCCAACCCATATAACATAGCTGGTCTCACTACCCTCTTGTAGACCTTCCCTTTCACTCTTACAGGTACTCATCTGTCACAAATCACTCCTGACACTCTTCTCCACCCACTCCATCCTGCCTGTACTCTCTTCTTCACCTCTCTTCCACACTCACCGTTACTCTGAACTATTGACCCCAAGTATTTAAACTCATCCACCTTCGCCACCTCTACTCCTTGCATCCTCACTATTCTTCTATCCTCCCTCTCATTCACACACATATATTCTGTCTTAGTCCTGCTGACCTTCATTCCTCTTCTCTCTAGAGCATATCTCCATCTCTCCAGGGTCTCCTCCACCTGTTCCCTACTCTCACTACAGATCACAATGTCATCTGCAAACATCATAGTCCATGGGGACTCCTGTCTGATCTAGTCTGTCAACCTGTCCATCACCACTGCAAATAAGAAAGGGCTCAGAGCTGATCCTTGATGTAACCCCACCTCCACCTTAAACGTATCCGTCACTCCCACCGCAGACCTCACCACTGTCACACTACCCTCGTACATATCCTGTACCACTCTTACATACTTCTCTGACACTCCTGACTTCCTCATACAATACCACAACTCCTGTCTAGGCACCCTGTCATATGCTTTCTCTAAGTCTACAAAAGCACAATGCAACTCCTTCTGACATTCTCTGTACTTCTCCATCAGCACTCTCAGAGCAAACATCGCATCTGTAGTGCTCTTTCCCGGCATGAAACCATACTGCTGTTCACTAATCATCACGTTCCTTCTTAACCTAGCTTCCACTACTCTTTCCCATAACTTCATGCTGTGACTGATCAATTTAATCCCTCTGTAGTTACTACAGCTCTGCACATCACCCTTATTCTTAAAAATCGGTACCAAAACACTTTTTCTCCATTCCTCAGGCATCCTCTCACTTTCCAAGATTTCATTAAACAATCTAGTTAAAAACTCCACTGCCATTTCACCTAAACACCTCCATGCTTCCACAGGTATGTCATCTGGGCCAACAGTCTTTCCATTCGTCATTCTCTTCATAGCTATCTTTACTTTCTCCTTGCTAATCCATTGTACTTCATGATTCACTATCCCCACATCATTCAACCTTCTCTTCCTCTCATTCTATTCATTCATCAACCCCTCAAAGTACTCTTTCCATCTCCTCAACACACTCTCCTCACTTGTGAGTATGTTTCCCTCATTATCCTTTATCACCTTTACCTGCTGCACATCTTTCCTAGCTCGGTCCCTCTGTCTAGCCAATCGGTACAGGTCCTTTTCTCCCACCTTAGTTTCTCCAACCTTTCATACAACTCTTCATATGCCTTATCCTTAACCTCTCTCTTTGCCATGCACCTCATCTCCTTATACTCCTGTCTACTTTCTTCATCTCTCTGACAATTCCACTTCTTTGCCAACCTCTTTGCCTGTATACTCTTCTGTACTTCCTCATTCCACCACCATGTCTACTTGTCGTCCTTCCTCTGTCCCGATGTGATACCAAGCACCTTTCTAGCCATCTCCCTTACTAGCTCTGCTGTAGTTACCCAGCTATTTGGTAACTCTTTACTGCCACCCAGTGCCTGTCTTAACTCATCCCTGAACTCCACCTCCCACTTACCCTTTTTCAATTTCCACCATTTGATCCTTGGTGCTGCCCTCACACTCCTCCTCCTCTTCTTGATCACCAACGTCATCCTACAAACCACCATCCTATGCTGTCTAACTACACTTTCTCCGGTCACCACTTTACAGTCCAATCTCCTTCAAACTGGCCCTCCTACATAAGATATAATCCACCTATGTGCATCTTCCTCCACTCTTGTATGTCACCCTATGCTCCTCCCTCTTGTTAAAATATGTATTAACCACAGCCATGTCCATCCTTTTCGCAAAATCCACTACCATCTGACCTTCTGCATTCCTTTGTTTAACACCATACCTACCCATCACTTCCTCATCCCCTCTGTTCCCTTCACCAACATGCCCATTGAAATCTGCTCCAATCGCCACTCTCTCACCCTTGGGTACAGTCATCACCACTTCATCCAATTCACTCCAAAATTTTTCTTTCTCATCCATTGCACACTCAACTTGTGGAGCATATGCACTAACAACATTCATCATTACACCATCAATTTTCAGCTTCATAAACATCACTCTATCCGACACACTTTTCCCCTCCAAAACACTCTTCGCATACTGTTCCTTCAGAATAACTCCTACGCCATTTCTCCTCCCAGCCACACCATGATAAAACAATTTGAACCCACCTCCAATACACCTAACCTTACTCCCCTTCCATCTGGTCTCTTGCACACACAATATATCAACCTTCCTTCTGTCCATCATATCAGCTAGCTCTCTCCCTATACCAGTCATACTGCCAACATTCAAAGTTCCGACCCTCACTATCACAGTCCTAGCCTTTCTCCTCTCTTCCTGCCTTCGGCCATGCCTTCCGCCTCTTCTTCTATAATTCTCTTCTTCTTTCTCTTCAAAAAAATATAATTATTCTCCAACACAATGTCTAAATAATTCACAATGAGTTGGACATTAAATTCTTTAAAGAACTCAAGTCTGAGAGCTTCATGAAAAAAAGTTTCTGACAGTATCTTGCAATATACATATAAACAGGTTCAGTACATCAGTCATAAGGAACCCAGTACCACAAACACATAATTCATCTTTCAATCTACCCAGAAAGTCCCGAGGTGTCCTTTAAAATGTGTTCCACACTGTGGACCATAGATTTAAGGCCCATATCAATATAAACTACAAAGTGATATGTCTTGGAACCTTGATCAACTACTATACATCAAAAAGGTGGTTTTAATATGTTTTTATGTATTTTAGGAATCCCAAATATTGTTGGGATCCAACAGTGAGGCGTCATAAAAAATATATAGACATACATCTAGCATACCTTGACAATGTACAACTAAGATGGCTCTGATAAAATCCTATTGATGTTTATGGACATAAGTGCTTAACTACTTGGTTTGGATTGTTTTTAATGATGGATTTTGTATGGAATAAAGTCATTGATGTGATGATGTATTTCTCTGGTTGGTTTCCTCCTGATGTAATCCTTTGTTTGCATGCAGTGGATATCAGGAAGCAAAAGATATCTACTACAGAACTGATTATCTGGGCATTCATTGAAAATGTTATCTTCTAATGAAAGTTGTGTTAAGTTAACTAGAGTACAGTGACTACTATACTAGTGCTGTATGTGGAAGAACAGTTGGGAAAAACATATATAATACATATAATAACTGCACATAATGTGAATGATTACAGTAGAATTTTGTATTTTTTGTTTGGATGTATCATGCATTTGTCTTACAAAGCATGAGTAATATTAGTATTATTACAATTCAATGCATAGTGTTTGTTTATAAAGGGCATATTTTATTCTTCTAATACAAGAGGTTTGCAGAATATGTATAACAATTTAGAAATAACCCTCTAATGTGACTTATATGTCTGGTAGGGGTTTTGGCACTTGTGAAAAAAAGCTTTAATCAAACAGCATGTAAGTCTGTCTGTCTTATGCTTTGCAAGCCTTATGCTTTTCTGCTGTGCTAACCAATATTATTTCTGTTTCAGAAATGTCAGAACTTGAGAATGGAGGCCAGAATCTCCACTGATTCACATAACTGACTGCAGTAGATAAGAGAATGAGCAAACATAAGTATATAGCTTATATACAAGAAATTGTATCTTCTGAAGTTAAACAAGCCTCTTTTTCCCACAGAGTAACGTAACATAAAAATGTGGGTGGGAACTATAGACAATCAAGATAATAGCCTACAGTACATAAGAAATATTTACAATACAGGAGCATCTGTATATTTACTCTGGGGTTTATCCCTTATCCTTCTTGTTGAAAAGTACATCCTTGAAGTGTGTTGTTGTGTATATGATATTCTATGCATCTACATATCTATATAGGAAATATATGGGGGGTCTGCTGTGTGATGAATGAAATACTTTATACTGTAACTTTAGGGACAAGTTTTGCAATGACTGACAACTACTTCACATAAAAAGTTTTTACTTATCCAACAGTGCATATGTTTCATTAACCAGTTAGACATATCCCACTTATTCTATTTTTTTCTGTATTTTTTTAGTATTTCATTTGACATGTTAAACATTAGCCCCATCTTCTTGAGTTGGTGGTAGCACAGATGGACATAAATGATCCCACAGCACCTTTTGAAAAGAATAGGGGTCCTTTATTTATATACAAAAAATAACTCTTACTTACAAAATATTTACATTTTTACAAATATTGACACGTACAAATATATAAAAATACAAATCTGTTTACACACATTTACAATCTCCTATATAGTCATGCTAAATTTTCATCCTTATTAGACTTTCACTCCATTTCCACAACCATCTGATTTTACTAAATATTGTTGCTAAAATTCATTTACCATTAAATGTAATTTCATTTATTCTTTCATTCCATATAACCTAACATAAAATAACTTTTCATCTATTCTTTTAACATATTTTTACTTCTATTCTTATACTATCCATGCTTAATCATATCCATGTTTATCTACTTCTTTTATATCTTCAAAACATCTTCTTTACATAGTTTTCTGTGTAATTTTTTTACTCTTTTACATTTCAAAAACACATGCTCTGTAGTTTCTTCCTCTTGACAATGTAAACGTATTGTATCATGTTTATTTTTATATGGCATATTTCCTTTTACTGTCAATTTATCTATTACCAATCTCCACAAAAATGTGACATTCTACTTTCTGATTGCACCATTTGCTTATTTTTATAGCTTTAATTGTTTCATCTGTAAGATTTTCCAATGGTTTTACATAGTAATGTTTTATCATTACATTCTTATGCCATACTTTCTATCTTTTTCTATATCATCAATTTTTATTTTCCACATTATTTTTTCTTGGCAACATTTTATTTCTTCATTTATACACTCTTTTTCTCTTTTTACTGTACCCAAAAGTTTATCATACTTATATTTATACAGATTTACTACTGATTTCTCATCTTTTTCATTTATCCACCTTAACACTTTGTACAAATTTAATGAAGCAGCATATACCACTGGGTTAATTAACCCTCAACCTCCTTATTTATTTACATGCAAAACTCCTCTTTTTTAGTGGGTTTAATCTAGAACCCCATATAAATGAAATATATATATATATATATATATATATATATATATATATCTGCAATAATTCCTTTTCAAATGCTGTTGGCAACATACTGCATGCACACTTGCTAAATATGCTGTTTTTCCCATCAGTAATGAATTTATCAAATAAGCCTTTTTTTAATGATAATTTATATGTTCTGCAGAAAAGACATGTTTGCTTTATTTGTTCTAAAGTTTTTCCCCATTGAATTTTACTTACATCTTCATTCCCAAATTTTATACCCAACACATAAATTTCATTCACCATAAAATATATACTCCAGATCTTTACTACATCACCTAAACTTTTATTTTTCTCTTTATTAAAAGCTATCCCGTCATCTCTAAACAGTAATGTGTGTAAATTATTACTTCTTTTATCCAAATTTTTTTTTGCAGTTCTTATAATGTCATTTGCATATGTTAACATTACTTAAATTCTTAACCCTTCAGGTGCTATATAACCCACCTCCTTCATTTTGTAATTTATTTCACATACTATCATAACTAATGCAAGGAATATACAACTCATTGGACACCCCTGTCTTACACCACTTTTCATATGTACCTCTTGGTTTAATCAGCCATTTATAAGCATTTTTACTTTATTATTACTATATGCTGACATACACAATTTCCTTACTTTCTCCCCTATATAACATTCTTTCATTATTACCTATAAGATTTCATTCCAATTGTGTTAAGTGCCTTATTATGGTCTCCTATCATGATTTTTGCTTCTTATTTTATGTTCACAATATCATCCACAGTTTCTCTATCATTAATAATTATTGATAGCCTATCCCCTTTATACTATATATGCTATCTTCCATAATATTTCCCATTTTAGTTTCAAATCGCTTTTGTATTATTTTCAAAAAGATCTTATAATCATTATTATTCAATACTATTGGACAATTTTTAATCCTTTTCTATCTTCCTTCTTCCACATGAATTTAAGTATTACACAACATAATTCTTTATACATAAAACCTTCATTTAACCATTCATTCATAATCTTTAAATTTTTATGCATTTCATACCTTATTCCATCTGGGCCTGCAACCAAATCTATATTTAGTTGTCCTAATACTTTATCTAGCTCATTTAAATAAATCTCCTTTTCCAGCTCTTTATTCTCTTTTTCTGTTAACATTTTTACTTTCCCCATTTTTTATTACCTTCTTTTTTCTTTAAACATTTCTTGTACATACTGTACTACACTAGTCATAGGGCCTGATTTCTGAAGGCTTGCATGGAGTCTAAGGTTAGTGTAAGATGGCAGACAGCCAATATGTCTGCCGAGCAATCCAGCAACAGCCGGCAGGGGCGTGGATGAGAGCTTCTAAAGCTACTCTTTCACGGACAGTGTTATGGTATGCAAATTACTTCATTTGCTGCTGAAAGCTATCCAGATGAGGTAAATATGTGATCCAGGAAACACTAACCTGTCCGTGTAAGAGTAGTGTTATTTGCAGAAATGTACTCCGTTGGTAACGGAGTACCATTCTGCAAATAGCTAAATGGAGCTATGACAGCTCCAAATAAAGGATGCATCTAGTTGAGGAAGCATGCCAATGGCCAAATATAAGGCAATTGGCATTTGAAAATGTTGTAAATCCTTAAAATCCATTTTGTTCCCTGATCTCTGATGTTTATGCATAGTGCAGCGCCGCACAAAAGTGCGGCTCTTTAAATAAAATGAAAAAAATTGAAAAATAGCCAAAAATGGGCATTTTCACTAAAAAGCTTGTTCTCCCATGCAGGTGAATGGCAGGCTGAAAACAACATGGCCACTGAGTAGTGGTTGCTAAGGGGGGGGAAGCTCAGTGTGAGAGATGTAGCCAAGCAATCCTATGCAAATGAGGATAAGGATAGTGAATCCCAATTTTCCCTGGCATGTGAGCCATGTCCCTAGAGTGTAAGTGTTGGAGTAGGGGAGTAGTAGAGTAGAAGATAGGTGACATCATGAGGGGGTATGTCTGAAAGACTGTAAGCTTATTGGAGCACAGTGGCTTGTGTTTGCCCTGAGTTGCTCAGGATTGCAAGAGGCGTGTCTACAGTTGTCCTAGCTGAAAACAAGAGACCAAAGGCATACACCATGGATATATCTGAAATTTCTTGCAAATGGGCACACAGCATGTATGCGCATGTGCACCCGTGTGCGCATGTTTGTGCTTGTTTGCACTGCACTACCCTGGGCGGAAACAGAAAGGGAAAAGGAAGGAAAAGAAGTAGTAGGAAGTTAACCAAGGAGAACTAGTAGAGCTGCCAGGTGAAATATATCAGAATCAGCCAATTACACAAGCCGTAGACTAGCGCAGCCCAGCACTTTAAACTCTGCAAACAGCAGTCTACCCTGTTTTTTCCCAAGAACTCTGCAACACTGCTGTATACAAAGAGTGAAAACTTATAAAGCTTAAGTCAGACAAAATGTTAGGGGCTGCTATTGCTATCATAAACCAGCATGTGCAAGATGCTGAGGGTGGTGATGTTGTGAATGCTGGTGAGCAACCCACAGTGAGGAGACAGAGAAGAGTGTACAGACCCAGGGTAACCTACAAGGGGATACATGAACTGAAAATAGTGGAGCGCTATAGAGTGGACAGAGACCTCCTGCAGCAAATTGTTGAGCTGTGCTGGCCACACCTCACACACAGAACCAACAGAGGAGAACCCATCCCAGTGAATACCAAGGCATGTGTTGGCCTATGAATACTAGCTACAGGTACCTTCCAGAGATCAACTGGTGATATGATGGGGGTTTCACAGGCATCAGCATCCAGGGTACTGCACCAGTTCCTGGATGCCATATCAGCACATGTCGGTCACCGCGTATATTTCCCCAATTCCCGTGAGGCATTGGCCAGCAATATGCATCTTTTCCACCAAATAGCAGAATATCCTGAGGTAGTGGGTGCAATAGACTGCATGCACATACACATCAGAGCACCACCCGGTGAGCGGGGTAGGGTCTACATCAACCACAAGGGCTTCCCCTCCATTAACTGCCAGGTCGTGTGCGATGCCCAAGGCATAATAATGAATGTGTGTGCTGGCTGCTCTAGAAGCTATCACGATTTCCACATCTGGCATCTGACGCAGCTATACCAGAGATTTGCCAATGGGGACATCCTTGACGGTCACCTAGTGGGGGATGCTGGATACGCACTGGAGCCGTGGCTGATGACACCCATCAGAAATGCACACACACCCGAACAAGAACTCCATAATGAGGCACACACACAAACAAGAAATATTATTGAGCGGGTGTTTGGGATGCTCAAGTCATGATTACGGTGCCTGGACACATTTAGTTGAGCCTTGCAGTACTCACCAACTTCATGTACCCAAATTGTCATGGTATGTGCCATGCTGCACAATATGATCCTGCGAAAACAGCTGCAGCAGGAACAGCATGGGGCAGGGCCAAACAACCCCCCACCATTGCCAAGGCCTGCACAGACACAGCATGACTCAAAAGAGGAACAACCTGAGCCTGCCCCAGTAGGCAGAAGGAGGCATGCCCAGTATGCCTTGGCCTTGGCAAAGAGGCAACGCATAGCACATACACTGACTCAGTAGGAACCCTGGAAATTACACCTCTCTCTGACTCGCACATACAATAAAAGGAATGCCTAACTTGACACTACCTGTTTTCAGACATGTATAGGGAGTGTACTATGCGCATCCAACATAGGCAGCCCTGCAGCACCACCTGAGGCATGATTGCCCTATTTTCAGCAATATAAAGCAGTGCTAAGCACATTTTACCACTATTTAGCATATTTAAACACAATTGCACGGAGCTGCGCACTGCGCTAATTAGCGCAATGTCAGGCAACGTTGAGCAATGTTGGGCAATGTTGGGCAAAGCCGGGCAAGGTTGGGCAAAGTAGAGCAAAGTCAGGTAAACACACTCACACCTACTTTACTGTTCCTTAAGCAGTCTGGTCTGCCCAGCAGGAAATTAAAAAGCAGTGACAGGGCTCGAACTCAGGATACTGTGCATTATAGTCACAGTACTGAACCACTAAGCCATGACAGCATTTCACTGGCACAGACACAGCAGGACAATTGTAGACTAATGCAAACACAAACAAATGCTGTATCATGCTCTCTGAAGAGGCATATGAGTAACTTCCCCCCAGGCCAATGCAGACAGATAACAGCAGGCCAGGCAGTGTGATGTGGGTTGGGTAGGCTATGAAGTCACAAACTAATATATGTGAAATTGGAAGCTAAGATATGTAGTACAGTGGTATGCCTCAAGCCAGTATGATAGGCAACAGTACAGACTGAAATGGAGTACCTGACATAGCAGTGCAGGCCTAGCAAATGTGTATAAGTGTCAGGTGAACCCCTCATCCTATGTACACCCACAGTAACAATCAGGTGTGCCTGCCGGGGAGAAATGTACAAATAATAGCTGTCCCCCCTGTATGTAGAAATGTTGATAATTCTATGCAAAGTGACTCATGGAAGCCCTGCAGGCACAGCTTGCTTCCTGTCGATGTACAACACAAAGGTGAGCCCTGACGTAAAAACCAACTTGATTTTCACACACATATAGTATATATGTCCATACTGGGCATGCTCACACAAGTAAACAAATTTAGCAAATTTCAGTCAGCAACATACTGAAAGGTCATACTGGGCATGCTCACACACTTAAATAAACGAAGCAAATGCCAGTCAACAACATACTGAAAGGTCATACTGGGCATGCTCACACACTTAGGCCATGTCTGAGTACAGCAGTGGGCCACATGTATCTGGCAGTTGCAGTTCTTACTCCAGAAACTTGTCACTATTCACCAATCCTGCCTTGCGCACACAGTTATATGAAAACAGACCCATATAATATATTGGACTCCTGTCATACTCAAACTATGTACTACAAGTACTTAAGTTGTTCAAAGAAAGTGAAAATTCAAAGAAGATCAATAAATCTCCGATCAGTATCATCATTAAACAATGAGCACTCCTAACATTATCCAATCCATGTTCTGGCAAAAATATTGTCAAAGAGTCCATAGAGAACCATGAAGCTTTCTTTCACTATGTCATAAATATCAATGTAAACTCATATATGTTCTGAGTCAGTGCAAACTGTAAATGTATACATGTACATGACTGACATTGCCAACATCTTGTCAGACAGGTTCATACATATTTACCCCCCTCTCACTGACAAAAGGGCCAATTATCATACCTGGAGATTGTGAAAACCCAGAAATCACATATACAATGGTTAAACAGCTCTTTCCAAACCTAAAAACACCGAGTCTATGGGATGATATGGTTTCCCTAGCTGTGTCATATGTGAACTCCAAAACAAACAGACCCTGCACCTGAACAGTCTGTTGAGACTCACCCTCTGTACAGGATATGAAACTGTTGAATGGGTTACAGCAACATTTGGCACACTCCACAAGTGTTGGTGCACAACAGACCATGGGAACTATTGTCTTATAAGCCTATTAAGCCTGATCTGCCAGGCCATGGAGTCCATCATGATGGAACTCATAAACAGAGCTATTGGGAGCCTACAAACACCCAACCCTACCCATTCTGGTTTGGTCAGGGGCAGATCATGGTTCCTAAACCTGCTAGACTGTTTTCAAGGCAGTCACTCAGGACATACATCAATGAAATGAGCTACACACATCCCACATAGACCTTGAAAAGCCCTTTTCCAACATCCCAGACACATTTCGTATCCACAAAATCAACAACCTGTGCATAAATATGTATGTCATCTGATGGATTGTCAACTGGGATGCAGATAGATCCCACAAGGTAAGAATTGTGGTCTCCTGTTCAAGCTGGTAACAACTGCTGTCCCCCATGGCTCAGTCCTGGCACCCCTCCTGTCTGGTGTATACTTTTCAAAAATACAGTCAAACACACGAGGGCTATGTTTAGCAAAGTTTGTGGATGACTGCAAAAATGTTGTCATAATCGATGTTTGGGATAACAGAGACATCCTTAAAAAGGGTCTCAGTCAGACAGATGTGGTGTCAAAATTATGGCCTCGAGCTACAGTCATACAAATACCACATAGGTGCCAACACCCTAAATATGGAGGTGATAATATGGGATCTATGGACACATGTGGATAGTCATCTCTACTTCCAGAAACACATTCACAAAGTGGTTAGAAAATCATGCTATGTGTACCCACAAACTGCCAAGGTCTTTGCATGTAGGTCAAAGGAGGTTCCCTCTACTCATCAGTCATCAGACCCATCAGAGAGTACCACAGCACACTTGCGATGAATCTGACTAGGCACCTTCAGCAGCTGGAAAGACCACTGAAGTACCTCAACAAGAGGATTACTGGCCTCAAACAGTTGCCCCATGCAACAAGACTGAATTTAACTCAATCTGTACTCTGTTGCATACTGTCTACTCAGGAGATCTCTGCCCAACAGACAGGTCCATGTCCAATGCAGAACTGATGTACATGCGCTATCTGAAGTAAACCCAAGCTCACTGTACCACATGCTCTAGGGATATCATCATCACAACATTAAATAGAACATATTGGAGGGATACATTACTAACTCACAGACTTCCCTTGCTTTGGAACAGGCTCCCAACTGACATTAAGCCGAGTCCCTCACTGACACTCTCCCAGTGGAGCCTTGATGAGTGTATGTGAAACTGAACTGTCACACCATGGATCACTTCATCAGCTCTACTACCCAGAGGCCTAGGGAACTAACTCCATGGGTGTTGATAACTGCACACTCTGGCCATACTAATATATGCCTTCAGGCAGATAGCCTATTACCTACCTATGTACCTATATATATATATATATATATATATATATATATATATATATCTAGGGAGAACACAGTATAATAAGCCAAAGATGGAAGGCAGAGATGTGTGTAAGAGGGTGACCATGACAAGGAGTCATCCAGGATTGTCCCACTCAGCACACATCCCAATGGCACGAAAGACATGAGGTGCACATCTCTCCCACTGTACATAGCCACCAGTATCTGTAAGCATTACAGTGTATGTGGTCCATGTGCCTGCTGCACAACATGACTGTACAATGAAGTACACATCTACTATCTGTAGACATGTACCTGTCACATAGGTTCAAAGGTATGTAGTAGACTATCTCCATGAAGGCATATATCAGCCTACGCTAGTTGTGCATCTTTCACCACACCATTGGGTAGTCTCCCAAGGCCTAGTTGTAGTAGTTAGTACCCTAAGCCCATTTCTAGTGGGGCTGCTGATGTGATGCCTGGCATGAATTGTCAGTTTCCCATCCACTCATCAAGATTCTAATTGAAGAGTGTCAGAGAGGGGTTCTGTCTGATGTACATTGGGACTCTGTTCCACAGTAAGGCAAGTGTCTGGGATGGTACTCTATCCCACCAGCATATTATATTCATCGTTGTGATGAGGTTCATATCCCTGGAATGTGTAGGGCAACTCAATATTGTTATCTGTAGATGGAGCATGTTCAACAGTTATGTGTTGGACATGGCTCTGTATGTTAGGCAGAGTGTGCCTCTGAGTAGGCAGTATGCATTGAAGAACAAATTTAGTTTTACCAGTTGTGTTGCATAACACAACTGTTTGAGGCCAGTAATCCTCTTGGTGAGGTACCTATGTGGTCGCTACAGCTGCTGGATATGCTAAGTCGAGTACATCCAAAATGGTGCACTGTACTCAATGATGGATCTGATGACGTAAGAGTAGAGTGCCAACACTACCTCTTTGGATCCTGATGCAAACCCTTTGTTGATTAGGTGGGCCACATAAGATCTCCCAATCACTTTGGCAACATGGTTGTCAAAGGAATGATGACTATCTACTTGTGTCCCCAGATCCCTTATCACCTTGTCATTTTTAAGGGGGTAACACCTATGTGGTAGTTTGTGGGTATTTTGTTTTCAACAAAGAGGATCACTATGCATTCCTCCACAGTGAGCTTGAGGCCATGATTCTGACACCACACATCTGTCTCATAGAGTCCCTTCTGGAGAATATGTCTGTCTTCTGGGGAATCTATTATGGCAAACACTTTACAGTTCCCAACAAACCTAGTCAACCACCACCCTCCTGTGTTGGCATGTACATTTGAGAGGTCTCTACCAAACAGGAGGGACCCCAGGAATGAACCCTGGGGGACACCAGTCATTACCGTGTAAAGTCTGACATGTAGCCAGCAACTCTTAATGTGTGGGATCTATCTGTGAGCCAGTTTGCAATCCATCTTGTGATGTATGGATTCATGGCCAGGTTGATGAGTTCATCTATGATACCTGACTGGGGATTGGTGTCAAAGGCCTTAGAGAGGTATAGGTAGGCTGTGTTGAGCTCATTTCAATCATCTGTAGCCTGGATAACTGTCAAAGATTTCCTCCCAGTTCAGGAGGCGTGGTCTGCATTTGATGAAGCCAAACTGGGTGTGCTCAACTGTGTGAAGGTTCCCAATCTCTATATTGTTGACTTCCATTATGATTGGCTCCATTGCCTTGCAGAACACACTCATCAGGCTCATAGAGCATGAATGCCAAGGGGTTTTTGTGGCCCCACCCCTGTGGAGTGTGAAGAATGTTGCTGTGCGACATTCTATGGGTACATATCCTGTAGAGAGCATGTACAGAGAGGTGTAGGTATCCTTGACGAATATGGATACATCCTCACCCTATGTGCTATGATTCAGGTTCTGATGCTGGAAGGTATAGAATGAGTAGTATCCTGATAGTGCTGGTGTGCTGTCTGGAGCCTTGAACTAGGTTTCTGTTACTGCACAGATATCAATATTCTCCATAATGAGAAGTGCCTCGAGTGTGTGCATCTGGAGGCTGGGATTTCTGGCAATGAGTAGCATTTAGCTCACTTTGTGGTTATTTGTGGTGGTTACGGGGTTTGGTTTGTCCTGCGTGACCGGTGTTCTACACCTGAAGTCAGCACCTCATTGGTCCATCTGACCATAAGCTAATTACCCTACATATCCACATTCTGGACCCACACCCCCATTAAGGAAATCATGCTAAAATGTCTCCAAAGCTAACTTCATGCTTCTTGAGACAGAAGTGCTGAACTGCAGGTCACCCATGCAGATGGACAATACTTTATTTATTTATTTATTTATTTTATTTTATTTTACATTTGTTGACCGGGCTAGTCCAGCTGGATATATATCCGTTTACAGTAGAGGCCGGGAGAAAAGCTCAATATAGACAAAATAACAGAGAATAAAACATTTTTTTAGTAGAATTATACAAGGTACAAGAAAGGATGACTATCACATTTAAAAAAAAAAAGCAAAATCTATCCACTAAAGTTATTCAGAGATCTAGGAGTACTTAAGTATTCACCTCTCAAATTTCAGAAAGCTTCAGGTAGGGCCAGTGAGGAGACAGGAGTAAAAGAAAAATAATAAGGTGTGTTGAGGCATACTTTAATCGATTGGTACAGGGACATAGCCATTGAGAAGTAAGGTGTCCTTTGATATGTCTTTGAAGAGAGAGGTGGACTGAAGAGTCACTATTTCTTGAGGGATTAGATTCCAGTGTTTACCTATGGAATTAGAAAATAGTGCATCTCCAGCTTTGTTATTTGATTTAGTAATGGATACTAGAAACTTGTTGGCAGAACGCAGTGTGTTTAGGTTCTTATATGGAGATAAGTTTAGCCCAGACTTGGAGTATTTTCAGGGAAGTGAAGGGTTTTTGAGTTATAAGTAGTTGTTGGTAAAGTAATTGGTTATTTAGTTCTAGCCAATTTAGTTGTTTCAGGTTATAACAGTGGTGGGTTCTAAAGGGAGTTGCATTAATGAATCTTGCTATACTGTTATAACATGTGGAGAGTTTATTGATGTTCTTTTTAGAGAGTGTGGTATAAATGGTCGAAGCATAAAAGAGAGTAGAGAGCAGGTGAGTCTGTGCAATGGTTACGACTACTGAATCCTTCACAATTGCACTTTATAAGCACTTACATGATTGCATGCATCGTGCTATCCCAAACAGAACCAAGACCCTATCCTCCAAGAAAAGGAAGCCAATCTGGTGTTCCCCTGCCATAAACAAACTGCACAACCCTGCAAAAGAGGGTAAAATCCCATGAGTGGAGGAGCTCCATGGTCAACATCAGTAAGAAGCTGTGATCCCTGATAAAATCCTCCAAAGCTAGCTATGAAAACAAAATCGACACTGATTCTAAAGACAACCACAAAGCATTCTATAGCTATGTCAAGAATCTCAATGACAACACTCAGATCTGCTCTGAGTTACAGCACAATGGCACTAAATATACAGACCCAACCAACGGAGGCTCTGATCAAAAATCTACCAAAACAGCAGAGGCCACCAAAGCAGACACCCAAACAACCACCACTTCAGAACACAACACCTGCAACACATAGACCTCACTGTCAGAGTGTCAAACAGTCACAGCCCTTAAGGCCAAACACAATGCCAGACACACTAGTCATTGGTGACTCCATAGTCAGACACACTGATGTCCCGCTCACCAGACTAGTAAGGAGAAGGTCACAGTAAGCTGCCTGTCGGGCGCTAGAATCCGCCACATAATGCAAGCACTCAGGTCTCTCAACAGCAGGTACAAATACTCAGTCATTGTCCACGCTGGTGTAAACGACCTGAGACGTACCTCCTTGGACTACATGAAAAGAGACATTGAGGAGCTCTCTGATTATGTAGCCCAGGCAGGTATGACCCTGACCTTGAGCAGTATCCTACCTTCACCAAGAATGATGCCACAATACAGAGATAAGATGATCAGCTTTAACAATTGGCTTAAACACTGGTGTCATTCAAAGGGGATCCAGTGTCTGTCTGCCTGGGATGACATGCTGGACAAGCCACGCTGCTTCAAGGGACGGCTTGCACCTGTCACCCCTAGGATTCCGGATATTGGCAAAGGCTCTTGCCACCCCCATAGTGCCTTTTTTAGGCAAGGCTCAAATTCTAAACCTACCACCCTAGAACACAAAAAGGAAAAAACTAAGGGTAATGCTGCTCAATGCCAGAAGTCTAAATCTCAAAATGCACGACTCGAGGCCCTTCTCAGTATGGAGAACATCGATGTCTGTGCTGTGACAGAAACCTGGTTCAAGGCTCCTGAGAGCACCCCAGCACTATCAGGTTTTACCTCATATCATGCTCCGCCCCAAAATCCGGACAATACCAAGAAAGGAGGGGTATCCATATTCATCAAGGACACCCACACCTCAAGACTGGTGGCAATGCACGATGCATCGGAGACCATTCAGGTGCAATTAACCATAGGCAAGACTGCTCTGCAAATTGTAGCATGTTACAGGCCACCCTCACAAACTCAGGAACCTCACATGGCCTTCCTGAAAACACTAGAGGGGATAAATGTATCTCCAAACACCATTATACTAGGTGACTTCAATTACCCTAATATAGACTGGGAACACTACTCAAGCCCAAACACCCTAGCCCAAAAGTTCCTGGAATTCATAAACTCAAATGCCATGGAACAACTAGTCACCATCCCCACAAGAGGAGATAACATACTTGATCTCATCATCACGAACATGGGAGCACAATGTTCAACATC
The DNA here is from genome assembly GCF_019279795.1 of Protopterus annectens. Taxonomy (NCBI): domain Eukaryota; kingdom Metazoa; phylum Chordata; order Ceratodontiformes; family Protopteridae; genus Protopterus; species Protopterus annectens. The sequence continues at coordinate 289,254,169 of NC_056729.1, forward strand.
GGAAGTATACCCCTCACTGGTGAGATCAGATCACAAACTAATCTCGCTGGAGGTCCTCATCCCACCCCACCTGAAATAAAAAGACCACAGTAAAGAACTTCTCGAAGCCGACTTCACACTTCTAAAGACTAGTGTGGTCTCCTTTAAGGCGGCCCACCGGGCGCAGAACCGTACTCAAGCCGCTGAATCACTTACAAATGCCTTCTACCAGCACCTGCAGGACTGCATGGATAAGGCAATCCCAAGCAAAACAAAGACTCTTTGTACCAAAGGCAAGCGCGTCCAGTCTGGTGGACCCCAGCCATAAACAAACTCTACAACAAAAGGAGGAAGCTACTACAAGATAGAGCAAAATCCTTAAAAGGTAAGACACCCTTGATCACTATAAGTAAAAAACTAAGAGCTCTCATAAAATCATCCAAAGCAAATTTTGAGAGAAAAATAGCTAAAGACTCAAAAGACAATCATAAGGCCTTCTTTAGCTATGTTAGAAACCTGGGAGGAAACTCCCAGATATGCTCAGAACTAGTTCAAAATGATGTGAAGATTACTGATCCTACAGACATTGCCAACATACTGGCTGACAGGTTCAGTGCAAACTCCCCCCCCAAAAGGAGAAATATCTATACCAAACGATTGCAGCACCCCAAACATCTCTAACGCCCAAGTGAGAACTGCTCTCTCCAAAGCAAAAAACACAGCATCCATGGGACCTGATGGTGTCCCTGGCTGTGTGCTCCATGAACTCAATGAGGAATTAAACCCACAGCTAGGACAGCTGTTTAATCAAAGTCTTACCTCTGGATACGTACCCAGGGAGTGGCGCACTGCAACTGTGGTCCCACTTCACAAAGGCTGTGCCTCCACGGACCCTGGAAATTACTGGCCCATTACCTTGACAAGCCTTATCTGCAAAGCCATGGAGAGGATCATAATGGACCTCATAAATAAAGACATAGGGAATTTGCAGACTTTGGATCCAACCCAGTTTGGCTTTGTCAAAGGCAGATCATGCCTTTTAAACTTGGTTGACTTTTTCGAAACAGTCACCAAAGCCATTGATGAGGGAAAGGCAGTCCATACAGCCTACCTCGATCTGGCGAAGGCCTTCGATACAATACCCCACTGGTATCATTGAAAACTCATCAGCTTACATGTTAACTCATACATCACAAGATGAGTTGTAAACTGGCTGAGTGACAGAACCCACAGGGTCAGAGTTGCTGGCGCCATGTCAGACTCAAAGCCTGTCACAAGTGGTGTCCCACAGGGCTCAGTCCTGGGCCCACTCTTGTTTGGCGCCTACTTTCCAAGTGCAAGCAAACACAGGAGGGTTATGGCTGACAAAGTTTGCAGATGACTGCAAACTGGGCCATAGTAGAAAACACATCTGACACAGATATCCTTCAGAAGGGTCTCACAGAAACAGATAACTGGTGCCAGAGCCATGGCCTAAAGTTAAATGCCAAAAAATGCATAGTCATACCCTTCGGAAAAACAAGGTTACCCCTAGCTACCAAATAGGTGGCAATCCACTGAGCACAGAAGAAGTTATCAGGGACCTGGGGACCCAGGTTGATAGTAGTCTGTCATTCGACACCCATGTAGCTAAAGTAGTTAGGAAGACCTTCTACATTGCCCACCTTATCATGAAGGGATTCTCATCTAGATCAAGGGAGGTCATAGTCTCCCTTTACTCATCACTCATCAGACCAATGATTGAGTACAATGCCCCATTCGGAATGTATCTGACCCGACACTTGCAGCAGCTGGAGAGGCCACAAAAGTTCCTCACCAAAAGGATAAAGGGTCTCAAAATCTGTCCTATGCTGCCCGACTGAAAGAACTCCAGCTCTATTCAGTCGCCACCATTGCTCAGAGGTGACCTTTGCCTAACATACAAGGCCATGTCAAACCCAGATTTGATGAATATGCTTCACCTCAAAAATCTAGATCCATCAGAGCCACAAGGGCGGAGACTTAAACCTCGACACGGCTATTAATAGGACGTGCTGGAGGGATAGATTCATCACCCAAAGACTCCTATGCTGTGGAACAAAATCCCGGTATATGTGAGGCAGAGCACCTTGCTGGCCTTGTTCAAGAGAAATCTTGACCAATGGATGGGAGATCGCAGATATACCCCAGGGATTACCTCAGTGTCACTGCTCGACAGAGGCACAGCAAAATAATGGGTATAGGCACAGCAAAATAATGGGTATAGTTCCCCATACTAAAGGGGTGGCGTAAGCCACAAAACGATGGGCTAGGCTTATAAATGCCCTCGGGCAGATAGCCTAGTATGAACCTATGAACCTATGAACCTATGATATTGCCAACATCCTGGCAGATAGGATCAGTGCTAACTTTACCCTCCTCTCACCCCTGAAAGAGCATATCTCTTTAACGGAAGACTGCAAAGTTGCTGTCATCATGGCTGCACAGGTAAAAAACACTCTCCAAAGCCAGGAACACAGCATCCATGGGACCAGATAACATCCCAGGCTGTGTTCTACACAAACTACAGTATGAACAGGCACCACACCTACGTACCATGTTCAGTCAAAGCCTCACCTCAGGCTTTGTGCCTGCTGAATGGCACACAGCGACGGTTATCCCACTATACAAGGGTTGAGCCACCACGGACCCCAGGAACTAGTGCCCCATTAGCCTGATGAGCCTGATCTGCAAGGCCATGGACTGTATCATCATATAACTTATAAAAAAGACATTGATAATCTCCAAACTCTGGACCACAACCATGTTGGGTTTGTAAAAGGCAGATCATGTCTCCTAAACCTGATAGACGTCATTGAAGCAGTCACCAGAACTGTAGACAAGGGTAAGGTGGTTCACACAGCTTATGTAGATCTTGCCACGGCTTTCAACACCATCCCCCACTCTGGAATTATCGATAAACCCACTAAACTAGGTATAAATTGCCATGAACTACAACATAGGCAGTAGTATACTTAACACTGAAATTGTGATAAGAGACCTTGGGTCACAGGTGGACAGTGGACACACCTGTGATAATCACATCCCCACAGTAGTCAGGAAATCCTTCTACATGGCACACCTGATCACAAAAGGAGTCTCATGCAGAATAGAAGAGGACATTGTTCCCCTCTACTCATCACTCAATAGATCCATAATAGAGTACAACACCCCTTTTGGTATGTACCTCACAAGACATCTACAACAACTGGAAAGCCTGCAGAAACACTTCACAAAGAGGATTAGTGGCCTGAAATACATGCCATACACAGACCGTCTCAAAATGCTCCAGCTGTACTCTCTCGCATTTCGCCTACTCAGAGGTGATCTCTGCCTAACATACAAAGCTATGACAAACACAGAGCTGTTGGACATGCTCCACACAAAACACTCACAATCCTTCTGATCTTCGGCCCCAAAACCCAGAGTGCAATACAAAAGGAGGGGGTGTATCCATTTACCTTATGGATACCCACACCTTCAGGTTAGTGGCACAGCATGAGGCTTTGGAGATCATGCAAGTGCAACTAACATTGGGCAAAGCTGATTATCAGATTGTAGCCTGCTAGAGATCACCTACCTTGTCTCAAGAACCTCACTCAGTATTCCTGAGAACACTGGAAAATATAAAGGTCCTACCAAACACCATTATATGAGGAGATTACAACTACCCAAACATTGACTGGCAGAATTACTCGTGTACAATGTCCTTTGCCCAATGCTTCCTAGAGTTTAAAAACTCAAATGCCCTGGAACAGCTGGTACCACACCCACTAGAGGTGACAACATACTGGACCTGATCATCACCAACATGGGGTACCAGTGTTCCACACCAGAGATAAACCCCTTGCTGGTAATATCAGACCATAAAGTAATCACACTGGACATCCACATCCCCCCCAGTCAAGGAAACCACTGTGAAGAAATTTGACACATGGGCAGAAAATACACAATTGGAATAAACACTGGTGTAAACAATACTACATTGATAATTATAGCTTTAAAGCATCATGCCTGCTCAGCTACACCTTCAAGGATATCATTACACTTTACTGCTGACAACATGCTACACATTAAAACATTGCTATACTGTAATAAAGTCACCCTGTGCATCAGCACCATGTCAGCCTGGTCCTGCATCAATGTTACAGATGACAGGAGGTGGCACAGGTTTCATCATATGCACAGGAAGTGTTGTTGGTTTTCCAGAGGCCTACATTGAGCCATACAATTGACATGTGTGTGTGAGTGTGTGAGGGCCAAGAGTACTGTTATGGGCCAGTGTGGATGTAATGTGTGTGGGTATGTGTTTGCCCTAATTGTCTGGTTTATGTGTGTGTGTCTGCATGCACACAGTTCCACCATGTGGCTGCCATATACGGGGATTTGTGGGACAGCTACAGACTGTACCTGGCAAGCTTTACACATCACCATCTCTGGCCATGGATACAGGACCTGTGCCTGGCAGGGGTGCTACAGACAGTATCAGGTACTAATCCTGACTGGGTACTATCCTCAGAGGTTGACATATGTCCACTGGATCCAGATCCCTGCTGGGACTGGCCAGAGCCACGTGCACGTGGTCTTCTAGGACGGTCTATGGACAGCCCCCCCAACATTGCTGGGGCTGGTACTGGCACTACGGGAGCGGCTATGACTTGATGGATGTCTACGGTGACTGCCAGCTGATGATTTTGCTGGTATACGTCTACGTCGACATCTCAACCATCCCGCACTGTCCTGACACATGGATATGACATTGTGGAGGACATCTAATTTCTCACCCCAACGTCTATCAATGACCTCAGTGCAATTACGTATGGCACCTGCTAGGTCACGGATACTGTCATTTACAGAGGTGCTATGAGCCCTCTGTGCCCTTACTCCCTGTCTGGTGTACTGCTCCATACATGCCTGTGCCTCCATGACAGCCTGGAACATGCGTGTGGTTGTAAGAGTTGTGGCACGTCTGCCAGGGGCATGATGGCCAGCAGTATTCTGACGAGAACCCCTGGGAATCTGCCTATGTGGTACCGTTCCAGACATCTGGCTATGGCTGCTGTGTCCTGATGCATGTGCCATAGATACCACACTGTCCTGGCCAGTGCCGACTGTACACTGTCCCTCTGCTAACGGCATTGGTGATGATGGATGTACAGGCAGTATGAGTGTGTTCATGGATGGGGTGGAGACTTGTGTACTGTCAATTGGTGGCCCAACAACAGACCCTGACAGACTTGCCTGTGCCTCAACACACCTATCCTCATTATCACTATTTGTGTCAGTGACATCAGGTTCCCTGCTGCACTGAACCAGCCCCCCCCCAGCACGTGTGAGAGGAAAACAGGAAAAACTCTTTAAGACCTGTACATGATGTCAGACCACATGCACACATGCACATGCACACATGCACACATGCACGCATGCACATGCACACAGGCACATGCACACATGCACACACACAAATACACTCCTCACTAAAGCAGACAGACACACACACACACACACACACACACACACACACACACACACACACACACACACACACACACACACACACACACACACACACACACACACACCACCAGCAATCTCAGAACATACTCAATAGCAGTTGATGGTGGGGTACAGTATCACAAGCAAAACAGTCATATCACACATGTCAGTATGCAGGACATGTGTTACTCAACAGCATGCAGTGCAAGTGTAGACAGTCCTTGTTACTAACAGTGTACATGGCTTTGATGCATGTGTTTTCTTGTTTGGTGATTGGCCTCCCCCTGGAACACAATGCATACATGGACACAACATTGCTGTGCAAGTATTCAAAACTCTGTAATGTACTGTGCGCCATCACTCACAGGTCTACATACCATGGCTGGATGTGTATCTGTGTGTAACATAGATATCCAATTCTGATTAGAGCCTCTGTGTCTTTAGCAAATAATTGTGGACAAAGTTTTAGCTCATGCATGATGTGTATACGCACAAGATCAGTGGTGCATGTATAACTGATGGAATACCATTGGTCCACATACCCAATGTACAGTAGTTATGGTGAATGTAGATCATATTTTGGACATGCCAGTGTCATCCATGACATGGCATGCTAAAACACAACTGAAAATTTAAACATCACACATACCCAATGTGTGTCATATGACCTAGCCACTCAATAGCATCATAAGACATATATGTGTCAGTTGCGTAAATGGTGATTGGTATGCATATTGTTTAGAGGTGCATATGTTTGCACACACACAACATTGAGGTGTATAGCAATGAAAGCTATGTGCAGTACTATGGTTACAATAACTGGATGGGGTGTAGTACTATAAGCCATCATCATGAAGCATCATGTGGTTACTCAAGGCTACAAATGTGTCCCAAACCAGAACCTATCATGCTGTACCAGAACTGCACTACCATGGCTACATTCACCATTTCACAACCAGTTGTTACATGGGTTTGTAAGGAGGCCAATAAGGAGCATTCCCTAACATGAATATGTTGTGTGTTACAGAGTGTTTCACTGCCCCATGATAGGCCTCTACCCCCTCAGGTATATTATGTGTGCTGTGTGGATGACATTTGGGATACTGGAGTGTGACTTTACAGAGGGTTTGTGAAACATTCATGTGTAGCATGTTAACATGTTCTGTGTATGACATAGTTGTGTATGTTATGTGCATGTTGTGTATCGACTCTGCCTATCCAATGGTCACTACAGTGTAGCCACATTTGTTTGAGATGGTCTGTGTATTGCATGTGTTTGAGGCAGCTAATCACATTAGTGAGATGTGCGCGGTCTCACAGCAAACATGCACAGCAGGCATTATGGGTAAGTGCGTTACATGTGTACATGGCCTACACCTTAACTATGACATGCACTTTTTATTTGCAATAATAAATGTAGAACACACTCACCAGCATCTGTCATATGCCTTGCTGTCACACCAGAGGGACCTACATAGATATGACACAGTTTGTCAGTGGTGACAACTGTGGTATTGCTACTGTGGGTTTGCAATCTTACAGTAGAACAACAGTTTACATTCACAGGCCTACAGATTATGTTCCAAATGATCAGTATTGCACAACAACAGAGTCCACATCTTCTAACTACACAGTACACATCTCACATATGCATGATCTACCAATAGAGATAACAGTAGTCTACAGATATGCCATGTTACCTGCATGCTCCATGTGTTCTTGCTGGGTGGCTCCAACCTCCATCTGGCATGGTAAATGTCTGCTGCTGTTGTTGTTGGGCAGGTGTCACCAGGCTCAGGATCAGCTCCTCCACTCTGGTGAGGGAGGGATGGATGTTAACCCCACCACCTGTTGAAAGCTGTTGTCTCCATACATCAGAAGCATGCTGACGGACATGCCTAGGTAGATCACTGCAGTGGTGGCGTACCTGCTCATATGTCCGGTTATGCAGGCCTACCTCGTTTAGCCTCCGGACAACATCTTGCCACATTGCAGTACGCTCCTGCTGGACTTGGCTGGTTCTGGAGAATAGTAGGCTGTAGTGCTGAATCATACAACTGGTAAGAATCTCATCTTCAGCACTACTGTAGTTAGGATTTCTATGGTGTGCCATGATCCCTGGAAGACATAAAGAAAAGATATGTATGAGCAAGTCATATGGCACATTTAACATTATACAGTACAGATATCACTGAACTGCCATATATAGCAACCTATTAGCTGACTGAGATTAAACACTTTTCTACCACTTATCAGTGCTCACCCCACAACTGCTTGAAAGTGCATGACATGCTCTATATAATAAACCATGTTCTGCACAGCAACAAAATAAAATCACTATATAAGACTACACAAGAGTACCTGGCACACTGTATGCAACACAATGCACCACCTAGCCATAGCAGATATAGATCAAGCCAATGCATAAAAAAGATGTCATCCATCGCAATGTTTGTAAGGTCCAGTTACAGTATTACCATTATACCACACAACTTGTTGATGGCAAACCCGTGGCCAAAATATGTGCACAATTGTGAATATAGGTGGCATACTGCTGTAGTAAACTATAAATGTTGCTAGATACACAGTTATATGTTGTAACACACATATGACAGAGGACATGTTACAGGCATACCCACACATACATCAGACATAATTACAAGACACAAAGGTATGTCAACCCAGATAAACTTTACATGTGTACCATACAGTACTGTGTGTCAGTACTTACAAAACCTTAAGCTTGAGGAATGTAATATGTGATGACTACAGGGACCACACAAAACAGTGGTTCCAAGCAATGTGGACATACACCATACTTTGCTGTTTAGGCCCAGAGCTTCAAGTAGTACATACAGGATTTGGATTCAACATAAGTACCAATCAATAAACATACATGTAGTGCTTTAGCCTCCAATGACACACCCCAGTTAACACCAAGGGACTACATCAGACTGTATGCCATAGTGCTTTATCTGCCTAGCAACAGCATACACAGCTTTAGCTGGGATCAAAGCAAGGACCCATAATATCATGACAGAAACAGTTTCTCACTAAGCTATCCCACAAATACACATCTTTGACATATTCACCAACACATTGACCATCACACTCAGTCAATTTTACATAGTATCTATTTCAACAAGTAGATGTGGGTGTGTATGAGTATATATGACTCTGTGTGTGTGTATATATATATATATATATATATATATATATATATATATATATACATACATATACACATCCATTGGTGTAGATATAAATATACATATAGGCACATATACAGTCCACCTTTCATGGTGGGAATATCAATTATACAAAGGATGTGAGGTATACAGTAATGTAATAATATCGCACAGTCTTGTGAGAAATGCATTGAAAGTGTTCACAGCCCAGGTAGCTTTAGCAGGCCTCACTGGCTGCAACATTGCAAACTGAACAAAACACCCACAGTGTTTAACCACCACATGTCCAGCACGGTATGCTGTCTTGTTTGTCACACACTAAAACCTACATACAAATATGCACATAACAACCTTCACCAACATATATATGTCCACCCTTCACAAACAGTTGCAATATGTCCCTTGCTCTATGCACATAAACAGATGTTAATATATATGACACATATAGATCTCTCCGTATGTGTGTGCCATACACACACAAGGTCCACACTGTTGTAAGTCCCTGGACCTCACAGCTGAACTGTTGGGCCTTGCTGCAACATGAACAGGTGTCACATGTGAACACACAGTAACATTAGAGGGGGTATATATAGCTCCAAATGCTAGATTAGCATACTAGCCTGGTACAGCAGTTGCCAATGCTAAGCTACACTTTAATATAACTATCATGCATGTGTTACTCTCTCACACCCATATTTATATAAATGTTTGCGCTAATCCCCCAAACAGCCATTGGCCACACTACTGTACAGAACACAGATAACATGGATCAGATGTTTGACATTTAATGGTGAGCTACACATTTCACAGTTATGTCCCACTGTCCACAGGTACACACTGAATTGTCCATGACAGTAGTTAAGCAGAACATCTGTGCATAGATATGTACTGCTGCCACATATGAATGGTTCACATTATGTAGAGTACTCTTCAAAAACATCTACTACATGCCAGTAAATACATATCTGTTCCTTTGTATGAGTTGGTATAATTAGTTTTTCTTTTTCCTTTTGCTTTTCACTGACTCTCTCTCTGTCTCTCTCTGTCAGTCTCTGCAATAGAGTGATTGAGTTTGTTGGCTGCAATTACAGCCTGCTTTTATAGGTATTTGCACATGTGCATGTGATGGCCTCTGCACCAATTGGTGGCCACCATTTGCTAATTGCATGCAGCCTTTGTTTGTGTCTTTCGGCTTTTCCCAGTTAGGGGTCACCACAGCAGAACTCCGGTCCGCTAATGATTGGTAGTTGATTTTTACGTGCTGAGTTACCAGCCCTGATGCACAACCTTCAACGAAGGTATGCCCATTCACGCATGTCTCCACTCAGAAGACAATCTAGCTGAGAATCGAACCAGACAGCGTCTTACTGTGAGGTGAAAACGCTACCGCAGCACCACCACCGCGGGTGCTAATTGCATGTAGCCTGCTGTGTGGTAATTGCAGTAATCACTGTCATAGCAATCCAGTGCTATAAATTGCTAACTCAGGTAGGCGTGGTCCTTTCAGCTTTCCAAGATGGGGATCATGGTTGTTTGCTGTGGACATTGTTGTTTAAGGCAGAAGGTTGGTATAGTTCTTATATCTGAAGCCAAAGGTGTAGCCAGTGATTTAAATGTTGTACTCAGACCTGAATGTTGCTGCTTCCAGTACACACTTTTCAGTGTAGAATTGTACTCACTCCTCAAAATGCTAACCCAAGATCCATGAGAGTATGTACTTTCTTTTCTAATTGTACAATTAACTGCCATACAAAACTAGTTATTGAGATGCATTCCTTTGGCACATGAATTGTTTGTGAACTGCTATACTATGAATATTAATTTACTCACTTCTGAACAGTTTGTGCATTTTTAGTGTTGACATTAGCACAGGCTGCTCAAGAAAACTGGACAAATTTCAGTACTGAGTATGCCTACCTACATCCTTGGTAGACCCTGAACACACAGGTATATTCTACATTTGGGTAGGAGTGCAGAAGTACAGAGAGCATTATGTATTATTGTGTGAATTTTATCTTGCTGGACTTAAAGGGTTGCTCTGTACCTGTTAGTTTATCAAGGCAAGTGGTCTGTTTGCGAAGCTCCAAAATGTGGACCTATCCACAGGGTAGCCAGAGGTTAGCCTGTTATTCTTTGTCTGTGCACCATACCGGTCTTTTCAGCACTGGAACAATGGCATTATTACAGTTGGTTGCTACCAGTATATGGCTACATCCTTTTGTATTTCAGTGTTGCACTCCTACATAAGGGTATGCTTCTGGAACTCCTTCCAAAGCTATTTGCACAGTGTGTAACAGCAGAAAAGCTGATATGCCTGTGTGTTACTGCCTCTGCCAGGCCTCTCAAACACTCAAGTACATATTTGAACAGATTCAGGGAAAGGTAGGTAAAAGTGAGGTACACCTTTAAAATATTAGTGCCATTAAGTTGAGACTTTGAGAGAACCAGAGCGTATGGATTAATACACCTTTTCTGAAATACAAGCTGTGTCTAACTCTTACTTATTGTCATTATTCATTAAGTGTAATTCACCACCTTTCTGGCCAATGTCAGTACTTCTCAGAGGGATTCAGAGTGACACAGCTAAAATTTGTTTCAAAATCAGGAACATCCCTGAAAATTAGGCGCAGTTGGGAGGTATGGGCCTCTGCCCTAATCAGATATGCCAGTGTTTGTCCTACTATGATACTGTGTGGGGGTTGTAAAGTGCTGCTGTAACATTATTTCCTGCTAGAATGGCTGCTTCTCTTATCACAATCATGTAATGCAATTCCACAACAACTGCTGGTAAAGATCCACAGAACAAGTTGTGTGCTATGGCATTCCTATTTTTCCTTTACATTCACTCACTCTGATGCATGATATATTTATTTTAGCACCAACTTGTTGTATATCTACCATGGCTTAGTGGTACTTCATGCAGTGTAGTGTGTACAAGGTCCCGGGTTCGAGACTGACAGAGGTGTTTTATTTTGCTGCTAAGCAGAACAAGGGCCCTCACATACAGAGTGACTAAGGCACTTTTAAACAGTTGTGAGCGGGTTTGCGTGGGTTTGCACGATGCTTAGCAATGCTTAGCTAAGCGCAAACAAGCGCACACTTGTGCAAACCCGCTAACTACTGCTTAAAAGTGCTTACTCCTGCTAACCCCGCGCTCATTTCTTTGAAAGAAAAGAAAATGAGGAGATAGGAAAGTGGTGAAAAAGGGGCACAAAGAGGGAAAGACAGTAGGGAAAACAGCTCAGGATGTGCAGGATGAGTGTAGGGAAGGTCCATAGCTGCCCATTTCTTTAACAGCAACAGCTGTGCATATGCAATAAATTTGGAGGGAAATATGAAACCTTCCACCCCTGAGAGAGGGGTGAGGACAACAAAGTATGTTGTACTGCCAATTAAATTGCATTTTATGTGTCCAGCGGACATGTGTGCAAAATGGGCAGCTATGTATGGGCGTATTTTTTTTGGGAGCAAATTGCCCTTTTTTTTCAGGTGAGAGTGGAATGTGGGGTAGGGGAAGTAGGTATATTTGGGGAGGTAGGTTGCAGAGGTAAACAAACAAGACAAACAAGATGCATACAGGAGTGGAATATGACACGTGATGGGTGAACACCATTGATGGGGAAGGATGTTTGGAAATCACAAGCCCATGAGCCCACAGATGGCAACAGTGGAACTGAGATCCCCACCCATGGGCAGTCACCACTGCACCTTCACAGCCCAGAGGGTGGCTGTGCTGTGGGCTGTGTAGGAGGGGCAGGCTCACCCATGAGTCGCTCCATTCGTGCCTCAAGCTGGCGTAGAGGATCAGCGACAGAACGCTTGATCTCTCTACGCACCACAGTTCGGACCATTCGGAGGGTGATAGGTGGCCCTCCTCCACCCACGCTTGCAGGGGGGGATGAGCCCCATCCCCTGCAGCGCTTCCACCCAAAGGTGGTACAGGGCCAATGGAGGAGGAGGTCCCAGGCTGGGCACCGGACCTGCTGGTGCCAGGTGCCATCGCCAGCTGAGGTGGGACAGGTGGGTCCGCTGGGACTGGCCTTCCCATACGTTCTATGTTTTGGAGAATTTAATGAAAATATGGGTTAGTAACAGTCAACAGCATTCCCAATTAGTTATAACAACATGCAGAAGTATTTCCATTAACCCAACACACCAGAGTTCCAACAGTTGAACAGCAAGCATAACATATGCATATATAAAACAACACTGGACATTACAACAGCAGGTTTAATTGATGGCAACAGGCCACCAATATTGTGGTATTTGAACAGGGCACATGCATCAAAATAAATGCAGATATTTATAAACTAATAGGACATATGTCCCAACAAATGTTTTGAGATTAGACATAACCATTGAGGTGTGGAGTTGCATTTTTTATGCACATACAGTATGATGGAAAAAGATAGCTCCATTAACAACTTATATATCCTTCTAGTTTACACTACATTCCTATTAATTAACTGCAGTTATATGTCCTCTACATGCATTATTACACTACCCAATTGTCCTTAAATTGTGAAATGGGTTTTGCTAGATCTTTATATACATGAGCTGCTTCTGACATACAAACTGTCTGGGATGCAGATGTTACTGCTACATATTTTGTGAGTTGCTCAGATACACTACTGCTGAGATGGTACACTGACAGCTCTACTTTCCTATAATTATCTAGATATGTTCAGGTGAAATTATCAGTTATATGTTAACAGCTCCCTACATTTCTGGCAGCACACTGACATTTCTGGGGAACAGAATACCAAGCTACTCATGTGCCAGATTAACCTGTACATGTTGGGCATGAACCAACAGTTGAGGACTGTAAATATGCTTAAAAGCTACTGGCACTCCCTTCATCCACTTTATATGGGCCTACCCAAGAGTGGGTTAACAGCGCTTAATACAACAGTACTATTTCTATAATGCAAGAGTACAACAACATATCAAAGAAAATGACACAGACACACTCCAGGAATTATACCTTTATTAAAGACTTAAAACACTTTTCTAGAGGCTCTCTCATTTATTTTATGTAACAGTACATGCAGAATAATTATTAAAGAATTATTATACCTTTATTTATTGGGTTAAAACACTTATTTTCAGGCTCTCTCATTTATTTTATATAACAGTACATGCATAATGATTACAAACCTGCCTGGTGGTGCAGCCTTAGCAGCCTATCTGCATAGGCTTGCTGGTTCACAGCGTGGACACCTGCAGCTGTGAAGTAAATGAAGTGATATTGAGACATACCTATCCATAGTATAGACTAGAATAGCAATTCTTACATACTTAATTCCATGGCTACTTACTCAGTAGTGGGGCATTTTCCATCCCACAGGCCTCCTGGATCCACTGGTCCAGTTGATCCTCCTTGCGTCTCTTCAGGTCTGCATGGTAGTGTCTGACCTGCTCACCAGTCTGAGGGATGCCTGTGGCACTGGTGAGTTCATGAGCTAGACAGTTCCAGGCTTCCACTTTGTACTGGGTGCCCTGGTACTGGACCCGCAGGAGTCTATCCTCATGATTACGGACAAGGAGCCAAACCATTACTTTTGACTCCTCAATGCCCCAATGTTGCGCTTGAAATCGAGAGCCCTCTCCAGCACCGGCCATGCTGCCTGCAGATGGGAGCTACAACCAGTTATGCCAAGTATTCCCACCTATGGAGCTTAAATATGCCACATTTACCGTACTTATTTGTGACTGGCCAGTTTTGAAAAAACTCTGCTAAAGGCACGCCTGCTTAGCAATGGGTAAACTTCCATTGATATGTATGTGTGTGTTGAAAGCCCATGGTTGTGAAATGCTGTCATGGCTTAGTGGTTCAGTTCTGTGATTATGGTGCACAGTATCATGGGTTCAAACCCTGTCATTGCTTTTTATTTTACTACTGGCCAGACCAGCTAGGAGGTGTGGTTGTGTTTAGCTGACTTTGCTCGACTTTGCCCGACGTTGCTCTACGTTGCTCCATGTTGCTCGACGTTGCCTGATGTTGCCCGACATTGTGCTAGTTAATGCAGTGCTCAGCTGAGAGCAATTACATTTAAATATGCTTAATACTGATAAACTTTGCTTAGCAGTGCTTCACATTGCTTAAGATATGTTACTCATGCATCCATCAGTATGCATAACCATTTCACCTGGTGGTGGTGCTGCGGTAGCTTTGTTGCCTCAGAGTAAGACGTTGTCTTGTTCGATTCTCAGCTAAAGCGTTTTCTTTGTAGAGACATGCGTGAATGGGCATACCGTCGTTGAAGGTTGTGCGTCAGGGCTGGCAACTCGGCACGTAAAAATCTACTGCCAATCATTAGTGGACCAGAATTCCGCTGTGGCGACCCCTAACCGGGAAAAGCCGAAAGACACAACATATATATATAGATAAAATTTGTTCACTACTACATAGGCCGTTTCAATGCTTTTTACAAAAATTTAAATGATAAATGTCAGGAATTATTTTTATAGACAGATTTCCAACAGAAAATAGAGGGGGGAGTGGTGGGACTCAAACCGGGAATGCCTCCTGTTTGCACGAAGGTTCTACCACTATGCTATTGCTATTTTGCTTAATTTGCATATACGTTTCTTATTATCCTCTTCAGTGTCTAAACTGCTAACTGTAGCTAAGCAATGGGCAAACCCGCACAAACACGCGCAAATACGGACAGCTATATCTGAAATAATAATAATAAAAAAATGTTTACATTTTATAATTGTACAGGGGTTTAGAATGTGGGGGAGTGTAGTGTTGGGTATGTACACATTTGAGTGGACTCGCTCATGTAAGTAGACATTTCCCGAGTGTCAGACTTGTAGGGGCGTAGATTTTTGGACTGCTCGGCAGTCAGACACGCCCCCTTCACTTGTGCACGCTCCGTGTTAGCCTTAGAGTTGAGGCACCGCCCTCATTAATATATATGGCGCGCTGCCGTCTTACTCTTAGACTGGCTCTTCCGTGTAAGACTAATCTAGTCTTACAAGGAGAATTAGTGAATCCTGGGGGTAATCTTTTCTTGAGTTCTTTCTAGTTCTCCTTTTACATTTTTTCTCTCATTACACTACCATCTTCCTTTACTAATCTGCTTAAGTAACTCAGTACTTCTGTTTTTCCTTGTAAAAAATATATTTGCTTATATAAAAATTCTTGTATTTTTTCTTGATTTATTTCATATAATTCGTTTTCTTCATTATGTTCTAAATCTTCCAGTGCATCATTATATTGTTCTTTTATATTTTTCTTTCTATACTTTTCTCAAGTCATATTGTCACTGTAAAAAAATGTTTATATTTTTCCTTAAATATCACCCACCATTCAGATCAATTTTTATAAAATGTTTTGATAATATGATCTTTCTATAACTGTATTACTAATCTCTTTCCTTCTTCATTCCATGCTTTCTCATTCATCAGTTTTATTCTTTTGCCTATATGTATATATTTCTTGTTTTATTTTATCTCTAGCCATATTGCAAGATGATCAGAAAATCCTGTTTCAACTATATCCCCTTCTCCTATAAGCAAACCTTCTGATACTATAAAATAATCTGTTTCAGTTCTATACTTACCTCTTTTGTAATTCCATGAATTATTGGCCCAAAGTTTTAACTTACCACATCTTATAACTTCTAACATTTTTCTTATATCATTTTTTATGCTTATTTCTTAAATCACAATGAGAGTTTTCTGTTATTAAAATATTCATATTTATCACTACATAGTCTAAAATTTAATGAAATAAGCTTTCCCTTTTTTACAGTTAATATAAGCATATAATGTTATAATCTGGTAGACTTGTTCTTTCCATTTTAAATTTACAATGGTTATTCTTCCCATTTTTGTTAAAATTACATCCAATATGTTTACTGTATTTCTACAGAATACATCTATTCTAGAACATCTCTCATTTCCCAAATGTCAGGTTATCTTTCCTCCCCACAGTTTCTCTGTTTGTAATCTTTCTTCGTTGGTTAAAAAATATTGTGTCTTCTAATATAATTACATCTACATCACATGCATTACACCACTCCACAATTCCTTTTCTTTTTACTATATTCTTAACACTATTCACATTTACAGAAAGCACTCTAAAATTTTAATTTTCCCTTTTCCTTAGATTCATGGTTTCATAAATTCGTGGCTAATTACTGGGCTACCTTTCCCAACAGGTGACTCCAAGCCCAACCAATCCTCCCAAAGGTGAGAACCAAGCACTGTACCCTGTATCTGTGAGTTAAACACCCCAACCATTATGCCAAGCCCCAGTCTTTAGCTGTATATATTCTTTTCATCCATTTCCTTTCTTTTTTTCTTTTGTACTTATCCCTTTAGATTTTCTTTTTCTGTCTTTTACTCTTTTACCAATAGCATTTTTTCCCTTTTATTAACACCCATTGTATGTCTTCATCACTTATTTCAGAACCTTCTTCTATAGCCTCTTTATTATTTTTTCCTCATCCAATTTTTCTTCTATTTTTATTTCTTCTAAAATTTCTTCTCTCTGTTCATTTTCTTCTGTGTCTTTTTCTTTTTCCTTACTGCTATTTTCTCTTTTGCAATCTAGCCATAAATGGTCAATCTTGTTACATTTATAACTTTTCAATTCAGATTTTGTGCACCGTGTCCCATTTCCCCACATTTTTCCTTACTGCTATTTTCCCTTTTGCAATCTAGCCATAAATGGTCAATTTTGTTACATTTATAACTTTTCAATTCAGATTTTGTGCACCACGTCCCATTTCCCCACATATATAAAATTTTCTTTTTTCACATTTACTTTTCAAATGTCCTTCTTTTCCACAAAAAACATGTTTTGGATTGTCCCCAGTATTTTACAACACCCCTATTCCCCTCCACATTTATCATGCATGCTATATGTTTAATTTGTCCTCTTTCTATTTTTAACACAGTATTACAATCACAGCCCCCAGTCTATAAACCCCTTTTTGTCATAAACTTTTGCAGCATCCAGTACTTCTTTACATTAAGCTTTCAAATGTCTTTTCAAAGTCTCTCTCTTTCTACTTCCATTTGAAATTGTTCATGAATCTTTTTTGTTTCCCTGTTAAAGGCTTTTATCACATAAGGATTCCACGGGTTGCAGTTTTTCTTTTTTTCATATTCTCCAAGAATAATTTCCATTGAAAAAACAGTCTCAAATATAATACCACAAAATGTCTCTTAGTTAATAAGAATAAATGCTCTTACCTCATGTGCTTTTATACCCAAAGGAGCTATTACCACTATTCTTCATGATTGTCTTTTCTGCCAACTTTTGAATTTTCTCCATAATGTCCCCAGGAAACATCTCCTTCATTTTCTGTCTCACTCTACACCACCTTTTCTTTAAGTAAGTCATCCTGCAACCCTGCCAGCTGGAGGGCTGTAATTATATAGCCATCATTTGCTGAATCATCTCCATCAAACAGGTTTCTTTGAAACATTTCCTCAAGAATCCTGCACACAATCTTCGGTCTTGGCATTTGCTTTATCCTCCATTTCTTTCACTAGTCCATCATCTCATTCTCTCTCCATATGGCTCCCTGTTTCTCCAGGCTGCCTTTACACCTGGTACAGAAACAGGCAGTGCTCCTTCAAAAATGGGTCACACTCACAACAACAAGTAGGGGAAGTTCCCCAATGCACTGGCCAAAGGTCTTCATGGTATAAAGGCCACTAGCTTAGCGGGACTAACCCAGTAAAAAAAAAAGATAAATAAATAAATAAAGTTTGGATTACTGTTTCCTTTTCATTTTAATGAAATGCAGTAACCCCTGTGATAATATTACTTTGTACTTTTCTGTTCTGTTCCATATGTTTGCATTTTTAATTTGTTTTTCTGGGACCTTAGTCTTGTTTTTTTAATAGTTGTAGGAATATTGTGTTTCTGCATTATCCCACACATCTATTTCGACAAGTAGAATTACTTATAAAAGCTATCCATTTATATTTTAAACCCTGTTGGCCCATAGTCTTGTAGTTTAATTCACAGTGGTGGCAGAGCTGTGAAATCCTATAAGATTTTGGGCCTTAGCCTTAGTGTTACTGGTAAATTACTGGTACATTTCTGCATAGTCTGATGTCTTAAACTGTAGTAGAAGGCCAATAGTGAGAGAATTGTCTCTGGTCCAGTTTGTGCTTAAGTGCTTTTATATTCTGCTTATGTTTTCCTTTCTTAAAGTTGCATTCTGTGTCTGCCCCATCCCCTAATAAGAGATTAAGGTGAAGTTTCTGAAAGATCTCCAGTATTGTCTTTTTTAGGCAATGCCAAATTGACAAGCCTACCACCATAGCAAAATCAACTCAACTGAACCTCAAAGTGTTACTGCTCAATGCCAGGAGCCTAAACAAAAAAATACACTTCCTTCTAGTCCTCCTCATACTTGAGAATATAGACATCTGTGCAATTACTGAGACATGGTTTAAAGCAGCAGACAGTACCCTGCCAGTGCGAAGTTTCAGTGCCTTCCACCACACGTTTAGACCAGTAGCTGCACAGACAAGGGCTAAAGGTGGAGGTGTCTCAATATACATCAACAACAAGCATACATCTAGGGTGGTCAAACAAGATGATGTGCTGGAGTTACTCCATATGGAGATCACAACAGACAAAATCCCATACCATATCCTAACCAACTATAGGTCACCCTTCACATCCCAGGGAGCTCAAAATGAACACATTGGACCTACTGGAAACACAATCCAAACTAACACCCTACTCATGGGAGACTTTAATTACCCCTCTATAGACCGGGAATCCTACACAGCCTCAAATCTGCAGGCACAGAGATTCCTGGACTTTGTAAATACAAACACTGTTGACCAAATAGTGAATGTACACACTAGAGGCTCCAACATACTAGATGCCAACTACAGGTACTTTGTTTCCTGACTTACTTTATAAGTGGCAACAAATTAACATTGAAACTAGTCTGCGGTACATGACATTATTGAATGACTATTTTCGCCCAGAAGAAGCAGCCTTGCAAGTTCGTATTAGAGAACAGCAGCAGTTCGTTTGTGATACTTTTCCATCTGCTGTTGTTGACAAGAGTTTTGAGAAGTTGTTAGATAATGTTTATCTGTTTGAGAAAAGATTACTTGAACAGAAGCAGAGTATGATTCGCAGAGACACAATTGATTTTAGGGACGGCCATGTCTTTACTTGGCCGAGGACAGATTTTGAAAGGAACGGACTTGGCAAAATGGCGCCAAATGTGCTAAGAACAAAAAGTGTAACTGAAGTTGTTAAAAATGAAAATGTTACATGTGATATATCATCTGTTGCAGTGAGTGAACCATCATGCAGTAGTGTTGGGACTAGTATTGTTACAACTAAAATTGTACACAATGAGGACACTATAAGTGACGCATTACAACCTTTGACTGTACCATCTGAAGCTGAATGCTCTAGTAGTGATGCTAGTACATGTCAATTGGAGTCAGGTGCAGAAAACAATGTTTTATCTTGTTTAGCTAACACCAAAATTAGTCAGGATGGGTCGGTTAGAAAGAAGACCAACAGATTCTCTGGTCACGGATCTGTAGCATTAAATGGACCTGTCCCTTACCCCATACAAGAGTTCAGGAGGGGAGGGAGGGACAGATCCATGAACAGGGGGAGACAAAAGAGAAGAATGTTAGAGGAGGAATACGTGGGCCCGACTTTGAAAAAAATGTGGGAGAAAACCACACATCGTTAGTTTGGAATATATCAAATAGACCTTTGGATAAGGATGAAATTGAAGTTTTGGATAGGGGCTTGACATTTATACCATCTGTTGAAAGCGATATAACCGATTCAGTAATGGACGTTAAGTTTTTTGCTCGTAATGTGCAGTTAAAATTTGATTTTGGTAACTGTGTACAAGCTAATAAGAGTTGATATTTAAGAAAACCAAGTGAATATGTTCCTAATTTACACCCTTTAATTGATGCGTTCTCTAAATTAGTAGACGAAGACCTACATAAAAATAATTTTGATAACAGACATACAAAATGGTTTGGTAATTTAAATCCAAGACTGAGAACAGCATTAAAGACACTTAGGTGTGATCGTAATGTGACCATTAGACCAGTGGACAAAGGGGGACAGGTGGTGGTGATGAATATTAGCAATTATGTTGAGAGCATGGAGAATATGTTGAGAGATCCCCAATTTTACCATCAGATAGTATTTAGTCAAGTAGAAAGGTGTATTAATGAAGTGACTACGTCTCTAATGGGTTTAGTAAGTAATGGGATGATTACTGATCAGTTATATGAATTTTTTCTCGTTAAAAATCCATTAATTGCAAGCATACAGGGTATGCCTAAAATTCATAAACATCCCTCTCACCCATCAATGAGACCCATTGTTGCCGGATGAGGCTGGGCAACTGACCCCATCTCTTTGGATTTGGAAAGTAGACTTAGACCAGTTGTTGATACATACGGTCACATTTTAAAGGATACAAAACAATTTATTTTGATGTTATATGAAAATATGTCATCTCTACCTGTAGATCTTCCATACTGGTTAGTCACTTTGGATGTTTAATCCTTATTTATCATGATTCTGAATTATGAAGGCATCGAATGTGTACGTAGGTGCCTGGAAATAGATGCAAACTTTTCAAGATCCTCTATAGACACTCTGTGTGGATTATTAAATATTGTGTTGACCCATAATATTTTTACATTTAATAATAGTATTTATATTCAAAAAGATGGCGTGGCTATGGGCACTTCGTGTGTCAATAGCTACGCCAATCTAGTAATGGCAGATTGGGAGAGGTGTAGCTTATTTGAATTGGAGAGTTTCAAGAAATATGTTAGGTTTTCTGTGTGGTTTGTAGATGACCTTTTTTTGGTGTGGACAGCAAATGAACAGGACCTGGGTGATTTTTTAGGACAGATTAATTCTTTGGTACCATACTTGAAATTTACTATAAGTGCTTCATTAACATCAATTTCATTTTTAGATGTATTTGTTGAGAGACTTCCAGTTGGCCTACTGAATACGGAGGTCTATCGGATGTCTTGCTATAGGAACTCCCTTTTACATAGGAGCAGTATGCACTCTAAGTTTGTGTTTAAGAATATAGTGAGAGGACAGGCAATGCGGGTCTCTCGCCTTAATCCCACTGAAATGGGTTTTCATAATGAGTTGACGAATCTCTATGATCAATTAGTTGATAGGGCCTATAGCATAGAAGAAATTAACGAGGGTTTCATGGGAGTTGATATACTCAGGAGAGATCGGGCAGCCCCATATTTCATGAGTAGGGATGACATAAGTACAAACAGTAATAGTGTGGTAGATAGTACAATGAAATATAAGGATGGCACCAGAGTGTCCATTTATTACACACAGGATGTTAATGAGATTAGAAGTATCTATGTCAAGCATTGGGACATTCTTACTGTTGACCCAGTAATACGTGATATTGTGGGTGATACACCCAGGTTCGTTTATAAGAATCTCATGAACCTTCATAGGATCTTATGTTACCCCAATGGATTTAATAATGAAACACATAGGTTTACACCCATTACTAGACCTTGCAGGAACTTTAATTTCTGTTGTTTTATAGATAGCACTGCCACCTTTATACATCCTGTGAGTCAACAGTGTTTTTATTTTCATGCTGTGGCCAATTGTAATACGGAGCATATAGTCTATTTAGCCTGCTGTACGTCTTGCCCAGCCTTTTATGTGGGCAAGACAGACAGAAGGCTTAAAGACAGGGTTAGAGAGCATATATATAATATCCACATTAGATCTAATAGGAATGCTCTCTCTAAGCATGTTATGGAGACATTTGCACAGCATGCGTTTAAGTTTCTTGTTATACAAGTGAATACACCTTCTATTACAAGAGGTGATGTAATCAATTTTACTTAACAAAGTGAAACTAAATAGATCGTCAGGTTCAGGGCAGATAGAGAACCTGGTCTGAATGACAGAGTACCCATCAGACCTATGTTAAAAGGCAGGCGATTAAAGATTTAGTTTATAATGTTAATATACACATAACACTTTATTTGTTTTTATACATTAAGGTGCGATATTGTTTATGCTTCTCAGAAATATTGTTTTGCACCTTTAATATAGTTATGTTTTTAACATGACAATAGAGGTTTTAAATTACTTATATTTTTTATGTTATATTTTATGTTGTTAATTAATGAGTATGCAATGGTTAGGAATCATTTATTATTTAATTGCTCATTAATTTATTGAAACACAGGATATGATGTCAGTTTTACAGAGTATAAATAGTCTTTTTTAAAAGTGTAGTTTTGTATTGGCTTGAAGAAGCCCAGTCGGGTGAAAGCACTTGCCATTTTTATCTATTTGTCGAATAAATTCATTTTATGAATTGAGTGAATTTCGCTTTGTCTTTATATGAGAGACTGTATCTACTAACCGGTGAAGTGAAAACTGCCTGCTTTGTGCCTTGGTTTAGCACGGAGATCAGTCTATGTGGATTTCGTTCTGCCGATTTGTACTCCTGTTGTTTTTTTATACTGTTTTATTTGTACTTTTATACAGGAGTCTTCACCTCTGGGTAGCAGTTTTTGACTTTATACTAGACCCTGTGTTTACAAATATGGGAGAATGCTGCATCCCCCCTACCAGTGTCTGATCCTCCTTGGTAAGGTCTGATCATAAAATTGTCTCCTTCAAAATCAAAATCCAATCCATAATCCCATTAAAACCAGTAACAGCTAGGAACTATTCCAAGGCAAATTACCTTTTATTCCTTTTATTTATTTATTTATTTTATTTTACATCTGTTAACCGGGTAGAGTCCAGCTGGGCGAGTAGCTCGTTTTCAGCAGAGACCCGGGGAGATAAGCTCCATAACAATAGTACAAAAAGATTACAAATTTTTTTAAAGATTTACAAACAATATACAAAAAGTTTGACAGTTGCCAAGAATCACAATTTACAAAAAGGTCAATGTAAAACAGAAAACATTACATTTCTTAAGCCTTATTACAGACAGTAATATGAAACTCATTATATATATAACTAAAAAAAAATTGGGGCATTTTCATTTGGTAGAAGTAAGACAAGAAGATAGCAGAATTGAAAACATTTGATCAAAGGCATAAGGAACTAGCCAGGAGTATTACAGGAACATAGCCATTATTGAGTAAGGTATTCCTTTAGGAGTTTTTTGAAGCTATGAAGATCTGTGTTTTTTAAGATATTCTGGGGTAATAGGTTCCACTGTTTGGCTACTTTGAAGGAGAAGAGAGAGTCACTGAAGTAATTATGGGACTTTGTAACCTTGAGTATAAGTTTATCGGATGAGCTAAGGGTCCTATGGTTGGTATTTAGTTGCACTAGATTGGAGAGTGCAGGGCACATTTCAGGTTTGTGGGTAATGGAGTGGGTAGTGGTGAGTTGATTGAGCAATAACAGATTGGTAAATTCAAGCCAGCATAATTTTTGAAGAGCAAGACAGTGATGGGTCTGGTTGGGTATATTAGCTGCACATTTTGCTATGTTGTTACAGCAGGAATCAAGTAGATGTAAATCAGACTTGTGCATGTTAGTGAAATGTTGAGAAGAGTAGAGAAGGATAGATAGGAGGAGGGATCTGGCTGTGGCTAGTCTGGCATTTTGAGTAAGGTAAGGTTTGGCCCTATATAGAGCACCAAGTTTGATGTGAACTTTCTTTATTGTGAGTGATATGTGCTTATTGAATGTTAGGTTGTTGTCTATCATGACACCAAGTAGTTTTGTTTGGTTAACTGATTCTATTACAGTGCCATTAATGGAGTAGATGGAGGGAGGAGGTGGTTTTACTTTGGATTTCCTGTTAGAGAAGATCATTAATTTTGTTTTGTTTGGGTTTAGGATGAGTTGAAGTTCATTTTGGTAATTTTCAATATCTAGAAATGACTTTTGCAATTTATCTTGGAGTTCTTGGGTGTGGGAGCAGAGCAAATAAGAGTAGCGTCATCAGCATATTGAATAAAAGAAGGAGATTTAGTGGCAGTGTTTAGACTATTTGTGAATAAAATAAAAATGCGAGGGCCAAGAATGGAGCCCTGAAAAACCCCAACAGAGACTAGGAGGAGTGTGGAGAGTTTATTATCTCATTTAGTTGCCTGTTGTCAAATGGTAAGGTAGCTAAAGAACCAGTTGAGAGCTGTAGAGCTGAGATTGAAGGAGGCTAGAGTGTTGAGTAGTAGTTGGTGGGATACCATATCAAAAGCTTTGGATATATCAATGAATATAGTAGAGACTAACTAGTTGTCCATTGTTTTTGAGGAGGTTAATGTAGTTAGTGAAACTGATGAGGGTTGTGGAGGTGCTGTGTTTTGGACGGAAGCCGTGCTGTGAACTAGATAAGAAGTTATTTGTAGTGAGGTGGTCCAACAGCTGCTTATGGATACATTTCTCTAAGATTTTGGCTAGGGGTGAGAGAATGGCAATGGGCCAATAATTAGAGAGATCTTTAGATGGGCCTCTCTTGTGGAGGGGGGGTGATATGGGATATGCTCCATAGTATGGGGACATATTGTTCTGCGATGGAATGATTGATTAGGATAGATACGGGATAGGTGATGGAGCTTGCAGCAGTTTTTAGGAAGTATTTAGGGAGTTGGTCAGCTGCTAGACAGGTAGGTTTTAGTATTGATAGGAGTTTTTTGATGTAAGAGGTTTGTATAGGTTTAAAAGAGAAGTAGTTGGGTTTAGAGTTAGTAGAGGTAGGCACGGTAAGGGGCGGGTTAGATTTGTTGTTTAAAAGTGAGGTGATAGTTGTGATGAAATGAGAGTTAAATTGGGATGCTATACATTCAGTGCTATTTGTTGTACATGGTGCAGGGGTAGAGGTTTTGCCAGTGTTGCAGAGGTAGTTAAGGTTTTGCCAAAATGTTTGTGGGTTATTTATGTGTTTTTGCTGACAAGCTAGAACATAAGATTTTTAAGATTAAGGGATGGATTGTCAAAACTCAATGCCCCGTAAAACCCACAGAACACTGCAGCCTATGCTGAATTGCTGAATTGCTCTCACAAACTCTGTACAGCCATGTCAGTGGCTGCATAGAGGCTGATGTACCTACCAGAGGCAAGTCTAGGAGTAAGTCTAGGACTAGCCATAGAAACAAACCAGCCTGGTGGCATCCTAAATTAAACCGGATATACAACAAAAGAAAAAAAAATGATGACAAAAATCAGGAAAGGTAATTTCCATAAAAACATAAACTCTCTTATCAAAGTAAATAGGCAACTAAGAGGGCTAATTAAGTCAAACAAAGCCAAGTCTGAGGTTAAGCTAGCCTCCCAGATGAAAGATAACCATAAGGCATTCTACATCTGTATCAGAAACCTTAAGGGCAATAAACAGCAATGTACTGAACTGGTGCTTAATGGTGCCACATTCACTGAGCCTGGTGATATACCAAACCTGTTATCGGACACATTCAGTTCCATCTTTACCCTACACTTACCCCCACCATACCTCCCAAATGTACAGATTTTCACATAATGTCCAGATTTTTGCCTTATACTTTTGGTCCTTTTTTCATAAAATTCTGCTTTTCTGGCAAATTAGTGGCAAATAATTAAAGCCCGAAGTTAGAAAATAATGACAGACATTTGAGTTTCAGACTTCATACCCTTCAAAAAAATTCATGCTAATGCAAAAATTGTTATTTTATCGACTTGCTAAGTTTGTAAGAGCAATATTTAAAAATTGACCCTATTTTTGGGCCGTTGTCCCACTTTTTCTCATTGCTTTGTCCAGATATCTTGTTTTAGGAGGGTAAGAAGCATGACCCCCACCCATCCCCTGAAAAATACCCTCAAATATAACCCCTCCAGATATAACTAGCGAGCATGTACTGGCTGCACTCACTGAAGACAAGAACATGGCCTCAATGGGCCCAATAACATCTGAGGATGCCACCTGAATAGTCAAAAATCTGATTTATGAGAACCCCTAGAATTATTATTTAATTATAGTCTTAAAACAGGGTTTGTGCCACATGATGTGAGGACTGTAATGGGCATCCCTTTTCATAAGGGATGACCTTCAACAGGTCCTGGAAACTACAGACCCATTAGTCTGACCAGTCTTATTTGCAAAGCCGTGGAAAGAATTATCATGGAAATCAGTATCAAGGACATGGAAGACTTCCAGACACTGGATCTGTCCTAGTTTGGTTTTGTCACTGGAAGGTCATGCTTACTGAATCTGGTGAACTTCTTTGAAAGGGACACTAAGGCAACAGATGGGGGAAAATGGTGCCTACCTATATCTGGCTAAAGCATTTGATACAATACCCCACTTGGGCATTGTCAACAAACTTATTAAACTAGGTATAAAACACTGTATAACATGCTGTATAGCTCACTTGCTCATTGAAAGGACCCAGGAGGTTGGAATCTGTGAGGCCACCTCCATAAAGAGGCCACTAACCAGTGCTCCCAGCCCTTTCTGCTGGGACACCTCCTCTTTGGGATCTCTTTTTTGGATGTCAAGGCCAATGTCAAAGGCCTTTTGTTGACCAAGTTTGCAGATGATTGCAAACTAAATATACAGAACCAACTGATATTGCTAACATCCAGGCAGATAGGTTCAGTGCTAACTTTACCCCTCTCTCATCCCCTAAAGGGCCCATCTCTATATCGGAAGAATGCAAAGTACCTGTAATCACGGCTGCACAGGTAAAAAACACACTCTCCAAAGCCAAGAACACAGCATCCATGGGACCTGACAACATCCCAGGCTGCGTTCTAAATGAACTACAGAATGAACTGGCACCCCACCTAAGTACCATGTTCAATCATAGCCTCACCTCAGGCTTTGTGCCCACTGAATGGTGCACAGCAAGGGTTATCCCACTCCACAAAGGGGGCACCACCACAGACCCAGGAACTACCACCCCATTAGCCTGATGAGCCTGGTCTGCAAGGCTACGGAGCGTATCATCATGGAACTTATAAACAATGACATTAGTAATCTCCAAACTCTGGACCCTACCCAGTTTGGGTTTGTAAAAGGCAGATAATGTCTCCTAAACCTGATAGACTTCTTTGAAGTGGTCACCAAAGCCGTAGATGAGGGTAAGGTGGTACACACAGCCTATCTAGATCTCACCAAGGCTTTCAACACCATCCTCCACTCTGGAATTATAGACAAACTCACTAAACTAGGTATAAATCCCTATGTCACAAGATGGGTTGCCAACTGGCTCACTGACAGAACCCACACTGTGAAAGTAGCAAACTCTAAATCTAACTTCAGAACAGTGGCAAGTGGAGTACCACAGGGTTCAGTCCTAGGTCCACTCCTGTTTGGTATCTACTTCTTTGAATTACAGGCTAACACAGAAGGTGTTTGGCTAACAAAGTTTGCAGATGACTGCAAACTAGGAGCCATAATCAAAACTCCTAACGATGTGGACATCCTAGAAAAGGCCTCACTGAGACAGATGCCTGGTGTCAAAGCCATGGCCTCAAGCTCAATGCCAAAAAGTGCATTGTCATCCCTTTTGGTAAAAACTCTGTACCCATGAATTACCACATAGGCGGTAGTCTACTTAACACTGAAAGTGTGATAAGAGACCTTGGGACACAAGTGGACAGTAGTCTCTCCTTTGATAATCCCATCACCACAGTAGTCAGGAAATCCTTCTACGTGGCACACCTCATCACAAAAGGTTTCTCATCCAGGAAAAAAGAGGTCATTGTTCCCCTCTACTCATCACTCATTAGACCCATTATAGAGTACAACGTCCCTTTTGGTATGTACTTCACAAGACATCTACAACAACTGGAAAGGCCACAGAAATACCTCACAAAGAGGATTACCGGCCTCAAATAGATGCCCTACGCAGACCGTCTCAAAAAACTCCAGCTTTACTCTGTCACATATCGCCTACTCAGAGGCGATCTCTGCCTAACATACAAAGCTATGTCAAACCCAGAGCTGTTGGACATGCTCCATGTAAAGAAATCTCAATCCCTCCAAGCTACACGCTCTAGGGACCCAAACCTTGTCACCACAATAATCAGAACATGCTGGAGGGTTATATTCCTGTCCCAGAGACTTCCCATACTCTGGAACAAACTACCTATCTATATCAAACAAAACTCCTCATTAGCACTCTTCAAGAAAAATCTTGATGATTGGATGGGAGATAGAAAATTCACCCCGGGGATCACTTCTGTGGCTCTGCTTGACAGGGGCACAGGAAAATAATTTTCTTGGGTGGCAAAAGCCAGGGTACTGTTTGGATAGGCTTATATAGGCCCTTGGGCCAATAGCCTAGCACCTACCTATGAACCTATGAACTTATGAACTGGGAGCAGTCATTGAATCCACCCAAGATGAGAACACCCTTCAGGAAGGTCTAATACAGACAACTTCTTGGTGCCAAAACCATGGCTTAAAACTCAATATCAAGAAATGCATTAGAGTACTTTTTGGGAAGTCTACCACCCAGAGTAACTATGTCATCAATAAAATGCCCTTAATAGTTGATTCACTAGTGATTCACTAGTCAGGGATATGCAAACTCATGTAGATAGTAACCTAGCCTTCAGTTAGCATGTATCCAAGGCAGTAAGAACATCCTTCTATGTTGCCCAACTTATAAGCAAGGGTATAGCATCTAGGTTAGAGATGTCATCATACCACTGTATTCGGCCTTTTTCAGATCCATCATAGAGTATAATGCCCCCTTCAGTATGTACCTGACCAGACACATGCAGCAATGGAAACATCCACAGAGGTTCCTTACAAAAAGAATACAGCAAGTAAGCACGGTGTCCAATGCTGATTACCTCAAAGCCCTGTCTCTTTACTCTGTATCATACAGACTTCTGAGAGGTTATTTTTGCCTGGCATACAGGACAAACCTGGACCCTGTTTTGATGAACCTCCTGCACAACTGCAAAACAAACAGCATCAGAACTGCTAGATTAAAACACCTACATTTTGCTTGTAACATAAACAGGACATGTTTGAGAGACAGATGTGTTTCTCAGACATTTCCCATTCTCTGGATCAGGCTCCTTATCCATATGAAGCAGAGTTTCTCCCTATCCCTTTTTAAGCACAACTTGTACCAATGGATGGGTAATAGGAAATTCATCCGTGGTCTGACTCCTATGTCTCTGATGGACAGAGTCAGTCAATAAATCACCACCTATATAAATCAAATTTGTGTGCCACATTTGGGTTGCATGGCCAAGCTTATAAGGCCCCTGTAGTCTTTAGACTAGTATAAACCCATGAAACTTTGAACTCTTTAATCTATGCCTTCATTGGAGATTTATGAAGGTTATATAGCAGTTTATGACTGGGCCTTCTTGTGAGTGGCTTTCCATGGTATTTCTGAAGTAAGTTTTTAATATATTTTTTTAATACTATAAGTGATTTTGTGGTAATGTTTCAGTAGTTTAATAAGTTATGCTAAGATATGTTCATAGGTTTATAGGTGTTTACTAGGCAAATGGCCCTGGAGCCTTTACAAGCCTAGCCCATATGATTACCCTGGCATCGTGCCACCCAACCTTAGTTCCCAGTTCCTCTGTCGAGTAGAGCCACTGGAGTGATCCCTGGGGTGAATTTTCTATTTCCCATCCACTCATCAAGATTTCTCTTGAAGAGGGTGAGTGAGGTGCTCTGTTTGAGATGTATGGGAAGTCTATTCCATAGCATGGGCAGTATCTGTGTTATGAACCTGTCCCTCCAGCTTATTCTGTTGATTGTGGTAATGAGGTTGAGGTCTCTGGAGCATGTGGAGTGGAGGGATTGGGATTTCTTTAGATGTAGCCTTTCTAACAGAGCTGAGTCAGACATGGCTTTGTAAGTCAAGCAGAGATTGCCTCTAAGTAGGCAATATGAGACAGAGAATAGTTGGAGTTTTTTGAGTCTGTCCATATAGGACAAGTGTTTAAGTCCTAAGATCCTCTTTCTGAGGTACTTTTGCAGCCTCTCCAGTTGTTGCAGGTGTCTAATGAGGTACATGCCAAATGGAGCACTGTACTCGATAATTGGCCTAATGAGGGAAGAGTAGAAGGAGACAATGACCTCTTTCTTCCTGGATGCAAAACACTTAGTAAAGAGATGTGCCACCATAGAAGGACTTTCTGACCACAGTGGCAATATGGTGGTCAAAAAAGAGGTTGCTGTCAACCTGTGTTCCCAGATCTCTTATAATGCCTTATGTGTTCAGTGGACTACCATCAATGTGGTAATTCATGGGAACCATTTTTTTCCCAAAGGAGATGACAACACATTTTTTAGCATTGAACTTAAGGCCATGATTCTGACACCAGCCGTTGGTCTCAGTGAGGCCTCTCTGTAGAATGTCAACATCACTTGGGGAGTTAATAATAGCTCACAACTTGCAATCGTCTGCGAACCTTGTCAGCCAGAGTCCCTTGTGAACTTTAACAGCTAGAGTCCCTTTGTGTTGGCTTGGACTTCAGAGAAGTAGATACCAAATAGGAGAGGACACAGGACCGAACCCTGTGGGACTCCACTCGTGACTGGTCAACAGTCTGAGTTGGAGTCAGCTACTTTCACACTGTGGGTTCTATCTGTGAGCCAGTTTGCAACCCACCTAGTGATATAGGGGTTGATGCCTAGCTTACTGAGTTTTTCTATGATTCCTGAGTGGGGAATGATTTCAAAGGTGTTGGCCAGATCAAGGTAGGCTGTATGAACCACCTTGCCTTCATCCACAGCTCTGGTGACTGACTCAAAGAAGTTGACCAGGTTGAGCAGGCATGATCTACCCTTCATAAAACCAAAATGTGTGGGATACAGAGTTTGGAGATTCCCTAAATCCTTGCTTATTAGGTCCATATCTTTGCATATCAGACTCATCAGGCTAATGGGAGTGATAGTTCCCAGGGTCTGTAGTCGCTCCTCCTTTGTGGAGAGGGAAGACTGTAGCAGTGTGCCATTCGGTAGGGACAAAGCCTGAGGTGAGGCTGTGATTTAACAGATCACACAGTTGAGGTGCCAGTTCACTCTGTAGTTCATGTAAAACACAGCCAGGGATATTGGCAGGTCACATAGAAGCTGTATTCTTGGCCTTGGACAGTGCTGTTTTAACCTGTGCAGCAGTAATACTGGGTGCCTGGCAATCTACTGGTATTGTGATTGGTCCTTTGGTGGGGAAGAGAGGGATAAAGCTAGCAGTGAATCTGTTGGCCAGTATATTGGCAATATCTGTTGACTCTGTATAGGAGGTACCATTGTGCAGTAACTCAGAGCAAATCTGGATATTGCTGTGGAGATTCTTTAAATAACTATAGAAGGCCTTGTGGTTGTATTTACTATCTGCTGCAATTCTGTATTCATAGCTAGCTTTAGAGGATTTGATGAGGGATCTCAATTTTTTATTGAGGCTTATAAGGGAGTTTTTCCAGTTTTGGGATTTCACCTTATTCCGCATCAGTCTCCTTTTTCTGTTGTAGAGTTTGTTTATGGCAGAGGACCACCAGAATGGCTTCCTTTTTTTGGAGGAGAGTGTCTTGGTTCTATTGGGTATGGCGAGAGCCATGCATTTGTGTAAGTGTTCATACAGTGCATTGGTGTATGATTCGGCAGTCATGCAACTATTCTCCATTTGCATGGGTGCCGTGAAGTTAGCCACCTCTGTTTTTAGGAGCCTACAGTTAGCTTTGGAGAAGTTTTTCATTGTGGTTACCTTTGCGGTGATGGGGTGAGGTGGGAGGGATGTGGATTTCCAAGGTGATTAGTTTGTGGTTGTTTCTAACCAGGGAGGAGTTGACTATTGGTGTAGAGCAATGGTCACCCATGTTAGTAATAACCAGGTCAAGGATGTTGTTACCTCTAGTGGGGATAAGAACAAACTGGTCCAGGGCATTGGAATTAATGAACTCCAGGAAACGTTGGGCAAGTGTATTGGTACATGAGTAGTTTTCCCAGTTAATGGAGGGGTAGTTGAAGTTGCCCAGTATGAGAGTGTTAGGTTGGACCCTAATATTCTCCAGAGTGCTTAGGAACGTGGAGTGTGAGTCTTGGGACATGGTTGGGGACCTATAGCAGGCTACAACCTGAATTGCTGTCTTACCCAATGTTAGTGGCACCCGAAGTATCTCTGATGCATTATGCTGAGCTACCAGTCTGGAGGTGTGTGCATCCTTTATGAATATGGAAACACCATCACCTTTGGAGCGTCGGTCCAAGTTCTGGGGCTGAAAGGTGTGGAATGAGTTATAGCCTGGTAGTGCAGAGGTGCTTTCTGCTGCCTTGAACCAGGTCTCTATTACAGCACAAATGTCGATGCTCTCCATTTTAAGGAGTGCTTTGAGTGAGTGCATTTTGAGATTTAGACTTCTAGCATTGAGCAGCATGACCCTCAGATTGCATTTGTTTGTAGCTGTTATGGTGGTAATTTGGTCTTTAGAACACCACCTAAAAAAGGCACTATAGGAGTGGCAAGAGTCTTGGCCAGTATCCAGAAGCCCAGGGGTGACAAATGCAGGCCATCTCTGGTAAAGCATCGAGGTCTGTCAGTCATATCATCCCAGGCAGACAGATACTGGATCCCCTTAGAATGAAACTAGAAACTTAGCTAATTGTTGAAATCAATCATTTTCTGCTTGTACTGTGGTATCATTCTGGGTGATGGTAGGAGGCTGCTCAGGGCTAGGGTCATACCCATCTGGACTACATAATCCGAGAGCTCCTCTATGTCTTTTTTCATGTAGTCCAGGGAGGTACGTCTCAGGTCATTCGCCCACAGGTACAATGACAGAATCATACTTGTACCTGTTGTTGAGGGAACTGAGGGCATGCATTATGTGGTGGATCCTGGCACCTGACAGGCAGCTGACTGTTATGTTCTCCTTATTAAACCTAGTGAGTGGGACATCAGTGTGCATCACTATTGAGTCACATATGACTAGTGTGTTGGGCATGCTGTTTTGCCTTAGGGGCTTTGGTTGAGTGGCACACTCTTTAGGAGAGTTATGTGTCTCATGATTAGTGTTGTGTTGTGGTGGGCAAGTGTGTTTCTGCCTTGGAGGTCTCTGCTGTTTGGGTAGATTTTTATTGAGAGCCTCCGTGAAAGTGGGTGTGTAGTTTCTGTTTTTATGTGACGGCAGTGCTGGTGCATGTTCTGGAGGGCTATGTGTTCCATGTGGTGTGGTTCAAGTGTTGACCTTCTCCTCTTGACCAGATATTCCAGTCTTAGCTGGAGAGTGCATGGCTTCCAGTTTAGATATATAAGTACATCTCTCGCAAGTCTGAGTGTTGGGAGGTGAGAGGAGAAGGTTGTCAGTGTACATGAGGCAGCTGCTACATTGCCTCAGGATGCCCAAGTTCACCAGATTAATAGGAGAAAGCACAGAGAACTGACCTTTAGACATGCCTGGAGGGGTGGGCATTAATAATAAGTACTGGAGCTGCTTTCTTGTAGGATGTTTAGTGCTGGTAGCACTTTTGTGTGCTACAATAATTGCTAAAAAAGTCTGGTAAAGTGTTAGACTAATAAGCTTGTAAAAGTGCAGGAGAGGAGAGAACTAGCAGATCTAAGGGAAAAATTGAAGAGCAGACTTTTTGGCACTGCTCAGAAGCTTACAAACAGTCCTGGATACAGCAAATCTGTATCTGGACTAGACTTGTTACAGGAGAGCCAGGAAACAAGTGCAAACATGGGCTTTTAAACCAAAAAATTGAAAGATGTGGAAAATCTGCCCAAACAGCCAAAAAACTACAATTTCTGGACCAGAAACCACTCCTCTTGTGGTAGATAGGCTACATAGTGCTTACCACTCCCACTGATAAGCTAGAAGGCTTCTCTCCAACACAGAAAGGCTTGGGGGGGCTCAGAAGCTTACATACAGTCCTGGATACAGCAATTCTGTATCTGGTCTAGACTAGTTACAGGAAAGGCAGAAAACTAGCACGTATATGGGCTTTTAAACCAGAAAGTTGAAAGACATGGAAAAACTGACCAATAAACTACAATTGCTGGAACAGAAACCACTCCTCTTGTGGTAGATAGGCTACCTAGTGCTTACCACTCACACTGACAAGCTAGAAGACTTCCCTCCAACACAGAAAGGCTTGGGGGGTTGAGAAGCTTACAAACAGTCCTGGATACAGCAAATCTGTATCTGGACTAGAGTAGTTTCAGAAAAGGCAGGAAACAAGCGCAAATGTGGAGTTTTAAACCTGAAAGTTGAAAGAGATAGAAAAAACTGCCCAAACAGCCAATAAACTGCAATTTCTGGGATAGAAACCACACCTGTTGTGGTAGATAGGCTACCTAGTGCTTACCACTCTAACTGATAAGCTAGAAGGCTTCCCTCCAACACAGAAATGCTTGGGGGACTCAGAAGCTTACAAACAGTCCTGGATACAGCAAATCTCTACTGGACTAGACTAGTTACAGGATAGATGGGAAACAAGCACAAACACAGGCTTTTAAATCAGAAAGTTGAAAGAGATGGAAAAACTGCCCAATAAACTACAATTTCTGGGCCAGAAACCACTCCTATTGTGGTAGATAGACTACCTAGTGCTTACCACTCCCACTGATAAGCTAGAAGGCTTCCCTCCAACACAGAAATGCTTGGGGGCTGAGAAGCTTAGAAACAGTCCTAGATACAGCAAATCTGTATCTGGACTAGACTAGTTACAGGAAAGGCGGTAAACAAGAGCAAATATGGGCTTTTAAACCAGAAAGTTCAAAGGGATGGAAAAAACTGCCCAAACAGCCAATAAACTACAATTTATGTGCCAGAAACCACTCCTCTTCGGGTAGATAGGCTACCTAGTGCTTACCACTCCCACTGATTCATAGGTTCATAGGTTCATACTAGGTTATCTGCCCTAGGGCATTTATAAGCCTAGCCAGAGTGTGATTGGCTTTTGCCACCCATTTTAAATGAATTTTGCTATGCCCTTTTTCGAGGTTAGTATACTGTGCCTCTGTCTAACAGTGACACTGAAATGATACCCAGGGTAAACCTACTATCTCCCATCCACTCATCAAGATTCCTCTTGAAGAGAGTCAATGAGGGACTCTGCCTAACCTGGACTGGGATTTTATTCCAGAGTGAAGGGAGCCTCTGGGTTATGAATCTGTCCCTCCAGCATGTCCTATTTATTTCAGTGCTGAGGTTCAAGTCTCTCGAGCACATAGCTCAATGGGATTTGGATTTTCTGAGGTGCAGCATGTCCATTAATTCTGGGTTGGACATGGCTTTATACGTCAGGCACAGATCGCCTCTGAGCAGGCGGTATGCCACTGAGTAGAGGTGGAGTTTCTTTAACCGGGCAGCATATGGCATCTGTTTGAGCCCTTTGATCCTCTTGGTGAGGTACTTTTGGGGTCTTTCCAGTTGCTGCAGGTGTCTGGTAAGGTACATCCCAAAAGGGGCATTGTACTCAATTATGGGCCTGATGAGGGATGAGTAGAGGCACAATGACCTCCCCTGATCTAGATGTGAATCCCTTCATGATTAGGTGGGCTATATAAAATGTTTTTCTAACCACTTTGGCCACGTGGTTGTCAAATGAGAGATTGCTATCAACTTGGGTCCCCAGGTCCCTAATTACTTTTTCCGTACTTAATGGATTACCACCTATGTGGTAATTTGTGGGCACTTTGTTTTTGCCAAAGGGGATGACTATACACTTTTTGGCGTTTATCTTGAGGCCATGGCTCTGGCACCAGTTGTCTGTTTCTATGAGGCCCTTTTGTAGGATGCTTGTGTCGGCTGGAGAGTCGATTATGTCACCCAGTTTGCAGTCATCTGTGAACTTGGTCAGCCACAGTCCTTCCATGTTAGCCTGTACCTCCGAGAAATATATACCGAACAAGAGAGGTCCCAGGACTGAGCCTTGTGGGACACCACTTGTAACTGGTTTGGAGTCTGACATGGCTCCAGCAATTCTAACCATGTGGGTTCTGTCCTTGAGCCAGTTTGCAACCCATCTAGTGACATAGGGGTTTATATTTAAGCTGGTGAGCTTATGTATAATGCCCGAGTGGGGTATTGTATCGAAGGCTTTTGCAAGGTCCATGTAGGCTGTGTTGACCACCTTCCCCTCGTCAATGGCCTTGGTGACTGTTACAAAGAAATCGACCAGGTTTAACAGGCAGGATCTGCCCTTAACAAAGCTGAACTGGGTAGGATCCAGTGTCTGTAGGTCCCCAATATCTTTATTTATGAGGTCCATGATGATCCTTTCCATAGCTTTGCAGACCAAACTAGTCAAGCTTATGGGGCGATCGTTTCCAGGATCTGTTGAGGCACCACCTTTGTGGAGAGGGACCACTGTTGCTGTACGCCACTCTTTGGGTACATATCCTGTAGTAAGGCTGAGATTGAACAGTAGTTTTATGTTTGGGTTTAGTTCTTCTTGGAGTTCATGTAGGATGCAGTCTGGGACACCATCTGGTCCCATTGATGCTGTGTTTTTTGCTTTGGAGAGGGCGGCTCTTACCTGAGAATCTGAGACGTCAGGGGGGCAGCACTCTGCTGGGATAGATATTTGCCCTTTTGGTGGGGAAGGGGGGGAGAAGTTTGCACTGAACCTGTCAGCTAGGATGTTGGCAATGTCTGTGGGTTCGGTGTATTTTTTGTCATTTTGGACTAATTCTGAGCATATCTGGGAATTCCCACCCAGATTCCTAACATAACTAAAGAAAGCCTTGTGATTATCCTTAGTGTCCTGTGCAATTTTTCTCTTGAAGCTGGCCTTAGACGATTTTATGAGTGCCCGTAGTTTTTTGCTAATACTGATCAGAGATGCCTTCCCTTTTTGGGATTTTGCCCTATCATGTAGTAGCTTCCTCCTTCTATTGTATAGTTTGTTTATGGCTGGGGTCCACAAGACAGGACGCCTAACATTGGAGGATTGGGTCTTGGTTTTATTTGGGATTGCATGCATTCCTGAAGGTGTTCATATAATGCGTTTATAAAGACTGATAAGATAGAAAGCTTCCCTCCAACACGGAAAGGCTTGGGAGAGGGATCAGAAGCTTACAAACAGTTGTGGATCCAGCAAATCTGTATCTGGACTAGACTAGTTACAGGAAGGACAGGAAACACACTTAGAATTTTTTTTACAGAAAACCAGCTAAAACAGCACTAAAAACAATTCAAGTGCAGTGCAAGCTAGCACACTTGAGTGTGTAGCAATATTAAAGCAAATACAGTTTAAATAAATGCAATTTATTCAAACTGTATTTTGAACTGAATTCAATTATTGTTTTATCCAACTCTGAACAGTTAAAAAGTGCCAAAAATATACTTATCACCTCTATATTTCCAGATTGTTTGAGAAGCACACTCAGTCAGAACACAAGGAGATTCAAGCAAAGTTTTTTTTTTAGTAAAGATGAAAGGGAGAAAGGAAGAATAGAAGATAATTCAATGTTAAGAACCTAAGTGGGTTGGCCTTCTCAGATGTTCTCTCTGTATTAGATAGAATGAGCTAATGACACTAGACAGGGAGTAGTGTCCCAGATCAAATTTACAGTAAGGGAAGGTAACTGCGAAGCCACCAAGTAAAAGAACAAGACACCAATAGGGAGGAAGGGTGGGAACAAAATGCAGACATCAAGAAAAGCAATCTCAAGCAAATTAATAAATGCAGCAGTTTTGTTAACTAAAACAAAATGCAGACACCAAGAAAAGCAACCTTAAACAAATTAATAAATACAGCAGTTTTATAAATTAAAATAAAATGCAGACACCAAGAAAAGCAATCTCAAGCAAATTAATAAATGCAGCAGTTTTAATTAAAACAAAATGGAGACTCCAAGAAAAGCAACCTTAAACAAATTAATAAATACAGCAGTTTTATTAACTAAAACAAAATGCAGACACCAAGAAAAGCAATCTCAAGCAAATTAATAAACGCAGCAGTTTTGTTAACTAAAATAAAATGCAGAAACCAACCCCCGGATTTACAATTCCTCCGTGGAGGACTAGCTTAGTCCTGCACAGAGGTGGCCATTTAGGAGCAGGACGGCAGCGCGTCATGCATAGTAATGAGATGCACGCTGCCTGAGCTCCTAGTCTTACACGGAGCATATAAGAGTGCAGGGGGAGTGTCTGAGAGCAGAGCTCTCAGAATATACATGCCCTCAAAATGAAGAACAGCAGAAAGGGGTCAGAAATGAGTGAGACCACTCATAGGTGTCTGCATATCCCCACCAACAGTCCCCCTTGCGTACAACAGCAACAGTATACATAAATGAAATGAACAAACCCTTTGTTTTTTTTTTATAAAAATCCCATTAAAGCTAACAGTAGGTGTGCGGGTGTGCCCATCGCTTAGCTACGGTTAATGCAGCTTAAATGGCTGAAGTGGATAACAAGGAAGATATATGCAAATGAAGCAGCATAGCAATAGTGTAGTGGGCAGCGCATTCGCCTTACAAGCAAGCATTCCCCGTTCGAG
Organism: Protopterus annectens; assembly: GCF_019279795.1. Taxonomy (NCBI): domain Eukaryota; kingdom Metazoa; phylum Chordata; order Ceratodontiformes; family Protopteridae; genus Protopterus; species Protopterus annectens. Next base: position 289,293,269 of record NC_056729.1, read on the forward strand.
TCCCACTGCAGCACATTCCATTTTCCATGATAAAGCACGTTATAATCAATATTTATGTTGCAAAACCCACTAAATAACATATATTTATGAACTGGAGTACTACAGTAAATGCACATGTGAGGTGTCAGTGTCATAACGAATAAAGCACAAGTAAGCAGGTTTAAGCACCTATAAGCAGTAGTAAGCATATTTAAGCACTAGTAAGGAAGTTTAACCCTGTTTGCATGGCAGTAAACAATGCCTGCACTCATTAAGCAATCCTGAAGCTAACTCTCTGTAAGTAGATGTAATGGCAGGTTAGCAGTGCTTACCATCACGCAAACCCACTCAAACATGCTTACAAATGCTCAAAAGTGCCTTAATCACTCTGTATCCAACGGCCCTTGTTCTGGCCATCAACAAAATAAACAGCCATGTAGGGCTCGAACCCAGAACCCTATACACCATTCTCACAGTAGTTAACCACCAAACCATCACAGAAGTACAGGAGAATGAGCTATCAGCAAACAAGTATTCACCATAGTAAAAGCAAACTGAACCTGTGAAAGGAATCAGTATACAGACATATGTGCCTTAACCCACTACATAACATAAATATGTGAACCGAAGTACAGCAGTAAGGCCAGAAGTCAGGTGAAATTGTAATAGAGTGTTGAAGTCCCCAATAAAACACAATGACCCCATACAGTGTACGTGCATATGAATCATGGATACCAGGCATACATATAAGGTATAATGAATAATAACTCAATGCCAAAAAGGAATTATAATGCAAAGTCTAATTTAAGCAATGCTAAGCACTGCACAGGCCAGCTTAGGAGGTGTAAGCAATGTGTAGGCCAGCTAACTCAATGTGCCCAGTGTTATATCCCTTTAAATAATGCCAACCCTAGGTAAGCAGGTTTGCCCATAGCTTAGCCTTTTCAAAACCAGCCAATCACAGAAAAGTGCAGGAAATTGGCCCTACTTAAACCCAAGAGGCGGGAATACATCTCATAACTGGTTGCAGCTTCCCCTTGCAGGCACAATGGCAGTAAGGGGGGAAGGTGTGCACTTCTGGGCACAGTGCTGGAGCATCCAGGAGTCCAAGGTCATGGCAGGACTCCTTGTCAAAGACCATGATCAATGACTGCTGCAGGGCCAGTAACAGGGCTCCCAATATAAGGCGGAGGCCTGGGACCATCTCGCTCGTGACCTCACCAATGCCACTGGCATACCCCGAACTGGTGATCAGGTCAGGCATCACTATGCCGACTTGAAGTGGCGTAAGGGGGACCTCTTGGCTAGAGCATCAGGGGATGTTTCAGTCATGTGTAAGTATCACCCGACTATGTGTGTAATAATTGCCAGTTCAGGTATAGCATGAATAGGTATGGCTAAATATTCCTCTTATGTCCCCCACAGCTGCAATGGAGCGGGCCATGAACCAGGAGGCCTACGTCAGTCGCCTAGCACGGTTGTGACATGAGGCAGGTCAGTAATACTCATGCAATTACTGTCATAGGAAATAAAACTAAAAGTAGTAGTAAATTAATTGCCTGTATAAAACCTGTATAGTTCAAGGCAAGTACTGCATACACTAGAGATTATGTCAGGAAGAGTCTCATATCATTTGTATGTCAATAAAAGTGTAATAGCCTGACAATAAAGGTCTAACTGCTGGACTGCATGGGTATACTCTGATATCATATGGTAATGTAGATCAGCAATCATGTAATAGTACTGTTGTATTAAGCACTGTTACCCACACCGTGCACCATAAATTAAATGTGTAGGAATGTCTGTATATGATACGTGCAATCCCCAGAGGCCATTTAGCACAACTGAGAGACACATAGACAGAAAACAGGGAAAATGCCAACAGCAAAACCGGAATAGCACATGCAACTGAGATGTGAACTGTTGCTTTTTTAGCACACACAGCCATGGTTCGAATCCTGCCAGTGGTAGTACTCTGCATACAGAATTATACCCCACAACTGTGCAGAAATGTCTAGAATGTCCAGTAAAGTGGCCCATATCTGTTGGCTATCAATCTGTCCCCCTGGGAAATCAGTGGAATGATCCCAGACATATAGGCAGCAAACAGGAAATACAACTGATTGACACACATCTATGAGAACAATGCTGGCATTCTAGCAACTCTACAGTACCTTATGAGACTAAGAAGCCATGTATGTGCCATTTACACCCCAACTTGTCAAGCTGTGGTCAGAGTGTGTACAGTAACAGAGTGAGATGTATGTGCATAATAGTAATGTGGAATCTGGTACTGTGTGTGGGAACATTCAGGTAGTGCTAATAAACATTTCTCCCACAGGTCTGTCAGATACCAACACTGTGCCCAGAAATACAAGAATGATACCCTGTACTGGTACTGTTTACATTGGTATTGTATGGCAGTGCAACTGATGCAGTTGCTCTGAATAATGAGGTATTACACATCACTGTCACCCACACTGTCCTACAACATATAATTGTCTAGGAAATCTGTATAAGAGTGTTGTAATACAAGGTCAGAATGCAAAAGCACAGGGGATTAATAAGACAGAAAGCAGATAGAAGATATACAGCAATATCTGTATAGCAGGCACAACTATGATGGACAGTTTTTAAGTTGTAGCAGACACAGCCATGGTCTGAAACCTGGGAGTGGAAGTAAGCTGCATACAGAATCATACCCCACAACTGTACAGATGAGGCCAGAACGTCCAGTATTTGGGTCCATATCTGCTGCCTGTCCCCCTGGTAAGTCTGTGGGATGATCCCAGATGTTTAGCCAGCAAACAGAGAATACATGTGATTGTCAAACACCTATAAGAACAAACTTGTCACTGTAGCAACCCCTGGAAACTGTTAGGAGAGTAATATTTCAAGTATGTCCTATCTACGCTCCCATGTTGTCAAGCTGTGACCAGAGCATGTACAGTAACAGAGTGAGATGTATGTGCATAATACTAATGTGTAACCTGGAAGTTTGTGTTGCAACAGTCAGGTAGTGCTAATAAACATTGCTCCCACAGGTACGTCAGATATGAACACTGTGCTGAGAAATACAGACCATTATAACTTGTACTGGTACTGTTCACTCTAGTATTGTAGGGAATTTTGAGTGTTGCAGTTTCTCTGAATAATAAAGTATCACTGATCACTGTCACCCACACTGTGCTACAGAATATAACTATGTAGGAAAGCATGTATATGTGTGTGTGAGGTCACTAAAGGTGGAAGAGGGCAATATCCTAGATATGTCCCTGTACACCACCATGTGGCCAACACATGGCCAGAGTCTGTGCAGAAAGAGTTGGATAGCTATGTGCACAACATCAACCCGGAATCTGGGAGTATGTGTAGAAACAGTTAGTTAGTGTTAACAAACATTCCCTTACCAGGTATACCAGGTAAGAGGTGTATACTGCAGATAAAACCGGATCATGTGTAATGATGACAACAGCCATATCACTGTCCAAACTGAGGCTATAAGGTAGTGTAGTAAGACTTGTAAGGTACAGATAACAGCACTTACTAGGAAAGTAATGTGGACTGCTGGAATATACTAGTTGTTAATTTACATCTTACTCCCCCACACCATATCTCCAACAATAATCAACATACCCGGCCCTACTGGTATGTAATGTCACCTATGTACTGATACTGTCCAATTGTTTGATAAATATATTAATGGTTCCCATGCATGTGCTATATTGAATTATTCCAACATTGGTGGCATGGTGCCATCAATGTACCTGCATGCTGTTCTTATTACCACTGTGGTCCCATATATACATGTGTTCTGTTTGCTATGCAACTGTTCCGTATCTGGTGTCTGGGTTAATGGGAATATCTATGCATGCTGTTATACCTAACCCAGAAATATGTTGACTATTACTAACCCACATATGATGATGAAATGTAAACAATATAGCATGCTTGGAAAGGCCGGTCCCACCTGTCCCACCTCAGCTGGCCATGGCACCGGGCACCAGCATGTCAGGGGCCCAACCCAGGACCTCCCTGTCTGTTGGTCCTGCACTACCTTTGGGTGGAACTGGCTCAGGGGATGGGGCTCGCCCTCCCGGGAGTGGGCGAGGACAGGCACCTGTCACCCATTGCCATTTTGGGGTTGTGGTAAGTAGAGAGATCAACCAGCAGTTTGGTGATCTTCTATGCCAGCTCGAGGGCCACATGTCATGATTAGAGAGTCAGCCTGGCTCTATGACTCAGCTTCCAGTACAGCCACCTTTGGGGCTGTGAAGGTGCAGTGGTGACTGTCCATGGGTAGGGACCTCAGTCCACTGTTTCCACTAGGGGGCTCATGGGCTTCCGATTTCCCAACACCCCTCCTCATCAAGGTGTTTACCCCCCACATGTGTCATATACCGTCCCTGTATGCATCTTCTTTGTCTTGTCTGTTAACTTACCCAACCTACCTCCCCAAATATACCTACTACTCCTCCCCAACATCCCACTCTCACCTAAAAAAAAATAAAAGGGAAATCTGTTCCCACAAAAAAAATCTTGCCCCATACATAGCTGTCCATTTCACACACGTGTCCACTGGACACATGTAATCCGGTCTAATTGGCGTCACAACTTTTTTTTGTTGTCCTCTCCCCTTCCCAGAGGTTTGAGTATCCAAATCTACCCCCAAATTCAGTGTATATGCACATCTGTTGCTGTAGAAAAAATGGGCAGCTATGGACATTCCCTACATCCTTCCTGCACATCCCTGGCTATTTTCCCTACTGTCTTTCCCTCTTTCTGTCCCTTTTTTCACCACTTTCCTATCAACCCCTTTTTCATTTCTTTTAAATAAATTAGCTCGGGGGGTAAGTGGGAGTAAGCACTTTTAAGCAGCAGTAGGCGGGTTTAAGCCTGTTTGCGTGGGGGTAAGCAATGACTACACAGGTTAAGCAATTTAGAAGCTAACTGAGTATAAGAAACTGTAACCGGAAGTTAGCAGTGCTTACCTCTGTGCAAACCCGCTTACAACTGCTTTAAAGTGCCTTAATCACTCTGTATCCAACAGCCCATGTTCTGCCCAGCAACAAAATAAAACAGATTCTGCAAGGTTCAAACCCAGGAGCCTGCATACCATAGCCAACATGATTTACCACTAAGACATGTCAGATATACATAACCCTGATGTTTTTAAAAACATATTATCCAGCCCAGTCATTCAACAGTACAGAGAATGTATTCCAACATTTAGAAGTATGTTTGTGTGTAAATATATTAATATTTAAACAGATGCAACATTTCTATATATGTAGGTATACATATATATATATATATATATATATATATATATATATATATATATATATATATATATATATATATATATATATATATATATATGAACATATATACATGCAAATGCCTACATCTATAGATATGTATGTCTACATCTATATGTCTAAATATATACGGCAGGTTATATATATGTCAGCAGATATATATAGGTATATACGGACGTACATATGTAGATAATGGGGAAATAACAAAAACATATATGTCCACATGCAACGTTAATGGGGTTGAGAGGCCCCAAATAATATACGTCTTGTACAAATAGGTATACCCCCCACAGCCAAACACGCCCACCAACGCAATACACTACCAAGTGTTGCAGATCCCATAACCAGGACCAGACATGACTTGGGCATCCCTAAGATACATATACATATGCAGATACAGATATACATATACATATATATATATATATATATATATATATATATATATATATATATATATATATATATACATATATATAACTATATATGTAACTACACATACACATGCAGAGATATGTACAGTAAGTTACATATATAGTACGTGCACACAATATGGAACAGCCACTATTCCTACAGTTACCGCCTTACCAACTGGAGACTGTATGAGCCACCCATACAAATGACATTCATTGCCTGCAACATATACCCACAGAAATATCAAAGGATATAACACCACACAAAGGTGTGCATAAATGGGAAAGCTTTATTTGTGTACTATTACAGTTGTATATGCCATGTCATATTGCTGTTTAGACACTGACAACCATATAAACTGAGTAATGCAACTGTGAAACTATACTAATACAGTAGCCTGGAAAAGTTAACAAATATTGCTGTCCAGGACAAGGCCATCAAGTAGTACAATAGTAAAGACAGACTGTCCCACAGGATACCAAACAATCAATGGTAAGTAATGCAGGTGTATAGTTCAGGAGCCTCTATCTACACTCTGTACACAATCCCTAGGGGGTAAAGACCTCAGATGACACAATGGGATGTAACTGTTACATAACAAGGCACAACTGACACCATCACAAGCACACTAACAAACAGAACAGACTGTATGGCAGGTGGCAGTAGGCCTGCATTTAACCAAGGTGGATTGTATGGTAATGTACACCCATATACCTTAAGGCAGCTCACCCCTGATGGTCTTCAGGACTTTGGGCTTTCAAGATTCTGTAGCATTCCCATATACATATATGTATGTATATATATATATATATATATATATATATATATATATATATATATATATATATATATATATATATATATACATAGATATATGTGTATGTATATATAGATGTATGTATATATAGCCATATATGTATGCACATCCTATTTGTACAGATATGCCTAGTTATGTTGGTATATATATATATATATATATATATATATATATATATATATATATATATATCAATAACTATATGTGCATACATATCTATTCTGATATATCTACTACTGTCAATATATATGTAGATATCCATACGTATATGTGCATATGTATCTCTATCTGTATTTATTCATTTATTTTATTTATTTATTTATCATTTGTTGACCGGGAAAGCCCGACTAGGTTCCACAGAGCCTGTTTTCAGTGGAGGGCCGGGGAGAAATGCTCCAGATGCATGTCTTTGTATATGTGTAGACATATATTGCTCTGTATATGTATATATCTGGGTGTTTATCTGTATATCTATGTACATATACATATCCATCTATGTATGTTGATATGTATATCTGTATGTCTATATAGATATCTGGATAAGAATATGTACATACATCATCACCATATGTCCTGAACATGGAGTGTAGCCCTACCTCAGCCTCTGTAGTCCCAACGTCATAGTGCAAGGGGATGTCAGGTATGTATAGCAGGTATACTTGTAGAGTATTGCTACTTTAATAGGGATTGTCTTCATAGACATGTTGTATGTGGGAGGTCACATCTGCTTTTAACATGTGCGCCATTGGCTACTGACAGACATCCTATGGACATCATAGTACAGTACCACTGCTAGCACGTAATGCTCCTGTAGACTACAGCAGAGATAATGGCCAATATATGTGGACAGTCTGACACACTCTGGACAGTCCAGAGGTATACACATAACCCCTTAGTGCAAGACATGTGAACCAATCCTGACAATGTGGATGTTAACAGCCATGTAGATGGGTATAACACGTAACTACTGGTATACATTTGCCCCCATAAGTTATGCATTTACACATCCCTGTCTGTCCTGCCACATAATAACCACTGGTAAGTCGGTGCCATGGCCACATACCACCCACTAGATATTGACATACATCTGTACAGCATACCACTGCTCTGTCTGACATACATGACTGTTATGGTGGCCCGGCAGCAGTACATCTGGCAAGTAACCGAACATTACATCTCACTGGGTAAGTACACTAAGCTGCTAGGCATGTAACAAAGCACTGTGCAGGCTACAGGCAGACCGGCTCAACACTGGCCTACATTTCCTATGGGGGAATACACATGTATCTGCACATAGATAGCAGGCTCTACAGGCATGCCACAGCACAGAGTAACATGCACCTGCATGTAAGTGCATCACCACAACCAATGTGAACACAGCCACAGCTACATATGGCACAATAGCATATTATTACAGTATATGGACTATCTGTTCAACACCAACCTGATATGTGCCACCCACACACTAACCCTACATATACTGGGGTGCTACACAATGTGGTCCACTGCCTGTCTGTGGTATGGGACATGTGCGTGTTTGGCCCTACAAACATGTAAGCCGATAGGGTAACATACAGTGGAGCAGCATGTAACATCAAATAGAACAGGAGCATGAACACTGACATCTACCACAGTCTGTACACAGGCCAAGGTACATATTAACAATACACACACTGCCAACAATCACCATATGTACACAGACTTCAGTACTGTACACACAACCACAGAATGTCCAGGTTATGTCATCAAATATAAACCCTACTATACATTACATGTGTAGCAGTCTGATATCTCACTGGCTTGTTATCAGATATGATGTCACTAATTATGGTGTACAGTACATTTGCACCAATTACTGCATGACATATGTATAAAGGTTGTCAGGGTTGAGGCTGGAGGCACATACACAGGGCCAATATTGACATGTTGCTGTGATAACCCCATACACTTACTGTTGTGGCAGGGTTTGTTGTACCATATGTCCTATGAGGGATATGAAGTCAGTAACTCTCATGACTGTCACCATCTACAGACTGCAATACTCACACTATCTTCTGCAGTTCACAGATAGGTGCTCTGTGGGTAAAACCTGAAACAAAAGGCACCACACACTGGCCAGTCTGCAGATGATCCTACAGATGGGTGTTCCCTCATTAACATAGCACTGACATGGCAGGTATGTAAACATGTAGGACAGCCATATCCACACACACCCTGTTAAACCAACATAACTCCAAATGCAGTGTAGCAGCACTTACAGTCTGTAGTCAGGTGAGACACTTCCCCCTCCTGTGTGTTGGCCTGTTTCCACAGTGTATGTTGTTAGAGGTAAACCCCAATCCATTTGAGATGCTGTTTGCCAAACAACAGATCGAGTTCCTGCTCACAGTGAAAGAATGGCCCACCACCAACATGATGTTCCTAAATATTGGTGTGTGTTTCCATACAATCGGCAATGGGAATGTTACCACAGCTGTTCCACATGCAAACAGCTAGAGGAGGGCTGCAATTCATGCAGAGATCATCATCTGATCCTGAGCGTCACTTAAAATACACATGCTGCTGCCTAAGCAAAGCAGGTGTAAGTCTTCACATCCACCAGAGAGGGAGTAAGAGAGGCAGACTAAGGCACAGAAAAGCCAGGAGGGGTGGGAGAGTAAAACTTATGCATGTTTGTGTCACACAACTACCAGTACAGGGTATCAAACCCTCGACAACTATGCAGTGCTATCATATGTCCATGCAGTTATTGGATGCACCACATAGGTTACATGTTGGAGAGCCCTCAGAATGTATATGTGATGGTGAGTGACATATGCAACAGGGATATGGTAGCTATGTGGTAGGTGCAGTACACGTGTCTGCCTGCATGAACAGGTGTCAGCGTCAACACAGCCACACTCTCACAGGGGTGCACACACATTGCCTCACTTGGCAGGGCCAGGAATACAACTCATCACTAGTGGGATTGCCACAACACAGTACTGTGCAGGTATCACATGCACCACAGGGGTCATACGGAGGTTATATGTGCAAAGGGTATGTGGAGGTGTCTGACATCAGACAGCATGCCTCAATATGCCAGTGGGGGTTGTAGTGAGTGTGAATGTGGTCATACACATCATACACCACACACACAGACACTGGTGCCAGTACTGACATGCATGTGTGCACTGCTTCATGGGTGTGTTGTGGTTGATGGTGCCAGATGGCTAGGTGATGGGAATACCTTAGCATCAGGCCACATGACAAAGGTCTGCATTGTGGCTCAGGGGTGTAGTGTCTGGAGTTGCCAACACAGGTGGGTATTGTATTCACCATCCAGTCACCTGGGTGACTATTGCATGTGGCCAACGCTGTGCATTGCTTGCCATGTATGTGCTCCTTAGTCCATGATATGGACAGTGTCTGGGATGTGCACACCTCCCACATGCATATACAGTGACATGTGGAACTGTATCTGGGGTGTCTGGCCCATGTTGTGTACACAGATCATTATCATCAGATGTGCCAGTCCTGGCCTCATGTGGTGGGAACTGTTCATGGACAGCAGGTTTGCCCTGCACCTACATTGATAGCATGTTACCAGTATTCCCTGGTGTCAGTGTCATCTGTCCATACAGGGGCTGTGTTTCAGGCATGTTATGTCCTTTGTGGGTCACATTTGATGGCACCCCAGGTGTTGCAGGTGTCCAGTGGGGAACATGGGGGAGGTGCACTGTCGGCATGTACATACCTATTGGACTGATGGACAGGATGCCATGCCCTCTGTAGCCAACTGCAATCACACCATGGTTACTATCAGTGGGCAATATGCAGGGTACTACCAACATAGCGGCTGTTGCCTAGGCAAGTGTGTGTGTGTGTGTGTGTGTGTGTGTGTGTGTGTGTGTGTGTGTGTGTATATGAGACATGGGTTGAGAGTGTACCCTGGGTAATACAAGGGTTGCTAATGTTGCTCAGCTGGCATTGATGTCACATTTAGGGGTATGGATTTGCACCCCAGCCTCCTGGCTATTTCACATCTGTTATCCCTGTATGGTGGACATTGTGATATATACTTGGCCCACCATATAAGAAGTTTGCAAAACCCACTCCATATTGAGTCCAGTTGTTACACACTTACAACCACCGCCACACATGATACGAATCACAAACACAGACACACCTGTCATGTCTGGGATTAGAACTCCTACCGAACTAGTATATTACACTATAACACAATGCCATTATAGCACGTGTCATAGAGGTTACTGGATTTCTTCTTTCCCTAAGGTGTATTTTACAGTGAATGACATCAGCAGGATTGCCAAAGTAGGGCATTTGAATTGTAGTGAGTGTGACTAGCCTAAAATGCATTGCTCCCTACACAAACATAGAAACACACACAAAACATCCACAACTGCCATTTGTGGGGATAGAACCCCTACCAGAGTTCTATATCACACTACAGCATGATGCTGTTATAGGACACACTACAGAGATTACTGGAGTGCCTATTCCCCAAAGGTGTATTTCACAGTGAACGACATCAGCAGGATTGCCAAAGTAGGGCATTTGAATTGTAGTGAGTGTGACTAGCCTAAAATGCATTGTTCTCTCTCTCTACACACACACACACACACACACACACACACACACACACACACACACTTGCCAAGTCTGGGATTAGAACTCCTACCAAACTAATTTATCACACTACAGCAGTATGCAGTTATAGGACGCGCTACAGAGATTACTGGGCTACAACCTTCCCAGAGATGTATTTCTAGGTTGATGACATCAGCAGCCTTGCCAAAGTAGAGCATTTGAATTATAGAGAGTGTGACTACCCTAAAAGGCATTGCTGTCTACACAGACAGAGTCAGACAGACACACAGGCACTCACTTGCCAAGTCTGGGATTAGAACTCCTACCTATTTTATCACACTACAGCAGTACACAGTTATGGCATGCGAAATGGAGATTACTGGGCTACAACCTTCCCGGAGATGTATTTCTAGGTGGATGACATCAGCAGCCTTACCAAAGTAGAGCATTTGAGTTGTAAGGAGTGTGACTACCCTAAAAAGCATTGCTCTCTACACAGACAGACACACACAGTTGCCATGTCTGGGATTGGAACTCCTACCTAACTAGTTTATCACACTACAGCACTACGTAGTTATGGGACACGCCATGGAGATTACTGGGCTACAACTCTCACAAAGGTGTATTTTACAGTGGATGACCTCAGCAGGCTTGTCATAGTAGGGCTATGGGGCGGGCAGTGTGTGTGCATGGGCCATAAGCCATTCATCTACAAGTTGACACACCACATGCGGGCACACACAGCATCAGATTTCACAGGTGCATGTATACAACTGTTAGATAACTACTTCCTTGTACAGTCATGTTACAGAGCTAGCATGTGCACCACATAGTCTGTAATGCTGACAGATACCAGTGGCTAGTATCTACAGTGAGTAACATCTGAACATCATGTGGTTGTGGACCTTTGGCTGTGTGCTGGGTGGGGCAGGCCTGGATAGCTCCTTGTCACAGTCACCCTCTTTCACACATCTATGTACGTCTACCTTTGGCTTATTATAGTGTGTTGTCCTTAGATATATGTCTGTATTCCTATCCACTGTGTGTGCAAGGCATGTATGGTGCATACTGACGAGTGTCTGCACTAACATATGTGACTGCCAGATATGTTTGGTCCACTGGTGTTTGCAGACATTGCCTTCATGTGTTTAAGTGTGGGAGCATGCCCAGTATGACCTTTCAGTATGTTGCTGACTGACATTGCCTTCATTTCTCTAAGTGTGTGAGCATGCCCTGTATGCTCGTCTGTACTGAATGTGTGGATCAAGTCCAGGTAGTTTGTACTGCAGTGCTGACCTTTGTGTTGTACACCTACAGGTAGCATACAGTTTCTCCAGGTTATCCGTTGATCATTTGGCATTGACTGTTACTACATTTCTACATAGGATGGGGGGGGCACACCTGACTATTTCGCCATTTCTACACAGGATTGGGGGGCACACCTGACTGATACTACATTTCTACGTAGGATGGGGGGCACACCTGACTATTTCTACATATCTACACAGGATTGGGGGGGCACACCTGACTGTTACTACATTTTTACATAGGATGGGGGGCACACCTGACTATTTCTACATTTCTACACTGGATTGGGGAGCACACCTGACTGCCATTACATTTCTACGTAGGATGGGGGGCACACCTGACTATTTCTACATTTCTACACAGGATGGGGAGGGGCACACCTGACTGTTACTACATTTCTACGTAAGATGGGGGGGCACACCTGACACTTGTACACATTTGCTGTGACTGTACTGGTATGTCAGGTACTCCATTTCATTCTGTATTCTTACCTATCATGCTGACTAGAGGCATACCAGTGTACTACAGATCTTAGATTTGATTTACCTACATTTTAGTTTCTGACTTCCTACCCTTCAGATCTAATTTCCCACTGCCTGACCTGCTGTAGTCTGTCTGTGTAGGCCTGGGGGGAGGTTACCCATAGGCATCAGTCAGAGGCCATAGCACAGCCTTTGTCTATGTTTTTCTACACCTGTCCTGCTGGCTGTGACTGTTGTTGGGTATGTGAACCCCCCTGACTGGCATGTGTAAGTCACTTACCTTGTGGGTGTTCCAGTATTGAAGGTGGTGCTGCAGGGCTGCCTATGTCGGATGCACATAGTACACTCCCTACACATGGTTGAGCACAGGTAGTGTAATGTTTGGCATCCCTTTTACTGTATGTGAGAGTCAGAGAAAGGTGTTATTCCCTGGGTCCCTCCTGTGTCAGTGTATGTGCTATGCATTGCCTCTTTGCCAAGGCCAGGGCATACTGGGCATGCCTCCTTCTGCCTAGTGGGGCAGGCTCAGGTTGTTCCTCCTCTGAGTCACTCTGTGCCTGTGCAGGCCTTGGCAATGGTGGGGGGTTGTGTGGCCCTGCCCCATGCTGTTCCTGCTGCAGCTGTTTCTGCAGGATCATATTGTGTAGCATGGCACATACGAGGACAATTTGGGTACATGTAGCTGGTGAGTACTGCAAGGCTCCACCGGATGTGTCCAGGCACCGGAACTGTGACTTGAGCACCCCAAACACATGCTCTACAATAATTCTGGTCTGTGCGTGTGCCTCATTATGGAGTTCTTGTTCGGATGTGTGCGCATTTCTGATGGGTGTCATCAGCCATGGCTCCACTGTGTATCCAGCATCCCCCACTAGGTGACCGTGAGGGATGTCCCCACTGGCAAATCTCTGGTACAGCTGCGTCAGATACCAGATGTGGGAATCATGATAGCTTCCAGGGCAGCCAGCACACACATTCATTATTATGCCCTGGGCATCGCAAACAACCTGTCAGTTGATGGAGGAGAAGCCCTTGCAGTTGATGTAGACCCTACCCCGCTCACTGGGTGATGCTTTGATGCATATGTGTATGCAGTTTATAGCACCCACTACCTCAGGGTATTTTGCTATTTGGTGGAACAGTTGCATATTGCTGGCCAACGCCTCACGGGTGTTCGGGAAATATACATGCTCACCAACATGTGCTGACATGGCATCCAGGAACTGGTGGAGTACCCTGGATGCTGATGCCTGTGAGATTCCCATCATATCCCAAGTTGGCCTTTAGAAGGTACCTGTAGCTAGTATTCTTAGGCCTACACATACCCTGGTATTCACTGGGATGGGTTCCCCTCTGTTAGTTCTGTGTTTGAGGCATGGCCGGCACAGCTCAACAATTTACTGTAGGAGGTCCCTCTCCATCCTATAGTGCACCACTATCTCCAGCTCATGTAGCCCCTGGTAGGTTACCCTGGGTCTGTACATTCTTCTCTGTCTCCTTACTGTAGGTTGGTTGACAGCATTCACATCCTCACCACCCTCAGCCTCTTCCACAAGTTGTTGTATGATAGCTATTTGCAGCCCCTATCATTTTGCTGTTGTGAGTGTTAAAAGTTCCCCGCTTGTTTACACCGGAGGTGTAGAGTGTGGGAAAAACCAGAGGGGAAGGTGTTTGTATATTTTATAGTAGTGTTTTGGGCTGGGCTGGTCCGCTGCCTGTGTAATTGGCTTGATTCTGATACATTTCACCTGCCTGCTATGCTAGTTCTCCTAGATTACCTTCCTACTGCTGTTTTCCCTTCCCATTGCCTTCCTGTTTAAGCCCAGGCATGCACTGCACAGAGTGCTCAAATGTGCACAGAGTTGCTATTTCCTGGTTTAACTTTTTTTTTTAAAGCTTTAAAACCCGGTGCACGGCATGCACACCCGCTTAGGCAATGTACAAAGTGCTAGACAGAGTCAGACACACTCCCTTGCTTAGCTGTGCTTAGCTAGGAGCAAACCTGAGCCACAGGGCTCCAATCCGCTTGCAGTATGCCTGACCCCCCCCCCCCATGATGTCAGCTAACTCCTAGGCTTGCACCAAGCTATTCCTACTCTTACACTGTTGGGACCTGACTAGCATGCTGGGGAAAATTGGGATTCACTATCATTCCCCTCATTTGCATAGGATTGCCTGCTAATGCATAGTTACATGCCTCCCCCCCTTAGCAACCACTACTCACTGGCCATGTTGTCTTCTGCCTGCCATTGACTTGCATGGCAGAATAGTGATTTTATTTAGAATGCTTATTTTAGGTTTATTTTGTTATTTTCCTCCCATCCCGTTTGCATGCCGCTGCCCTATGCTTAAACAGCCGAGATCGGCTAAAAAAATAAATAAAAGTTGAATTTTTAAATTTTTTTGTTGTTTGCAATGCCAATGGCCTTATACATGGCCATTGGCATGCTTCCTGACTGATATGCAGCCTTTGTTTGGAGCTGTCACGGCTCCGTTTTGGATTTTGCAGAAATGTACTCGGTTACTAACAGAGTACATTTCTGCAGATTGCACTAGTCCTGCACGGCTTGTTGCAAGCTTCCTGGATTGCAAATTCACCTCATTTGCAAGGATTACTCCTGCAAATGGGGTGATTTGCATACAGGGGCTTAGTCTGTGCAGGACTAGTGCAGGAATGCCTGTGCACACCCCTGCAGGCTGTTCCTGGATCGCACGGCAGACATATTGCCTGCTAGAGCTCCTGCACTGATCCTGCATGCCGTGCAAGGCACACAGAATCCAGGGGCAAGAAAAGCAATCTCAAGCAAATTAATAAATGCAGCAGTTTTGTTAACTAAAACAAAATGCAGACACCAGGAAAAGCAATCTTAAGCAAATTAATAAATGCAGCAGTTTTATTAACTAAAACAAAATGCAGACACCAAGAAAAGCAATCTCAAGCAAATTAATAAATACAGCAGTTTTAACTAAAACAAAATGCAGACACCAAGAAAAGCAATCTCAAGCAAATTAATAAATGCAGCAGTTTTGTTGACTATCACTGATAACAGATTAAGCACCAACAAATATACTTATAGGCTTTCTGTATCCAGATGTCTATTGAATCAGTCACAACTAGGCCACAAAGAGCAGCTAAGATACTGATACTGTCTCACAGAATTGTAACTCCTTATACAGTAGTATAAAGGAAAATATAAGAGCCTCAGGGAATCAGATAACACAAAAAGCTGTGCTCACACCTTGGATAGGCTGGCTTCAAAAGAAGGTAGTCAACCCCTGCTATGAAACCAGCTGAACAGGATCTAGACAGTAAAATGTTCAGTCACCATACACGCTGTTCCCTTTGGCAATAAAACGTAAGCATCTAGACAGTGACCAGAAATATTAAGCAAATAAATAGCAGCACTACAGTTTTAACTATCAGTAAAACAGAAACAAAATGCAGACACCAAGAAAAGCAATCTCAAGCAAAGTAATAAATGTAGCAGTTTTGTTGACTATCACTGATAACAGATTAAGTGCCAAAAAATATACTTATAGGCTTTCTGTATCCAGATGTCTATTGAATCAGTCACAGCTAGGCCACAAAGAGCAGCTAAGATACTGATACTGTCTCACAGAATTGTACCTCCTTATAGTATAGTTAGATCTGAATCATGTCACTCGCCAAAGGTAGTCTGAGTGATGGTAAAAGTTTGAAAACTTCTTGACGGAACTACCTTCAGTGAACATGAGAAAACATTTTATTTTACTAGTAATGCTGCTTTCTGAAGGCAGGATGAGGTTGTAATTTTCTTTTGTGTTTCAGTACTTTGCGTTAACCTTTTTTATCTAATTTTGATAACATTGATTTTAGAGGGTTAATTTTTATGGGGCAGTAAATGGAATTAAAGGTATATTTTTAATATGTGCAGTGTGTGAAATTTTTTTTTTGTTTTTTTCTTTGTGTGAAATGCATGGGGAGGAGGGATGGTCACTGATTATTCACTTAGAATGTTGATAAATACTTGACTCACACAGAATAATCATAAAAATGTCTATACTCTTGTGCTGTATAAATATTTTTGTCACACTAATTTATCAGTGTTCATTGTTAGGATAGATTTAAAAGCTCAAACTGTAGAGATGGCTTGAAAGGCTATGATTAAAACATTAGCATTTGTCTTCTTACAGCAGTAATATTTGTTACTTTGAAAATAGTCTGTATTTAAGCTATTTATGATACCTGTCATACTATTAAACCCATTGTTCCTGTGTTCTACACTGTCTTTTCTGCTTTGTTGTGAATGCTATGTGCTACCCCAGCTGTGATTTTAAACCATTTTTCACTGTTACATGCGACGCCTTTGCTAGCGGATGGTTTCACGAGCTAATGACATTTTCTGTAAGCTAGTACTTTCTCACATCTACTAAAACTTGGTAGGTTTATCTTCGTAAGCATATGGTTCACTGAAAAATCAGTCAGAAAAATGAGCCTGGAAAATGAGTTGTTATGTGGGTCATACAACTCACTGATATTCTGTCAAACTTTAGTTCATAAGTAAAGTATTAGTCAAACAGTGTACAGACCATTATAAGTCTAGTCAATAAACCACATTCAAAAGTTCTACTAGATTACAAGTAAGATAGACCTGGGGATTTTTTGAGGCTGGTCATCCAATGATCTGTGCTAACTTTTAAGAGGTCAAGGGTGCTACTCCGCTTGACTTGCAATAGGAGGTTTGTTCCTGAAGTGAGGGACACATTGGAATATGCCTGTATCATGCCAATGTGTCATATTTATTTGTTGATGAAAACTTAGGCCCTTTAGCTTGGTACATTGGAATACGCCTGTATCATGCCACTGTGTCATATTTATTTGTTGATGAAAACTTAGGCCCTTTAGCTTGGTACATTGGAATATGCCTGTATCATGCCAATGTGTCATATTTATTTGTTGATGAAAACTTAGGCCCTTTAGCTTGGTACATTGGAATACGCCTGTATCATGCCAATGTGTCATATTTATTTGTTGATGAAAACTTGGGCCCTTTAGCTTGGTATATGAGGAACCATTTTTTTCTGAAAAGGAATAGGAAATGAAGGATTGCCAGGTTTCTCATACCTCCAGAAGCTAGACACAGGTCACCAGAGAGCAGCCTATAAGAAACCTACAACAGGGGGTGGGTACCAGCATGTCTTGATACCTGAGGATCTTGAGGTCATTGATTTTTAATTAGGAATCTCTCGGATCTCTCAAGCTGAGTGACATACTTCCACAAATTCAAAAAATGTTATACACATACGTTTTTTAATTCCCCCCTCAAATATTCTGCACTGAATAGCATTAGGTAGCTCTGTCTATTTTCATGGTTGTTGGTGATATGTGTGTGTGTGTGTGTGTGTGTGTGTGTGTGTGTGTGTGTGTGTGTGTGTGTGTGTGTGTGTGTGTGTGTGTGTGTGTATTTGTGTCCATGCATGTGTGTTTGTTCATGTACGTGTGGGTTTGCTATTAAAAACTTGAGACTGGGAAGGTTGAGCTGAGCCGTGCAAATCCCACATGTTGACAGACAGAATGTTGAATATCAGACTGCCTGAGTTTGCCCCCTTTCTGGAGCCATGTTAGCACTTGTTCCTGGGTTTGGAATGGTAGGGAGCTCTGGTGTTTGGTGTCATTCTCATGCGTGCTGGTATTCAGCATGCCGACTTTCTGGGAAAGGTTTCAATGATTTGCAGACTTGACCATCCCAGGACTGAGTTTTTAATAGCAAATCATGTGTGTGTATTTGTGCCCATGCATGTGTGTTTGTTCGTGTGTATGTGTGTGTGTGTGTGTGTGTGTGTGTGTGTGTGTGTGTGTGTGTGTGTGTGTGTGTGTGTGTGTTGTGTGTGTTTTGGGCAGGCAGTTAATATTTTACAACTATATGCAGACCTTAGAATTGAATAAATCTTAGTGGGGCTGCAGGAGTGAAGCTCCTGCATTAGTGTGTCTTGGCAACCCACATTTATATTGTGGTTTTATTTTGGGATGTAATGTGCTTGCAAGCTGCTTTTGAAATTTTCACTTATCTGCACTTACTGATTCCACCATTTGTGCATTACTTTTTATTATCACCATTTATGGCATAAGGGGTCCACTTTCAATAATGTCTGATAGATTCAGCATGCATACCATTAACCTGTACTTTCATTCCATATGCCTCCTAATATCTCTTCTTTAGTGACTAACTAGCATAATTATTTTAGAATTGAAAAGTGGTAGCTTTGCTTATTTTCAGTTACTCATATTCAAGAGTCAATGATCATATCACATCTCTCTTTGATTTTTAAGTAATATTAAAATGTGTCTCAGACTGTCCCCTTGTTTTTGTATACTTTTTAGTTTTTAATTATAGTTTCATAGTTTTATAGTAGTTTTACCTGCGTTATGGTGTGCGAATCATCAAGGAACATAGATTTAGATTAAAGATGAATTTTAATTTCCCCCAATTGTCTAGTTGTAATCTGAATAAACTAAACATTGTTACATTTAAAGCAAGTCTGTACCATAAGGCTGGGATTAACTGATTGACAAGCCAGTCTTACCAAACCAAATTAAAATCTTAGTTCTTTGAAACAGAATGGTGACATTTTAAAATTGTCTTTTAATTCTATGTCAAGTGTAATGCTTCATCATGAATAACCTTAAATGCTAAATACAGCTCTGTCCTGAATATACAATAATCAGTTCTATGAATGTTAACCTCTATTAACTGTTCTCCAAATGGTAAAGCCTTCACACCAGGTGTTCTCTTAGAAAACTTCCTTTGAACTATTTCCAGCATACTGATTCCAGTAAAATTGGAGGCACAAAATGTACTATTATACTCAAGAAAAAGATCTCTCTGTGCAATAGATCTGTAAAGTAAACCTACTCACTTTAATGTTTTAAATTTGATTGACAGAATATTCTGCTTGGAAGAAAGTTTGATACTAACGATTATAACTAAATATTTCATCTTCACTACTATTTCCAGTGCTGCATTGCTAAATAATATACAGACTTCAGGCTTATATTTCCCAAACAGCATAACTGCTTTTATTGCACCCAAAGTTCGACCCCAAGTGTTTTGCTTGCAAAGTGATACTGCATAAATTGGAATTTATCTTGCTGATGTCATAAGGTAATGACAATATAGCTCTAAGCTTGTAGTTGTGGACATATTTTAATAACCAGTAGTATGAAACCTTTGAGGAATTTATAAAACATGTAATTAAATACAATGGATCCCAGAATAGAGCTCTAGGAAACCTCAGATTTAACAGATTTCCAATGGGAAAAATCTGACATGTACATGACATTTTGTACCTGATTGTATAGTCAATTATTAATCTATTTTATAAGACATGGCTCAGTACCTTGACTAATGAGACTAGAAATTAAACAATTATGATGAAGTGTGTTTTTCCAGATCAAGCTATACTGCATTCATAGGTAAACCATTATCCTCAATCTTGTCAAGAAGGTTGAAAAGTTAATCAGACTAGTCAAAGTGGTTTTACCAGACATAAAACCACACTGATCTATGACTTTAATCATAGTGTAATATTTATTCTTCATTATACTTCTAATATAGTTCTTAAATAGTTTACCAAGGATGTAAGTGAGCTTGATACGTTGATAATATATCCTTTATCAAAAGGGGCTACATACGATACAGCTCAAATGGTGTAGTTGTACAATTTCCAATCAGGAACATACCCTTGATTCGAAGACATGCAGTAGGTGGATTTGGACACTAAATTGGCCATAGTTGTGAGTGCCCATGGTATGGAAGAATAACTGTGGCAGGGCTAGTCACCTGGTAGTATGAACACTGGCTCTAGATGATTGTCACTGTTGATATGAGACCCCAACCTCATGTGTAAAAATGTGAATAAGGAATTGTGAATGGATGTATGGACTGAAACATACAAACAACTGGGTCAATAAGCATGTGCTGAAGAGTATAAATAAAAGTTGAACAGAGTAAAAAATCCCAAGCATAAACCCAACAAAGAAGGTCACTGGAATAACAGGCAGAACTGCAGCAAAAATTAAATAAAAATCTCTTATTTATTGTTATAAAACAGTGAGTGCTTTCACAGTGGTAACCATTGCTTCATAAGACTTCTTGCACAACTAACAACATATAAATACTTTAATTCATTTCAAATGAACTAATCACAACTCACACAAATCACTCAGTAATAATTTACCATGGTTACATATAATTAAAGCATTAAGTTAAAAGAGAAATAAAAAATACAGAGTTATCCAGAATGCATATGTATACATATAGTGAACCTTTTTCATTATATGTTTCATTTCAACTTCCTGGACTTAAGATGGTTTCAACGGAACTGAATCATTTAAACCCATTCCCCTGTGTGTTCCTAGTCTTAGGATGCAATGTACTTTCATACTTTCTGTAGCATTAACTATATTCCCCATGCTAATGTTTGCACTCTGCACATGTAAGACCTGAAACATAAAAGTATGTTCAGCTCCTTTCTCTAAAGTATGCTTGGCAAGGGCACTATACATAAACCCCTTCCTGGTACAGTATAAATGATCCCTTATACATTCCCTAAGGTGACTATTCATCTTACCTACATAGAATTGGAAACATACTTTGCAACGAGCTGCATATACTGCATTGCTGGTGTTACAATCCACTGAATTTCTAAGCTCCCATAGATGTCCAGTGTCTGGCTGCTTAAAAAATCTGGACTCATCTATGTGAGCACAGTATGCACAGTGCCCACACCTACGTGCACCCTTGATCACATGTTCTATCACTCTAAGTTTCCTTGGGTAACATAGCTGTTGTTTCAGGTTCCTCTTGTTTTTAAATACAACCTGTGGTTGCAGACCTACTATATTTGCAGTATTCTCATCTACCAGTAACATACGCCAATTTTGTTGGATAATATATTCAAACCTTCCTATGTCCTTTGTATGGGGCAGGACCATGGGAGTCTGTGTTAATCTTTTATTCCTATTACATATATTCCCTACTAATACTCTAGCTGAGTAGTAGGGTTTCCCATTGCTCTCTCTTTCCTTTGATACTTTATAGTACACCTGCTACCTTTTCAAATATTCCCCAAAACTTCTTCCTTGCCATGGAAAAAGCTATATCAAGATTCTAATGGTATCCCAAATCTACCAGAATTAAATATGCAAAACTTGTACTCGCCAAACATAAGGGGTGGGGGGGGGTGGGATTACCTGATTTTAAGCTTTATTATAGTATAATTACTGTATACAGACTAATACAAATAATAAACTTATGACTCATATATAAATACTTGGACACGCCAGTGGACCAAAATCTGGTATGAACAGTTGAAATCCCTTGGCTGTAATATCAAATCCTTACCATTCTTGAATTTAAACTAGGCTAGTATATACATGAAGAATTTACACCCACTAATTAAAAACATGATTCTTACAACACAGAAACTATTTAAATCATTGCAATTAGCTGACGCTTTTGCCCTTATACAGCCGTTACATCTAAATCCTAATTTACTAATAAATAATAAACCAGTAAATCTAACAAACTACCCCCTGATAAAAGGCTACACAATATGGGATATATACCAATGGAAAGACTCTAACATGGGGCAAATGAGACTTGAACTCAAACTTCCTATGAAATATAGTATTATCCTTAACCAACTTCATCATCTTATAAATGCTAAATTCTCACAAATCCACACTGACTTACAGAACATAGATTTAGTTAAATTAATACTTGAAAATCTTGTGATTAAAGGGAAAACAATTTCTAGGACTTATAAAATTGTAATGAGTGCAAAACATCAAAATTCTTTATCATTTTTAAACTATTGGCAAACGAAAAATCAATCACTGACTGAAGAAAATAAGAAACTAGCCATTGAAAATACAATCAAATTAATTATTTTCAAGAAGCTGTTATATACACAAATTATGGTAAATAACAATCTATATTATACCTTATCTAAATTAAATAAATTCAATCCTAACTTTTCGCCTATATGTCCCCATTGTTCAGATCAAACAGCTGATATTTTACATGTCATGTGGAACTGTACTAAGATACACAACTTATGGTGTTCCTTGAGAGTAAGATTAGAGAAGATGGGATATGAAAAATCAACCCTTACTTTGGAGACAGCTATATTGTACATTAATATCAATCAATTCCCAAAAATATTAAAACATGTCTTTATTACAGTGTGTGCCCTTATTAAATTCTTTATTACAAAGAATTGGAATGTCATGTCACCAATTACATGGGAAAAAATTAGCAATCTTGCTATCAAATATATCTCATCTCACAAATTAATTTATTCAAAAACAAAAAACAAACGCTATTACCAAAAATATTGGGGTTACTTGCTAGATATAATTCTTGACAAAATTTGCCTACAAATTGTCATGAAAAGCTAACCTTTAAATAAGAAATGAATGTAGTATAACCAGTCTTTCTTGCATCTTCTCCATTTTCTTAGTATATGTGTAACTAGATATTTTCCCTAAACATACAAATAAATGGTTAAATTTCTATTTTTACTTTATATATAGACTATCCCCATTCTAACTATCCCTTATGAGACCAAATGAACATAAGAATTCTCATACTTTACTTGACAATGTAGTGACTTCTTGTGTATATATTGTGTGTGTGTGTGTGTGTATCGATATATATATATATATATATATATATATATATATATATATATATATA
The DNA here is from genome assembly GCF_019279795.1 of Protopterus annectens. NCBI lineage: Eukaryota > Metazoa > Chordata > Ceratodontiformes > Protopteridae > Protopterus > Protopterus annectens. Next base: position 289,316,919 of record NC_056729.1, read on the forward strand.
TGTGTATATATATATATATATATATATGTATAATTTTCTCGGAACGAGATTGTCTGTTTTCTTTAGATAGGTATTTGTATTGTTTATTTGTGTTTTTGAGTTACCGTATTGTTGTTATTATTTGAAAAAAGAAAATTGAAATAAAGAGATTTTGGAAAAAAAAAGATATTTTATAGTACACTTTATTAATCTCTTGTTCACTGTACCCCCTGCTCAGAAATCCTGTTTTAAAATGACTAAGTTCACTAACATACACCTTTTCTTGACAGCAAAGCCTGTCCTCTGATGATATTAAGAAAGACACTTTGGTTATGCATACCTTCTCTATGTAGGAAAGTTGGTCTATAACACCCTTTCTATGCAATTTGGTGAACCTCCCATCACCTTCTCTATATACAGTTACATTTAAAAAAATCTATGCTTTGTGAAGAAAAATTCATAGTAAATTTAAGAAAATTACTAGTGATATTAATATGTGAGTACATAGACTTTAATTGTTCTTCAGTTCCTTTCCAATAAATAAAAAGATCATCCACAAAACATATATAAAAGGCTATCTGGTGTTTATCCAATATATTTTCACATTCCCAGTTCCCAATAACCAGGTTTGCATATGCATTGGCACAACTCATGCCCATTGCAACACCTGACAGTTGTTTATAACATTTCTCATTGAACATAAAAATATTGTATTCAAGTACTATTTCTAAGAGCATGCAAAAAAAATCTACATTTGCTGCAAAAAACTTTCCTTGTCTCATCAGCATTGATTTTACCATGCTGATTCCCTGATCATTTGGTATACTCATGAACAAAGAGACCACATCTAGTGTTACTAACATTACACTGTTATTTGCTCTCATGCCTTCCACTGCCCTATACAGGTACCAGAAATTGCTCTGTATATTTCAAGACGTATGCACAATCATTTAATAAAAGTCTTTCAGCTTTTCCTGGTTAGGGGTTGCCACAGCGGAACTCCGGTCTGCTAATGACCGGCAGTGGATTTTTACTGTGCCGAGTTGCCAGCCCGATGCCCAACCTTCAAAGAAGGCACGCCCATTTATGCACGCACCTACCTGCATGTCTTTAACGTCACTCAACCACAGGGAGGACATGCAGACTCCACACAGAAGGTGCTCCAGCCAAGAATTGAATGGGAGAACCTCTTGCTGTGAGGCGACAACGCTAACTGCTGCACCACCGTGGACAACATCCACAATCATTTAATACTGTCTTCAATTCACTGTCTAGGTAGATGGAAATGGGTTCTGTTAACCACCCTGCCCCCGCCACTATCGGTCTAAATTTAGGATTAAATGGAGCCTTGTGAATTTTAGGGAGGCAATGTATTTGAGAAATAAGTGGGTTCTCAACAACAAAAAAATAAAACAGTTCCTTCTTCAACATTCCCATATACATGCTTTCATGTAATATATTTACAATCCATCCACTCATATCATAAACAAAGGCCGTAGATACAACTTCATAAGCATTCAAATCTGACAACATTTCTTTCATGTTTCTATAATAAAAATCAGAGTTCAATACTACTATTGGTCCCCCCTTATTGGCTGGACGTATAACTATATTATCATTGTGTTGCTGTTCATACAAAGCCTTATATTCACTAGCAGTTAAATTAAACCTCTGTTTACTTAAATAACAACCTTCATTGCTGTAGATGGCATTTTCACAGGCTTTTAAAGAAGTTTCAGCATTATATGGCAATACAGGTAAAAAAAACAGTATTTTTCTTCATTTGAACGCTTCTTATTTCATTTACAATCCCAAAATGTAATTTGAGTGCTACATTTCATGTAAACATTCTTAAACATAACATTTCACTTGTCTTCATCTTTGCTGTAGGGATAAAAGTCAAACCTTTATTAAGTAATGATATCTCTGCTGTAGTCAATTCATAGCTGGATATGTTCCATACTAATTCTCCTGACCATACCCCCACATTTTCTTTAGAGCATGAGTTTGTAACTGACCTGGTACTTCCTTCCATTTCTGACCTCTGTAAGTGTCCTGGTCCACAAATTTCTTTCTGCCATACAAAATGGTAGAGGTAACACTGGAAAAACCTGCTGTTGACCTGCTTCCAAATTTATTTTCCGTTTCACTACAGGCATTACAATTACAACATCAGCAATGTAGTATATGCAGCTCATTGCAAAATATGTTTCCAATTCTATGTAGGTAAGACGAATTGTCACCTTAGGGAACATCTAAGGGATCACTTATACTGTACCAAGAAGGGGTTTATGTATAGTGCCCTTGCCAAGCATACTTTAGAGAAAGGAGCTGAACATACATTTATGTTTCAGGTCTTACATGTGCAGAGTGCAAACATCAGAATGGGGGATATAGTTAATGCTAAAAAAGGCTGACAAAGTTCGCAGATGACTGCAAACTGGGGGCCATAATCGAATCTCCAGCTGACACAAGCATCCTCCAAAAGGGTCTCACAGAGACGGATGCTTGGTGCCAGAACCACGGCCTCAAGCTAAATGCTAAAAAGTGCATAGTCATCCCCTTTGGGAAAAAGAAAGGTGCCCACAAATTACCACATAGGTGGTAATCCATTAAGTACGGAAGAAGTAATTAGAGATTTGGGGACCAACGTAGATAGTAATCTCTCCTTTGATAATCACGTTGCCAAAGTGGTTAGAAAGACCTTCTATATAGACCACCTTATCACGAAAGGGTTCACATCTAGATCAAGAGAGGTCATTGTGTCCCTCTACTCGTCACTCATCAGGCCCATAATTGAATACAATGCCCCTTTTGGGATGTACCTTAGCCGACACCTGCAGCAACTGGAGAGACCCCAAAAGTACCTCACCAAGAGGATCATGGGCTACAAACAGATGTCCTATGCAGCTCGACTAAAGAAACTCCAGCTCTACTCAGTTGCTTACCGCCTACTCAGAGGCGATCTATGCCTGATGTACAAAGCCATGTCAAACCCAGAATTAATGGACATGCTCCACCTCAAAAAATTCAAGTCCCTTAGAGCTACACGCTCCAGGGACCTAAACCTCAGCACAAAAATAAATAGGACATGCTGGAGGGACAGATTCATTTCCCAGAGGCTCCCCTCACTCTGGAATAGAATCCCAATTCATGTTAGACATAGCCCTTCGCTGACCCTCTTCAAGCGAAATTTGGACGCGTGGATGGGAAATCGCAAATTCACCCCAGGGATCTCTCCTGTGTCCCTGCTAGACAGAGGCACAGTAAACTAATCTTAAAAGGGTACCTTCTGTGACCTACTTTACAGAGGCACAGTAGGTTAATCTAATAGGGAGGCGGAAGCCAAATACACTCTGGCTAGGCTTATAAATGCCCTAGGGCAGATAGCCTAGTATCTACCTATGAACCTAATCTACCTATGAATAGAAAGTATGGAAGTACATTGGATCCTAAGACTAGGAGCACAAAGGGGATTGGATTTAAATGATTCAGTTCTGTTGAAACCAGCTCTGAAGTCCAGGAAGTTGAAATGAAACATATAATGAAAAAAGTTCACTATATGTATACATATGCATTCAGGATAATTCTGTATTTTCTATTTCTCTTTTAACTTGATGCTTGAATTATATGTAACCATGGTAATTTATTAGTGAGAGATTTGTCTGAGTTGTGATTGGTTCATTTGAAATTAATTAAAGTATTTATATGTTGTTAGTTGTGCAAGAGGTTGTCTGATGAAGCTGTGGTTACCATTGTGAAACCGGTCACCGTTTTATAACAATAAATAAGAGATTTTTATTTAATTTTTGCTGCAGTTCTGCCTGTTATTCCAGTGATCTTCTTTGTTGGTTTTTATGCTTGGGATTTTTTACTCTGTTCAACTTATTGGGATTCGTTTGGGCAGCCGCGGTGGTGCAGCGGTTAGCATTGCCGCCTCACAGCAAGAGGTTCTCCGGTTCAATTCTCAGCTGGGGTGCCTTCTGTGTGGAGTCTACATGTCCTCCCTGTGGTCGCTTGGGTTTCCTCCGGGTGCTCCGGCTTCCTCCCACATCCCAAAGACATGCTGTAGGTGGATTGAATACTCTAAATTGGCCCTAGTTGTGAGTGTGTGCATGTGTGTGCCTTCTGCGAAAGGTTGGGGGCCGGGCTGGCAACTCGACACTGTAAAACTCCACTGCCAATCATGAGCAGACAGATGATCTGCTGTGGCAACCCCTAACCGGGAAAAGCCGAAAGAAGAAGAACTTATTGGGATTCGTTTGCTATTTTTGGATAAATAAAAGTTCTTTGAAAGTTATCCAGGCCACTACAGCTTGATCTTTTAAACCTATACAATACACATTTGACAAGGTCCCCACTTATAACAAGACAGGCGAAAGTCATATTAGCTAGCTGGAAAGAGTTATTATATTCTGAATTCTTAGTGATACATATGAAATAGTCATTAAATAGTGTAGCCATGCCCTTTCCTGAACTAAATTGGATGCTGTTCTATACAACTTGGTTGACAATACTAGTAGTTTTTATTTGGGAGTTATTATGCCTGTAATAATATTTTTCCTGTCTGTTATGGTGTCATGCCTTGATCCATAATCTAACTTTTATAGCAATGGCTATCTTTTACTGTTTTTCAATACAATTAACCTGACATTTGCTGGCATATTATGGATTTCGTCTATAAATTTCTGATCTGTGTTGTTAGTATCATCAGCAGTTTACATATTCATAACCAACTATAAGAAGGAAAAGACGCCAGGAATAAGCCAAATAAAATGTTCCAACACAGAGCTCTGAAGAACATCAGAGAATATTGTTTTAATTGCTTTAAGAGTATCACCTATTTTTACTCTACAGATTAGATTTAATAACTAGTTCTTCACCCATATTATGATAAAATGATTTAGATTACATTTAATTATCACTGAAATTATTTGACAATGGAGAATAGATCAAAAGCCTTTGCCATATCTAAATAAATAACATCCACTGGCAACCCCTCATGCAAGGCTTCCACAGCAGTTGGTAAAATGACAATAAATTTGTAAGATGTGATCTTCCTGGAATAAACCCATGCTGAGCAATATCCTTGTTTAATCCCAAGAACTCTCAAATGAATTTAGAAATTACTCTCAAAACAGTTCCTCAGCAAACACATCAAAATACTAGGTCTACAATTATTAGTAATAGTCAAATCTCCACCTTTAGGATTTCTGCCAGTGCCTCTTTCCAAAGATTTGGGACATACTCTGTTTCCAACAACCTCTGAAAAAGATATGTCAAACTAGGTGTTATGTTACTTATCATAGCCTTCAAGAAATGCCCATCTATCCCATCCAGACCAACAACAGAACTTGAACGTATCTTAAAGATTTCTGCTTCACCATTTAAAAATAAATTAGGAAAACGAACATCATTAAAGAAAAAAACAATCATTGACTACATTATTAACTGAGTTATAGAGTGATTTAAACTTAAACAAGCCCCTTAATAAAATGTCAGATTATTCTAAAAGTTTTTGAATATATCTAGCGGAAAGGAATTTTAGATGTGTATGTACAAGTAAAAAAAGAATGTGAAATCCTGAAGAAAATCCTGATGACTTAGATCATATGAAGTACAGGGTGTGGTCTTAAAATATTTGTTGCCATAGTAGCACAATGAATTAAGGTTGTAACAGGAAGCATTTCAAATAGGTTCTATATATGTAAGACAGATATATAACCAAGTAAAACTGTAGAAATCTTCCATAATACATCACATACTGTTAGAACATAACTACATTTTGACTATGGTTCTTCAAAAAATTATATTTCCAGAAAAAGTTAAAACATTATTAAGATAACTTATACAATCTTTTTTACTTTTCTGTCTAAAAATCATCATTGTTAAAACAGAAACTAAGTGTATCCTATTTTTCCTTATTTTACTGTCTCTGTAGAACCTATTTCATGTATATATCTATATCTATATATATATATATATATATATATATATATATATATATGTATATGCCGCAGTGGTACGGCGGTAGCATTGTTACTTCACAGCAAGAGGTTCTCCCATTCAATTCCTGGCTTGACTTGGGAGTGCCTTCAGTGTGGAGTCTGCATGTCCTCCCCGCGGTTGAGTAGCGTTCGAAAGACATGCGTGCATAAATGGGCATGCCTTTGTTGAAGGTTGGGCGTTGAGCTGGCACCTCAGTGTTTTGTAAAAATTTACTGCCAATCATTAGCGGACTGGAGTTCCCCTGTGGCGACCCCTTACCGGAAAAAAGCCGAAAGACAAACAACAACAACAACATCTATATATATATATATATATATATATATATATATATATATATATATAAAAACTATGCCACTATTATGCCACTATTCAGTTTTCAAAAACATGCAGTGCTTTGATAAAGATAAGCAACTTTGTAGAAGAGCCAATATTGTTTGTGAAACACTAGTGATCGACACTCGTATATGTGAACACTAGTGTGCGACTACTGTTTTTTTTCTACAGAAAGTCAAAGTTTCAGAATTTTTGCAATTACCCTTTCCCAGAAATGAGGTGACCTCACAGTTGGTATATGTAAGTAGCAAGGCGGCAAAGGTACAGAGGGCTTGTCCCCCTACAAAACAACTTTTTACTTATTTTCAATAGCAAGTTTTCCATAAAATATAAAAAGAATTAATTACATTTCTTTCCTCGTTTAAATTATCACAGACAGCATATAAGAAATTAACTGCTTTTAATTCAAATGAGAGCCCAAAGAGTTTTGACTTGTATGCATGTTATTTAACTTAAAAGGAATATGTATTATTTAAAAACTATACACTTTCTTTTAAGGTTAAAATGTAAGTTTATTTAAAATTTGTTAACTGGGAAGGTTCGACTTGGAATGAAGCCAATTTTCAACAGAGGCCTGGGGAGAATCACTCCAGATGCATGTCTTTATAACATGGGAGGAAACCCGAGCACCCGGAGGAAACCCACATGAATGCAGGGAGGACATGCAGACTCCGCACAGGAGGCACTCCAGCTGAAAATTGAACCGGAGAACCTCTTGCTGTGAGGCAACAACACTACCACTGCACCACTATGCCATCCGTACATTGTTTAAGATATGCGATATTTATTTAAAAAACTGAGATGTAATGGTCACTTATGAGCATCCCTGAGGCTTCTGCTTTAAAACTATGTCTGGTTAACATCTTTCATTCCAAAATCTTCCATAACTCTCCTACACCTATCTCATTGTCAACTCTGGACTTCTCAGGGTTACAAGGTACTTCCATTATTACCTGTCTTTTCTCCCACATCATGCCGAATTCATACCATTGCCCATTAGTGAACATCTTTCTTGATATCAAATATGCTTTCTGGATCCTGGAAGACACATAGAAAAAAATATGAGGTATATGAGCCAAAGCATAAAGGCTTTGACATACATGTATTTATTTCTCCCCCATACTTTTATATCTTTTAACTAACATATAATCTCCATTATTGCAAAAGCTATAAAAAACTGTTACGGGATACTAAGGTTTTCTGCATGATATCATGGTGGGACACATCACTGCATTGCTCTTTATAGCCTGAAATTGCAGACTTCTACCATCAGTTGACTTTCATTTGACTAAAAATTATGTACAAGCTTCTGCATTTACCTAAATGTTCTACTCTTGCTAATACTAAGTGGCGAAATGCTCAAAGAGAAGTCAGTATTTCTGTGTGAAGGCCTGGCTACTTAAAATAAATGGTAATTCAAGTTTTCCTGTTTTAACCGGTAACCTGTAAAATAAGATTCCCTGTACCATACAATTTGTTTGTGTCTTTCGGCTTTTCCCGGTTAGGGGTCGCCACAGCGGAACTCCGGTCCGCTAATAATTGGCAGTAGATTTTTACGTGCTGGCTTGCCGGGCCTAATGCACAACCTTCAACGAAGGAACATCCATTCACGCATGTCGACACACAGAAGACGCTCTAACTGAGAATTGAACGGGCAACGTCTAACTGTGAGGCGACAATGCTACCGCAGCACCATCCCTGTAACATACAATAAATTTCTGAAAAAAAATGAAAATTCACTTCCCACACTGTAAATTACATTTTATGCAATCTAGTAGCAAAGAAATAAATATAGAATTGTACTTGCCAAGCCTAGATAATATTAGAGTTCCAGCTCTATGAGTAATCACAGTATTTCTTCACGTTGTTCCCATAATTTTTGATATCCTGTCAATAATGAGCTGTTAAATCTTCCTACTTGCTGAAATTTAGACTTTATTGCACACAGTTTTATATGTACTTCTAGTGAACCTATTGTGTTGAAAGTGGACTTTCTTGTATGATTCATTCCTACAAATGTCCACACCATTGTTTTTATGCACGGTTTTTGTCTTTTTCTGCAATTAATTTGATATACATTCTTTGTGTTTGCATTATGTTCTGGAGCTTTTCTTCCTATACCTCCACTGAAAATGTAGATATTCCCAATCGAAACAAGTAATAAATAAACAAAAAAAACAAACCATTTTAAACTAGCTGTTTGCAGTCTAAGAGCAGGTCTGGGTTTGATAGGTAGTGCTGTGGGATATTTTGCTATAAGCTTTTGGCCTATAGATTACTGCGGGATGACATACTGCTTGGGATTATATATACACACCGTACTGTTACAAGAGTCCTGTTCTGAGTAAGTGTGTGAAACAGTCAAATCTCTTTTTTACATTAATCTTTGAGTGAGACATAATTTTCTGCAGCAGTGTTGATATTCTTCCATCATCTCTCAACAGAGGCCGCAATTTTGTATTAACATTAATTCTTTCTGATTCTGTAGTTATTATGACTATTTAGCCTGGAAGTTTGAATATAACAACAGTTTATTATATGTTCACTTGAAAACTAAAGATGGCATCAACTTTGCATGTGTGTGTGTGTGTGTGTGTGTGTGTGTGTGTGTGTGTGTGTGTGTGTGTGTGTGTGTGTGTGTGTGTGTGTGTGTATGACATACATACATACATACATATATGGCCAAGAACTGAGAGACAGAAATTATGGAGACAAAAATAAAGGAATTGCCAAAAAGAAATGCAAGAGTCACTACCATGACTTGCTTTTGTAGATGAATTAATAGAAGAAATGTTTATATCTGTACTTGTAGAAGAAGAAGCCATACCCTTTACTTCACGTCACTGCACTAAGGACAGTGTTCCTGACATGGCAGATTTGCAGATAAGAAATGAAAGATTTTAGAAGCACCTAAGAGGATGACATATTAAGCAGGTCCAGAAAAAATAATAGCCAGAACAGAAGAGTAACCAGATGAGCAGACTGACACCATCTCATACTCATTTTGAGTTGAAGAATGATTGGCTGTACACTGTGAACAAAGACAAAGAAGAAATACTCCAAAAATGTTAGGTCAAAACCTTTTAGAGCACCTATGATGAAACTGGTATATACCATATTTTGACCATATTTTGGGATGGCGGTTAGGGATGGACAAAATGAAAGCTAGAACTTTAGTTAGATTTCGTTGGCCTGGTGAACTGAAACACACTGAGACTTTTTGTGCAGTCTGCATAGACTACCAAAAGATGGCGCTGTATCCTGGGTTCAGAAGTCCTCTGATCCCTATGTGTATTTCTGTGGTGCCACTCAAGTGGATAGCCATGGAGCTTCTAGGTCAATAAGTATTGTCTAGTATAGCTACCAATCTAATTTCTAGTGATCATTGACTATGCCATTAAGTTTCCTGAAGCAGTACCCCCGTGAAAAGCCAGTTCTAAGGCAATAGTTGGAGAACTAGTATTATTTTTCTTCATGGTAAGGATCCAAAAAAGAAACACTCATGGATTACAACTCTGTTTATGTCCAGGGTGGTTGTAAGATCAGGTCTCACTTAAATGTAGTTTGTTATAAACAGTGAATTGTGACTTTTGTTCTGGAAGTGCACAGGATGAAAATGTGAAATTTGGCACTTGTTCATTGCAGTTAAAGATGATTCATTTCTATCAGAAATACACCAATTTTGTCAATGTTTTAAAAAATAAAGATATGAAGAACTTCTGAATCATCTGAAACTGATGGATTAGTAGAGTGATTAATAAAACTCTGAAGTGTATGCTAAATAACGTGACAGAAGAAGATGTCAAGAAATAGGGTCACACACTTCTCTACTTCCTTTTTGCTGTAAAAGTGCCTCGAGCTTTAACAGGATTTACCCCAGAATTGTAGATGGCTCAAACAACACCCTGTGCTGGTACCATGAACCAGCTCCCCTCTCAGCTCTTCAAGTAAAAAAAACACTTCAGTATAATTAGTGATTAGCTTATTACAGATAAATCCATGTCCCCTAGCTCTTCCACTGAAGAGCAAAAAAAAAAAACAAACAAATAAACAAAAAAAGGCTGTTCCTTCTACTGGCACACCAACCAGGTTGCAAGATGCACGACATTCCCTAGCTATTCAGGTCCCAGTTTTATGCCCTGTCTCTGACCTTCCTTTCCTACATTTTATTAAAAAAAATTATTTCTTCTTTTAAACTGTAGTAAACTTCTTGCTACAAATGTAGGAAACAGTTGCTACAATTTATATCATGCCTGCAAGGAGAACTACAGTGGTCAGGTTTTAGTTAAAAAAAGAGCGATTTTCTATTTTTTACTTTTAAACTGTAGCAAATTTCTTGCTGCAATGTAGCAGGCAGTTGTTAAAGTTTAGACCACACAATGGGTTCTGCAGTGCTCAGCTTTGATCACATATGCAATACCATTTTTTAAATGCTGGTATTGTACTAAAGATAATCTGATTGGCTGATCACTCCCCTCCAACACTTCGCACATAGGCAGTTGTCCCTATCACCCCACCCTAGCTACACTACTGATTTACCCCATTTTACCTGCTATGTGGTAGACATTTATGAGAGTTGCTGGATATAGCTAAGGATACTTGGGAGGGGGAAATGTTTAAACATGGGATAACAAACTTTAAAAACCTGCAAGATAGGCTAACATTTACTATGCCAATAGTTAAGGAATATGTGCAAAGGGCATAAGAGACACATCACTTAGTATATGACAAACATGCTTGAGTGAGAGAGTTTATGACAAGGAACAAAGTGTTAGTGTTAGTTCCTTCTGCTGAAAATAAATTCCTAGCAAGATGGCAAGAAAATGATGATGCCACAGGGAAAATTAATGAATGAAGGGAATTGTAAAATAAGGTGAACTGGCAAATGAAAATCACAGCAGATATAGCATGTAGGTGTGCTAAAACCATAGAAAAGTGGAAGCTTCTTTGGCATCCTGTGGAGCTCCCTAAAATGGCATCCCCAATTCAAAGTTGAGCCCGCCAAAAAGACATTTCCAAAGCTAAGGAACCAAAACATCTCATACAGTTTTGTAATGGGCAGAATTCTCCAGCCATGCATGCCATTTCATTGTACAGTCCTTTGGAGCTCATGGAGATCCCTCTGCTTTTCAAAGGTTTATGGATAATGTTCTAAAACATTATGCCAGATACTCAACAGTGTACCTTGCTGACATGGTAACTTGTTCAGAAGATTGGGAGTCACATTTGTGCAAAGTGCAAGCCATACTGGGTTCCAAGACATTAAGAATGTATACATAATGCTACCAAAAGTAAACGTTGTATAAGAGAAGTTAAGTACTTAAGAGTATGTGACTGGAAGAGGGGTTAATCAAACCACAAACAGACAGAGTAAAACTTGACAAAAGTTGTCCTGTACCCAGTATCAAATGACTAGTAAAGACATTCTTTGGATTCAAGGGTTACTATAGCAAGATTATACCCAGCTTTGCAGCCATGGTCTGTCCTCTAACAAAACTTAAAATGGTAGGGCACCTATATAGAAAATGTAGACTATAAAAGCAGATGAAGCTGTGCAGTAGTAGTGTTGTTGCCTCACTGCAAGAGGTTCTCTGGTTCGATTCTTGGCTAGAGTGCCTTCTGTGTGGAGTCTGCATGTCCTCCCTGCATTTGTGTAGGTTTTCTGTGGGTACTCCGGTTTTCTCCCATGTTACAATAACATACATCTGGAGCATTTCTCCCCAAGCCTCTACTGAAAATTGGCTTTGTTCCAAGTCAGACTTTCCCAGTAAACAAATGTTAAATAAAAATAAATAAGCTTTTAACTAACCGAAAACTGTGTTAGGTTCAGAATCAATCTTGATTGACTCTGGATTTAATAAACATTTCTTTGCCTACACCATTTTTTTACCTATTTGTTGACCAGATAAACCCACTGGACCAACCCAGGAGCACTGTCCAGTTAAGTGACATGCTCAGAATCATACAGTAGGCAAATGAAGGTGGAATGAAACAAATCCTGTAACCTGGGCAGTGGGAGCAGCTCATCAGCTCTAGTCCTCTACACTAGCTGCCAGACCAACACCTCGTGTGGGAATAGGAGGAGCTGTGTTATCTCAGCAAGTGAGTGGTGAGGAACGCTCAGGCTGCTACTTAAGTAGGAAGTTAAAACAGTGACAAGATGCTCTGCCACAGAGCAACAATGTATCACTACTAAGTGGGCATTCATTTTTTTTATAATATAATTTATAAGGCTACAGCTTGTCTCTGGTTACTTACAATGCAATTTAGAGGCAAACAGTAGGATGTAAAGACCAAGTTGGGTAGGTAGGCCTTACTATTACATGTATTCTATTTTATCATTAGGCATAGGCCAGGCACTAGTCATTTGAATGCAGATGGGTGATCTTTGATATATAACACATTCCATTCAGTATCAGGGGTTCTGTATTGGAAGTGGAATCATTGTGACACAGTAGTTAGTTAAGTGCTAGAAATGCTATTTAGTTGTGTTATATATACACGATATAATGTAGTAAGAATGAAATAGTGTGCATATAGACAACCTATTATGGCAACAAAGCATGTGGTAGCAAGAACGTAATCAGCTGGTGAGGTGCTTTTTAAAGTAGGACCTGTAGTACAAAATGGTAAAGACATTTGCTTCTCCTAGACAGAGATTTTTCAAAGCCAAGAGGGAGATTCTTAGGGGACTTTACCTGTGGACCACCAGTAGCTAAAACCCACCTGCAAATTACTAGTAAAGTACAAGTAGCTTAACTGTGGGTTTACTCTGGGAATGCCAGGATCTAACTCTGGTTATGTGAGGCAGCTTAACCAGAGCTGTAGTATCTAAGGGAAGGACTGTAGGGAACTTTACATTTCATTAAGTGACTTGAAACGGGACTGCCAACTCAAAAGTGGAATGCAAGCGAAAAGTGTCCTTTTTTTATTATATTGTGAAAGTGAACATTATTATTATTATTAGTAGTAGTAGTAGTATTAGTATTATTATTACATGGAAAATAAACTGTACTTGGAAGAAACTGTCTCTATCATTTGTAGAATTATATATGTATATATTAATGTATGTTATTTAGTTAGTTATGTATGCTTTGCTGACTGGGTTAGTCCCAAAAGACCAATGGCTTTTCTTCAGGTGAGACCTGAGGTGTTATTCATACTGACTAATAAAACTTGGCCAGAGCACTAGGAAAATTCCCCTGTTCTTTCCAAGAAAGGCAAAATGTTATCAGGCTATTTAAAAATTCTTTTATTCATTTATTTACTTTTTTGTAGTGTCTTTCATTAAATAATTTATCTGTTAAGGGTTATTTTCTGTATAAAAGACTGGAACAAAGATTTTGCAATACTGTCAAGTCTTGGTAACTACATAACATGTAATTTTGGACTTTCATAGGCGTAGAAATGCATGGAAGGTTCTGTGATGAAGATTTCTTTTTTGTCTTTCCCTATACAAACATTATACTTTATGAATATTCCATCTGAGTTAGAAAGGCTTAATAAACTACACAAGCCTTACCTTGGAAGGTTTCCACATAGTGGTAGGCCTGCCCAGATCAGAGTTTCTGCTTTCCAACTACAGTTATCCATTGGTTGCAGACACAGGAGAGTAGTCTCGCTGGGGGAATTGTATGCAAATGCAGCAGTCCAGGGGAGCAGTTAATGCTAATTAGCCATGTGCACTCCTCAAGAATGGCTTTAGAATATTTTGACTGACCAATTTTTTGAGTAATTTTTTTCCGGGATGGAAAAAGTGTGTGCCATTTTTTGACAGCATGCACCCATTCCTCCTTATGGGACTGGTTATGGCTCATACCACAACTACAGGTAATTATAGTGGAGCCATGTGTATATATGTGTGTGTGTGTGTTTGTGTGTGTGTGATTGTATGTGCTTGTGTGTATAAATTTGGTTTGTCACCCTGTTGGAGGTAAGTACTGGAAGCCATATGTGCATGTGTGAAAATGTCTTGGAGCGTGTGTGTGTATGTATGTATGTGTGTTCACAGGTTCATAGGTAGGTACTAGGCTATCAGCCCAAGGGCCTACGTAAGCCTAGCCAACAAGGTTCCCTGGCTTACGCCACCCAAGAAAGTTATTTTTCTGTGCCACTGTTGAGCAGAGACACAGAAGTGATCCCCGGGGTGTATTTCCTATTTCCCATCCACTCATTAAGATTTTTCTTGAAGAGTGCTAATGAAGAACTTTGCTTGACATAGATGGGTAGCCTGTTCCAGAGTATGGGAAGTCTCTGGGACAGGAATCTATCCCTCCAGCATGTCCTGTTTATTGTGGTGACAAGGTTTAGGTCCCTAGAGCGTGTAGCTCAGAGGGATTGGGATTTCTTTAGGTGTAGCATGTCCAACAGCTCTGGGTTTGACATAGCTTTATATGTTAGGCAGAGATCACCTAGGAGTAGGGCATTTGTTTGAAGCCAGTAATCCTCTTTGTGAGGTACTTCTGTGGTCTTTCCAGCTGCTACAGATGTCTTGTGAGGTACTTCCAAAAGGGGCGTTGTACTCTATAATGGGTCATAGGTTCATAGGTTCATAGGTTCATACTAGGCTATCTGCCCTAGGGCATTTATAAGCCTAGCCAGAATGTGTTTGGCTTTCGCCACCCATTTTAAATTTATTTTGCTATGCCCTTTTTCGAGGTTAGTATACTGTGCCTCTGTCTAACAGTGACACAGAAGTGATACCCGGGGTAAACCTACGATCTCCCATCCACTCATCAAGATTCCTCTTGAAGAGAGTCAATGAGGGACTCTGCCTAACCTGGACTGGGATTTTATTCCAGAGTGAAGGGAGCCTCTGGGTTATGAATCTGTCCCTCCAGCATGTCCTATTTATTTCAGTGCTGAGGTTCAAGTCTCGAGCGCGTAACTCGATGGGATTTGGATTTTCTGAGGTGCAGCATGTCCATTAATTCCGGGTTGGACATGACTTTATACGTCAGGCACAGATCGCCTCTGAACAGGCGGTATGCCACTGAGTAGAGCTGGAGTTTCTTTAACCGCATATGGCATCTGTTTGAGTCCTTTGATCCTCTTGGTGAGGTACTTTTGGGGTCTTTCCAGTTGCTGCAGGTGTCTGGTAAGGTACATCCCAAAAGGGGCATTGTACTCAATTATGGGCCTGATGAGGGATGAGTAAAGAGGCACGATGACCTCCCCTGATCTAGATGTGAATCCCTTCATGATTAGGTGGGCTATATAAAATGTTTTTCTAACCACTTTGGCCACGTGGTTGTCAAATGAGAGATTGCTATCAACTTGAGTCCCCAGGTCCCTAATTACTTCTTCTGTACTTAATGGATTACCACCTATGTGGTAATTTGTGGGCACTGTTTTTGCCAAAGGGATGACTATACACTTTTGGCATTTAGCTTGAGGCCATGGCTCTGGCACCAGTTGTCTGTTTCTATGAGGCCCTTTTGGAGGATGCTTGTGTCGGCTGGAGAGTCGATTATGGCACCCAGTTTGCAGTCATCTGCGAACTTGGTCAGCCACAGTCCTTCCGTGTTGGCCTGTACCTCCGAGAAATATATACCGAACAAGAGAGGTCCCAGGACTGAGCCTTGTGGGACACCACTTGTAACTGGTTTGGAGTCTGACATGGCTCCAGCAATTCTAACTATGTGGGTTCTGTCCTTGAGCCAGTTTGAAATCCATCTAGTGACATAGGGGTTTATATTTAAGCTGGTGAGCTTATCTATAATGCCCGAGTG
The DNA here is from genome assembly GCF_019279795.1 of Protopterus annectens. NCBI lineage: Eukaryota > Metazoa > Chordata > Ceratodontiformes > Protopteridae > Protopterus > Protopterus annectens. Next base: position 289,332,971 of record NC_056729.1, read on the forward strand.
GGGTATTGTATCGAAGGCTTTTTCGAGGTCCAGGTAGCCTGTGTGGACCACCTTCCCCTCGTCAATCGCCTTGGTGACTGTTTCAAAGAAATCAACCAGATTTAAGAGGCAGGATCTGCCCTTAACAAAGCCGAACTGGGTAGGATCCAGTGTCTGTAGGTCCCCAATATCTTTATTTATGAGGTCCATGATGATCCTTTCCATAGCTTTGCAGACCAAGCTAGTCAGGCTTATGGGGCGATAGTTTCCAGGATCCGTTGAGGCACCACCTTTATGGAGAGGGACCACTGTTGCTGTACGCCACTCTTTGGGCACATATCCTGTAGTAAGGCTGAGATTGAACAGTAGTTTTATGTTTGGGTTTAGCTCTTCTTGGAGTTCATGTAGGACGCAGCCGGGACACTGTCTGGTCCCATTGATGCTGTGTTTTTGCTTTGGAGAGGGCGGCTCTTACCTGAGCATCTGAGATGTCAGGGGGGCAGCACTCTGCTGGGATAGATATTTGCCCTTTTGGTGGGAAGGGGGGGGAGAAGTTTGCGCTGAACCTGTCAGCTAGGATGTTGGCAATGTCTGTGGGTTCAGTGTATTTTTTGTCATTTTGGACTAATTCTGAGCATATCTGGGAATTACCACCCAGGTTCCTAACATAACTAAAGAAAGCCTTGTGATTATCCTTAGTGTCCTGTGCAATTTTTCTCTCGAAGCTTGCCTTAGACAATTTTCTGAGTGCCCGTAGTTTTTTGCTAATACTGATCAGTGATGCCTTCCCTTTTTGGGATTTTGCTCTATCATTTAGTAGCTATGAGTGTCGAGTAGAGGGGAACAATGACCTCTTTTTTCCTGGATGAGAACCCTTTTATGATGAGGTGTGCCATGTAGAAGGACTTCCTGACTACTGTGGCGATGTGACTATCAAAGGAGAGACTACTGTCCACCTGGGTCCCAAGGTCTCTTATCACACATTCAGTGTTAAGTAGATTGCTGCCTATGTGGTAGTTCATAGGTACAGAATTTTTACCAAAGGGGATGACACTGCACTTTTTGGCATTGAGCTTGAGGCCATGGCTCTGACACCAGGCATCTGTCTCTGCGAGGCCCTTCTGTAGGATGTCCACATCATTTGGGGACTTGACTATGGCTCCTAGTTTGCAGTCATCTGTGAACTTCGTTATCCAGAGGCCTTCTATGTTAGCCTGTACTTCAGAGAAGTAGATACCAAACAGGAGAGGTCCCAGGATGGAACCATGTGGTACTCCACTTGTCACTGCTTTGAGGTCAGATTTGGAGTCTGCAACTTTTACACTGTGGGTTCTGTCAGTGAACCAGTTGGCAACCCATCTTGTGATGTAGGGATTTATACCTAGTTTAGTGAGTTTAGCTATAATTCCAGAATGGAGGATTGTGTCAAAAGCCTTGGCGAAGTCAAGATAGGCTGTATGAACCACCTTACCCTCATCTACGGCTTTGGTGACTGCCTCAAAGACGTTGATCAGGTTCAGGAGGCATGATCTGCCTTTCACAAACCTGAAATAGGTGGGATCCAGAGTTTGGAGGTTACCAATGTCTTTGTTTATGAGTTCCATGATGATACGTTCCATGGCCTTGCAGACCAGGCTCGTCAGGCTAATAGGTCGATAGTTCCCAGGATCAGTGGTGGCTCCCCCTTTGTGGAGTGGGATAACTGTTGCTGTGCACCATTCAGTGGGCATAAAGCCTGATGCGAGGCTATTATTGAACATGGTGCTTAAGTGGGGAGCCAGTTAGTTCTGAAGTTCATGTAAAACGCAGCCTGGGATGTTGTCCGGTCCCATAGATGCTGTGTTTTTGGCTTAAGAGAGTGCAGCTTTTACCTGCATAGTTGTGATTACAAGGACTCTGCATTCTTTCTGTATAGATATGGGCCCTTTAGAGGGTGGGGGTGGTGGGGTAAAGTTAGCACTGAACCTATCTGCCAGGATGTTGGCAATATCAGTTGGTTTTGTAATTTTCATGCCGTTGTGCTGTAACTCATAGCAGATCTGGGTGTTGCCATTGAGATTCTTGACATAGCTATAGAATGCTTTGTGGTTGTCCTTACAATTAGTGGTGATTTTGTTTTCATAGCTAGCTTTGGAGGATCTTATAAGGGATCTCAGCTTCTTACTGAGGCTGACCAGGGAGCTCCTCCACTGATGGGATTTTACTCTCTTTTGCAACAGTTTCTTCCTTCTGTTGCACAGTTTGTTTATGGCAGGGGACCACCAGATTGGCTTCCTTTTTTTGGAGGATAGCGTCTTGGTTCTGTTTGGGATAGCACGATCCATGCACTTGTGTAAGTGCTTATAGAGTACATTTGTGTAGGATTCAGCAAATGTAACTGTATTGTCCATCTGCATGGGTGTCATGAAGTTCACCACTTCTATCTTCAGAAGCATGAAGTTGGCTTTGGAGAAATGTTTTACCGTGGCTTCCTTAATGGGGGGTGGGAGTGGGATGTAGATATCAAGGGTGATTAGCTTATGGGCGGATCGGACCAAAGAGGAGTTGACTTCAGGTGTGGAACACCGGTCACTCATGTTGGTAATGACTAGGTCTAGGATATTGTTGCCCTTGGTGGGGGTGTGGATAAGTTGTTCCAGGGCATTGGAGTTTATGAATTCCAGAAAGCATTGAGCTAAGGAGTTGGTACATGAGTAGTTTTCCCAGTTAATGGGGGGGGGGGGTAGTTGAAGTCGCCCATTATTAGGGTGTTTGGTTGAACCCTAATATTTTCCAGTACATCAAGAAAAGAGGAGTGGGAATCCTGGGGCATGGTGGGGGATCTGTAGCAAGCTACAATTTGGATTGCAGTTTTGCCCAGAGTTAGTTGCATTTGGATAACCTCGGATGCATTATGCTGAGCAACTAGCCTGGAGGTGTGGATATACTTAATTAATATGGACACACCTCTGCCTTTGGTGTTTCGGTCCAGGTTACATGGCCGAAAAGTGTGGTATGAGTTATAGCCTGGTAGTGCAGGGGTGCTCTCTGGAGCCTTGAACCATGTCTCAGTCACTGCACAGATATCGATGTTCTCCATTTTAAGGAGTGCCTTAAGTCAGTGCATTTTGAGATTTAGACTTCTAGCATTGAGTAGCATTACCCTCAGTTTTTGCTTGCCTGTTCCTGTTACGGTGGTGAATTTGTTATTTGAACCTTGCCTAAAAAGGCACTATAGGGGCAGCAAGACCCTTAGCCAGTATCCGGAATCCCAGGGGCGACAGGTGCAGGCCATCTGTGGCAAAGCATCATGGTCTGTTGACCATGTCATCCCAAGCAGACAGATACTGGATCCCCTTAGAATGACACCAGAAGCTTAGCCAATTGTTGAAGTCAATCATTTTGTCCTTGTAGTGCGATATCATTCTGGGCGATGGCAGAATGCTTCTCAGGGCTAGGGTCATACCTGCCTGGGCTACAAGATCGGAGAACTCTTCCATGTCTCTTTTCATGTAGTCCAGGGAGGTACGTCTCAAGTCATTCATACCAACATGGACAATGACAGAGTCATATTTGTACTTGTTGTGGAGTGACCTGAGTGCATGGGTTATGTGGCGGATCCTGGCACCCGACAGACAGCTGACAGTAACCTTCTCCTTGTTTAGCCTGGTGAGTGGGACATCAGTGTGCCTGACTATATGACTAGTGTGTTGGGTACGTTGTTATGCCTAATGGGCTGTGGTTGAGTGGCACAATGAGTCTGTGTGCTATGTGTCATTTGGGTTGTGTTGGGGGATGGAGGCTGCTTGCGTTTCTGCTTTGGAGGTCTCTGTTGCTTCGACTGATTATTATTGAGAGCCTCAGTGAATGTTTTTGTGTTACTATGTGTGGATTTTGGTGGTGTAGATTTAGTGAAACTATGTGATGAGTGTGGTGTGGTGCAAATGTTTACCTTCTCCTCATGACTGTCAAGTTCAGTCTTGATTGGAGAGAACTTTACCTCCAGTTTGGGTAGATAAGTGCATCTCTCACAGGTTGTAGTGTTGGGTGGTAGGAGGAGAGGGTTGTCTGTGTACATGAGGCAATTTCTACATTGCCCCAAGATGCCTAGATTCATCAGATAGACAGGAGAGAACACTGGGAGCTGACCCCTGGACATGCCTGAATAAAAAACTATTTTCCTCTAGATAAGTGAGGAAAGTGAGTACAAGAGCTGTTTTTCTCTAAGCAAGTGAGAAAAGTAAGTACAAAAACTGTTTCCTCTAGATAATGAGGAAGGTTGAGTGCTGTTGTAATTTGTAGCTTATTTAGTGCTTATAAGTTCTGAACAAGTGCTGAGCATGAACAAGCAAATTTAAATGCTAAAACTAAGAATCTGTATCTGCACTAGACAAGTTACAGGACAGAAACATGTGCAAATGCAGGCTTTCAAATCAGAAAGTTGAGAGAGATGGAAGAGGTTGCCCAAACGGCCAATAACTACAATATCTGGGCCAGAACCACTCCTTATGTGGTAGATAGCTTACCTAGTGCTTACCACTCCCACTGATAAGCTAGAAGGCTTCCCTCCAACACAGAAAGGCTTGGGGGGCTCAGAAGCTTACATACAGTGTGTGTATCTGTGGAGGGGGGTATCTGACTGAGTGCATGTGTGTGTTTGTGTGTTGTGGGAAACTTTTATTACAGTGAAGCATGGGCTGATAGGGTGAACACTAGTGTGGTTGGGTTTAACTGCACAGTGTTTGGTCAGAGACATGATAATGAGTCCAAATGAGGTGTGTATCTCTGTGGCTTTACATGTCTCTGAACTGAACCGTGTGTCTGCCTTGTTTATTGCTCAACTCGCTCTGGGCAATTAGTGCGGGTGGACAGGATCTTTCTGAATCCGGCCCTGTTATGTTTCTCTTAATGAACATAACAGATTATTGCTGACCAAAGATATGTTTTTTTGGAAAGGTATAATATATTGTATAACAAGCAGTGGAATCTTACTGATTTTTGTTTTGTACAGTATAAAGAAATGGTTTTGGCAAAAGGGATGTGGAGGATAAAGATGGTTTATTAACTTTGTTTCAATATAAGCATTTAAATATTTTTATTGTTTGTTGCTTTCTATTTATTTTTCTGTAAATAATGTTTATATTTGAAAGTTTAAATAAAATAGCTCTACTCTTTTTGATGAGTCATGGAATTTTTTTACATCCACTTGATCTGCTACCAACTCAAGCAGATGGGTGTGTGTGTGTGTGTGTGTGTGTGTGTGTGTGTGTGCGCGCACGCACGCTGTGTATGTATGTATATATATATATATATATATATATATATATATATATATATATATATATATATATATATATATATATATATATATATATATATATATATATATAACTTCAGCATTTAACAGGGTCATACACATAACAGTGATCAATAAAATAGTACAACTAAGTATTGATGTACTCTTGATAAGCTGGATGGCTATATGGCTTACAAATAGGACACGGCAAGTATCATACAGCAACTGGACAGGCAAAATCCTTGGTTACAGTCAGGGTGTCCCACACAGCTCTGTCCTAGGCCCTTACTTGTTTAGATTGTATCTTTCAAACCTAACTTTTTCATCTGATGTGTCCTACAGTCTATATGCAGATTACCTGAAATTGGGTAAATTGATTACATGTGTTACAGATAAGGCATATCTGCAAAATAACTTGACTAAATTGACCATTTAGGCACAGGAGAATAATATGCTGATACATACAACAAAAACTAAGCATATGAGATTTGGGAGACATAAACTGAAAGGTGAATATTTAATACAGCAGACAGTGATTGAAACTGTAGATTTATTTAAGGACCTGGGTATATGGGTAGATTCAGCTATGAAATTTTCTAATCATATCAACCAATTGGCTAATGATAGTTATATAACTATAGGTTGTATAAAAATATTTATAAAGTCTAGGAAATCAAAAATGATGAAGTCATTGTTTATTAGTTACATTATACCCAAACTTGAGTATGGAATAACAATATGGAAATCCTATAAGAAAACAAGCATGAGAAAACTGGAAAGAAAACAGTGGAAATATACCAAGGGCATCCATGGATGTGAAAATTTAAGTTATTATGAAAGACTAAAATATCTGAACTTGTACCATGTCTCTTACAGATATTTAAGAGGAGACCTTATTCAGATATATAGGGCATTTAGAGACAACTACCTCTGGGAATGTTTGGGGTTAACAAAAAGTACTAGAGAATCATCAGATAACCTATGTAGAAGATTCTACAGGAATAAGAAGTGTACTAATTGGTTCTCTGACAGAGTAGCTGATGCTTGGAACAGACTACCAAGTTACATTAAAGCAAGTACTAGTTTAGGTATTTTTAAAAACAGCCTGGATACTTATTATGGGAATGAGTGTTTTAGCATATTGGCAAGCTAGAAGGGCATTAATGCCTGTGCTTGAAATATTTGTATGTATGTACACAATAGCAGAAAAAAACAGAAACATTAATATCGTGAGAGGAAAACTATTTCCTCTCCCGATATTAAAACTCAAACCCCCTATAACACTATCCTCAAATTTGTCTGAATAGTGGCACTGTCACATAAAGGTTTTAATGACTCCACCCCCTTGCACCACCTTAGTAATGGTTGATAACCCTAATGTTCCCCATTTCCCCAACCCTAACCCTACACCTTACCATCTCCTGTAACACTGCCTCCACATAAGACAGACTCAGACACACAGACATTCACAAACACACACAAACAACACTACATCTATCCCCTAACCTAACCCTTACCCTAAATACACAAACTAACACACAAACACACAGCACCCATCCTTCACTCTCATCCCCAACCCTAACTCTAACTTACACACACACAGTCTCACCCCTACAACTCCACTTACATGTATCGACATTCAATACCATTGGCATATCCACTGTTTGGACATCCATACCATTGACATTAAATCACACCCCTGAGTTTGTCAAACAAATGTCTGTTTGGTCAAATGCAGGAGAACCATTGTCTTATCTATATTCATATCTATATCTATATTTATATCTGTATCTATATCTATCTATATCTGTCTTTCTGTATGTCTATTTATCAATCCATCTATCTATGATTTGTGCGTGTGTTCATCTCTTTGCCAATTTATAGCATGTATATATATATATATATATATATATATATATATATATATATATATATATATACACACACACACCAATTCTGCATGTTCAGGCAGTTAAAAGTGAAAGGTAAGAAAATGCTGTTGAACAGGAAAACTATCTGAATCTACTTAAATTGTGTGTTTACAAGTACAGCTGAACCAAAAATGTTGGGTGTGGTGCTCTTAGGAGGTACGAACTGAGAATGTGTGAACTGAAACCACTCAGACTCTGAGAAGAACATTATTGTGAAATGATCCCTTGACAGTTTCCAGCTACATCTTCTGTTTCTCTCACTGTGAGGTGGTGAGCAGCACTCACTTGGAAGCTAACTGATGTTATGAAGCCGGTTCTGAACAATAATAGTAAAGTAGCTGTATCACAGGTGCAGGATAATTATGAGATCTTTTTTAGCTCAGTATAGCTGCTAAACTGTAACAGCCTAAATAGCAGCCTTTACATTTCAGAAGACTGAATTAAACACCTGCTTACAGATTTTTGGTAGCTTCTGGCTCAGGTTGTCAGATCTTGTAGAATGATACTTTATTGCCATCTAGTGGACAGAATGGTTAAGTGCATGAGGAAAAATTATTTGTGGATTTTGAATTATGTGGGACTGTTGAAAATATGCACATATTCCTTTTAACGAAATAGGACATCAGTTGACAAATCATGGCAATTAACCACATCTTGCTTTATTTATTTGTAAACAAGGTAGGTGGGCTATTCCATGGGCCCTTTTCAAACATGGTCTGAGCCATAGGCAGTCACAGGAATCATTTACATTAACGTGTACATAACTGCATTATATTATTTTAGTTCAAGTAGAAATGAATATTAGTATTCATTAACATTTATATTCTTCATGTACATATTATACTATTCCAGTGCATAATATTTACACTTTACATAAACAAATACTATTTCCTCCTTGCCATCTGTAGGAAAGCAGTAAATACCCCTAATTATCAAACAGTTGTTGCATTTAGTGATCACTGGGGGTTTGGCTTTAGTGGCCTAAATGTACTCATAAATAGTGGAGTTGGCATAATGGCTAAGGTTTTTACCTTACTGATGAAAGATACAGGGTTTGATTCTGACCTCTGGTTATTGACTATTGATAATAGCCTATTGACTGATAACCTAATTTTTACATATAAACCTATTCCTATAAGATAAGAAAGTGGCAGTATGATTTAGATTTTTCATCACCCTTCTCACATCACTCTCTGGACATTTGAGCTCCTTCGTGGGTAAAAAAAAATCCTATTCCTCAATATCTTAGTATCACTGGGCTCCACTACAACCAGATGCTCACCCACTTCAGACAACAACTTCAAGAATTAAAAAGAGAAAAAAATGAATTGCAGTAATTTCTGTCACGAAGTCTAATAACTGCACAATCTTGAAACCAACAGCCCATAATATTTGCCTGTTTTCTTATTTTCAATATCAGCCCCCCTCACAATCTGTACTGCAGGAAAGGCTGAAACTCTTTGCTAGGCATGTCTCAGACTCTGATTCGTATGGAAGAGAGCACTTGTTTTAGCTTAGTTTTTGTATTATTATTGGTAAATTACTGAATGGTAGAGAAGCACTTCTTATGGAATTTTACATTCAGTAACAATTGTGGATTGCATTTGGTCACCTGAATTCAGTTTGGACACTTGTAGTTAATTAGCAGCCAACATTACAGGGTGAGTGTAGTCGTTCTGTTTTAATTAAGTGAGAATAATGGTGGCTGCTGATTTTGCTACTGAAAACATTGCTTTACAAAGTCTGAATACAATGTCGCAAAATGTGTATTATTTCCTCCACCTACAGATGCAAAGATTCACTTGAATAATAATTTTCTCCAAAAGCAGAGGTGGTGTTTAAATAAAATGTGCCTATGTGTCTTTTTTAACATTTTACATAACTATTTCCTATGTCCTTCATAATATGTATGATAGCATAGTCCATAGTGTATAAGATTTACTTAAGTACTACTTTTTTCCAAACATTAAAATGTGTGAATAAAATAGCAATTCCTTTCTAGCGGATTAAAAACACATCCACATATGTAAAACCACTACCACTGTCATTTTCTAAGTACAATAATGCCATTCAGGTTAGGTGTTATAGGGAAATACATCTTCTTGTTGTGTGGGGGCCCTCCTTTGTAGTGCTGGGTGGTCTGTTGTTTCTCTGTAATACCCACCCTGTCATGCATTACTGTCTTCATAGCTGTGCTAGACTTTTGAGTCCAAACATTTAGCCATGATAAATAGAACAAGTGAATTTGTATTCTTGCTTTAGATATGATTTGAGGTTTTCCTTGAAGTGGTTGTGGTTATTTGCATTTATTAAGTTATGAGGTAAGGCATTCCAGGATGCAGGTGCATTCTTAGAAGATAATTTTTGACCATTGGCAATATTGATTCTAGGCCTCTACAATATGGCAGCTTGTTTATTTGTATTGTGATGAAATTAATATAATATAATATAATATAATATAATATAATATAATATAATATGATGTGATGTGATGTGATATGAAATATAATATAATATAATATAATATAATATAATATAATATAATATAATATAATATAATATAATATAGATATTTGGCAGGGCTTGAATCTAAGTGCTTAATATATGTTAACACTGACCTCTAATAAATGGAATATATATCTATTCATATGGATGTTTTCATGAATCCAGGAAATGAATGTACTACTTTCAGGAACTAGAACTGGAACCACTCAATTGGCTGCGCTTTGGGAAGTTTTGAGTGGCAAGATGGATAATAATGGACAATGGGCACGTAATACTTTTAGAGAAACTGTATTGTTAGGCTTTTTCCCCTGGGAAATATGTGATTATTACATCAAATAATATGTCCTAACATAGAGGATTATGATTGGTTCACCAACCATAACCTGTTTATTATGTGTCCAGGACATGAATGCCAAGAAATTCACCTTGAGAGCGCAGCTCGAGAGGTGAATCTTGTCATCCATGTCGAGGACACATAATTTAGGGTTATGATTGGAGATATGATCATAATTCTTTGTGGTGCATAGAGCTTTAGCTGTTCTGTGTTCCTCTTAACTACAGTAAAAAAAAAGAAGAACAAAATCATTGTTCTGAAATGTTTGCTTTGGACTGTATAGTTGTGAAAAATGTGTTTCCATCTAGAGTATTTGTGTGAAAATAGGTAATTTCAAGCTGACTGTGAACTGCCCTCACCTTTATCTCCTTCCTCAAAGACTTCTCTACTACAACTAATCTACTTTTCAGCTGTACCTGCCTACTAATTATCTACCTTGCTACCAACATTAATTTGTCTCAGGTACCCAGAGTACAACTATCTTCTTTCTCACCCACTGATCTCTTCTTTTTAGGCTCTTATTTCTTCTCTTGAGTCATGCTTTTAAAGATCACTCTACTCTTCCATATGCTACCCCAAAGCTTCACACTAACTCATATAACCTTTTTCCTTCTCTGTCTTTAGAGCAGGCCAGTTAAATCCTAAGATCAGCTTCTCCCCATACTCATACAGTTGTTCTCCTCCTTTTTTTTAGTTATTAAGTGCATTTTTGTTCATTACCAGCTGCACCTGACTATTAACCAATTACCCACCAACCTTTTACTGCAGATTTCTTATGGCAAGGACTCTCAAACCTTCTATGTATGTTTTAATGCAACAAAATACAGTTTTTTTTCTCTGATACTCTAAGTGCACAGTCAGCTGTAGCACATCACTGGGGCCAACTTATTATCCCCCCTTTTTTCTGCTCTATCTAAACCTTTCCCACACAAACACCCAGCATAATGTTTTTGCCTCATATTTCAATTGGCACAGTGTTTTACTATTATTTCTACTCTCTCTCATTTTTGCAGTACCTTTTTCTGGCTCTACCCTCTCTCCATATGTATTATTAAGTAACTATATAGTCACTGTCTAAAATACTTTTGTAAATTGTTTTTGTTTTTTCTTTATCTCATCTAATTGTACAAATGAACAATTGAAATACCAAACTAAGGATAGTGCTCAATAAAGAAGTATAAAAACATAGTGGCTTACTGATTGTTTTTGGCGGCCCAAATCTAGCCTGCTCTGTTCCCCAACCCTACCCCCATTCCCACGCACCCTTAGATTAATTACATTTATACTTACCAAAACCCCTGCTATCCAAAGCAAGTATCTAATCAGAAATACATTTCAATCAATCTCATCCCTCATCCAATCAGAAATACATCACTACTTTCTTGAATCTCATCTAGTCACACCTAATCAAACACAGCCTCACTCCATTAAACAATATTACCTCTCTATCTTGCAATGTCATGCATAACGTCCTCACTCTATCAACTATGTCTCTCACCTGTTCTAATTTCCCCCTTCTTTTCCCCCTGCCATATGTCTCTGTTTCTTCATTCACTTAGCATCATTACACATAATGTATACACATCTTATGACTCTTTCTACAACCTGCACACAATCCTTAACTTTCTCTAGCTGCTGTGACAGATCCCCCTGCCTATTCACTCTAAATACACTACTATATACCAAATATAATTTACTTCCTGTAGAAAAAGTTAGCCACAAACACATACCTCTCACTTACTGCCCAAAATGAAATCGACTACCCCTCAACTACCCTTGCATGCAATCTAACCTATGCCAGTGTGGAGACATCCACCCAAACCCAGGATCCACCCCACTTACTCTCAACTGTTCCATCCCATACAAATTGCTTAATATCTCAATCCTCAACCTTCAAAGTGTAAGAAACAAAATACCAGAATTCCATGCCTGGACAACCCTCAATAAACCAGACATAATAGCAACAACTGAAACTTGGTTGAAACTATACATAAAAGACACTGAATTCCACACCCAGGCTATGCCTGTTTAAGAGCTGACAGACCTGAAAAGAGGAGAAGGTATTGCAATACTCTACCCAAGTACCTACTCCATTTTACCTTATTCCAACCCAATTCCACAATTTTCCGCAGCTGAGATACTGATCTCATTCATAAGAATGAACAGTTCCAAGAATCTCTGTATCACACCTATATATATCCCCCCAGGTAATACCATCCTCCTGCTAGAAGAAATTCTTACCTGGATATCAAACAATATAAAAACAAAACAATTATGTTTGGTGATGTAAACATAAACTGGTCAGATATCTTAAATCAATCTCCACCACTTAATATCATTCTCTTTAAATTTACTCAACCAATTACAGACATAACCAGACTGAACAAAAACAAAGACAGCAGCTCAATACTTGATTGGATTTTAATCTCTGACCCAAAGAAAATCTCTGTAGCAAGCACACATCCTTATGGCATTAGTAACTACCTCCCAGCTTATATTCTACATAAATACACTCCAACACCATGTCAACATCAATACAAACATACAAGAAACCTAGTCAGTTTCAACCCTATAACCCTAAACTACATCTTAACAAATACCAATTGGAATATACTAAAAGTCCTTCCCCTTGATGAATCCATAGAGTTCTTCAGTTCTATCTTTCTGGACATCCTCAACAACCTCGCCCCAATAGGATAAAAAGAGTAAAAGCTAATCATGCCCCTTGGCTCTCTAGATTTACCAAACAAATCATGGCTGATAGGGACAAAGCATGGAAAAAATGGCATAGAACTAAAAATCCCTGTGACTTCCTACAACACAGACAGCTTTGCAATCAAACAAAACGCCCAGTCAACAATGACAGAAAAGTGCACTATCATGGCATCCAAAAGAATTATAAGCAAAACCCACCAACATTTTGGAACTGTATCCCATCTCTGCTGGACCCTGGTACCAAAACCAACCGCTGCCCGTATCCAGACAAAACACCAGTTGAGATAGCCTCCATCTTCAACACACATTTCATCAATACAATATCAAGCCTTGCCGCTACCTTTCCTCAAATCGGTAGTGACACTATCTCTTTTCTACTAAAGAGCACTTCACAAAATACTACTATTTCCCCCCACCCACCTTTTCCTTCTCTCCTACACCCACTGCTACTATTCAAAAACTACCTATCAAACTGAAACCAGGTACTAATGCCCCTGACAGCTTACCCCCAGAATAACTTTGAATGTCTGAAAAAGCCATTGCCTATCCTGTCAGCATAGTCATTAACAGATCTATCCAGGAAGCCTGTGCACCTACCATCTGGAAAACAAGCTTACTTTCTACCTCTCCACAAAGGTGGCAACAGCATTGCCATTTCAAATGTTTGACCTATTCCCATTCTCTTCCGTCTTTCAAAAATCTTGGAAAAATGTACCCATAATCATCTTCTAGGCTATCTACTTCAAAATCAACCCCCCCCCCCCCCACTACTCAGCACGGTCTCAGGCCAGGCCACAGCACAACTACCACACCCATATCATTCATGGATATAATCAATCAAGCTTCAGATACTGGCAAAATTGTATCGTCACTCTTTCTTGACCTCTGTAAAGCTTTCAATACTATCTCCCACCTTCTACTACCCACTAAACTTCCTAAGCTATGTATCTCCCCCCTCCCCCCTGACTCTAGACTGGTTTACCAACTACCTAAATAACAGGCAACAATCTACTAAATGGCTCAACTCTTTTTCTCCTTTCCTTGAAACATCCAGAGGTGCCCCCCAAGGTTCCATCTTAGGTTGGTTCTCTTCTTTTTAGCATTTTCATCAATGACTTCCACTCCACTCGTATTAATGGTACAGTAGTACAATATGTAGATAACTCCACCATTATCTGCTCCGCTAACTCTATTACTGAGCTCCTGCATACTACGCAAACTGATTTTACTTTTATTGAAACCTGGATGACAAATAACCACCTTTCTCTATCCCCCCACAAAAAAATGATGTTATTTACCCACAAGAAAAGTACTTCTGTAAATAAGGCAGATTTTATCATATACTCTCAAAACAAGTCTACCATAGAGGTAGTACCCCATACAAAATTACTGGGAGTTATCTGGGATGAAATCCTTACTTTTGATCTCATTGTCCATACCTCTATTAAAAAAACACACCGAAAAGTAGGCATCCTCTATAGACATAAAAACTTTCTTAACTGCTCAACTAAAACCCTTGCCCTAACCTTTCTCCTACTGTCTCTTCCATATGGTGCTCCACTCCTTACTAATATCCAGTCATCCCTAAAAAATAAGCTAGAGTCTTGCTACAATAAAGTTCCCAAGTTCACGAACAATGCCAAATACTCTTCCCATCACTGCTCTGCCATACACTCAATTAGTTGCCTCAAACTCCCACATCACCTAACATACCTATAATTAACCATAGCACACAAAATTATATACAATCCATCAGACTGCCCAGCCCTGTCTTCTATCCTAACTCACTACCAGCCAAATAGATCACTCAGATCTGAAAACCAATTTCTCCTGCAAGTTGACAAGCCAAAACTCCCAGCAGGTCAAATGCTCTACTCCTTCTCTATGGCCAAACTCTGGAATGCAGTCACATTAGCTATTAGAACTACCAGTAACATCTTCACATTCAAAATATCTCTGAAGCAACATATCTCCACTCTCTGGGACTGTAGATGCTCTAACTTCCATCTTCCTAAAACCTGACGCGTACTTAAACGTATCACCTTTTTCTCTCCATTCCTCCAACTAACCTTTGCATAATACTGTTATGTAAACCAATACAAAGTTATTCTAAGTCTACCTAATATAACTCAGTTTCTATGCTCATAGCATCCCTCACAGTAACTTCTCTAGCCTTCATGTCTAACATAGCTGTAATTGTACTAAATACTGCTCAAACTATTATACGTACCTTGGTTTTATTTTCTCTGTATTACCTGTTTTATAATATTTCCCTGTACTACCTATGTTTTATAACATATTTTTTTGCTTATTAGGTCTCTGCTTCATGTTTATACAAACTGTTCTAAACATTATGTACTGTTATAATAACTGCCTTTGAAGAGCTTTTCTCCCCGAGCCTCCACTGAAAATGGGTTCATTCTGGCCTGGTGGACTTTTGTGGTAAACAAATGCCAATAAATAAATAAATAAATAAGAATGCTAAGTGTTTTGCTAGATTTCAGAGCTGTAAAGCACTTAGCCACTTAGCAAGTGCTGTCAGAAAGGCAGTGCAACACACAGTCCCCTTGCATTTACACTCACCTGACCATGCTGGTAAACTGTGCAGATTTTCACAGAATGCCCAGATTTTTGCCTCATTTATTTGGTCTGTTCCTCATAAAGTCCATGGTTTTAAGAGAAATCATAGTGGATTGAAGACACTAAATAATGATATACATTTGGGTTTTAGACTTTGTATCCTTCGGAAAATACAGCTGAACATACATACTATTATATTAGTAATAACTTTCTTAGTTTGTAAGATGAAGGAGCACCTAACTTGCTTGGACAGCAGGCATAACCAAATCTTTTTTCCCCACTGCTGTCATTTACTGATTTAACTACCGAGTGCAGGTCCCGACCTTAACAACTTCAGCGGGGGGTGATTAACAGTTATTAAGGTTGGGTCTCGTGCCACTCTAGCACTTAACTGATTTGTCTTTTTCCGAATATCGGAGCATAAGCACACTCCATGCATTACATAATAATAACCAACCTCTTTTATGCAAAAATAGATTACATTTTATCTGAGGTCACCAAACACTTCATATTTATGCTTTTGATTGTTTCAGATTACTTTGGATTCAGTTTATATCTATTCTTTTTTTGTAAAATGATTGAACTGTAAATGTTGCATTTTTGAAAATTTCCAACGGCCATTCTAATATGAATTTGACCTTTCCTGTAAATACCAATATGTCTATTTTGCTTCATCATCATCATCATCATCATCATCATCATCATCATCATAATCATCATCATCACCATCAACCCCCTTTTTCCCATTTTCTACATGTGGTTGGGGTGTCATGTTATCTGTTGCCATCTCTCTTGATTTAATGCCACACTCTTGCCTTCTTTGACACTCATGCCTAACTGTCACAGATGTTCTCTCTTATAATCCATCCACCTCTTTGCTGGACACACACATTTCCTCTTACCTTCTTCTTGTCTGTCCAAATTCTTCTTCACCAGATTGTCTTCTGCTTTTCTGCACATGTGCCTGAACAACGTAATATGTTCTCTTTGATCTTTTCTGCAATAGGAACTACTTTTGGCTTCATCTTACTTTTCAGCTTCTTTGGCATTCTTCTGTCATACACTACACCTGACACTCTATGCCAGATGGCTGCAGCCCCTCTGTTTCTAGCTTTGATCCCTTCATTCAGACTTCCCTTCTCTTCAACCACCCCTCCCAGATAATTGAATCCATTAACCTGGTCCACTGTCTTCCCTTCTATCTCAATTCTCAGCTTCTTCTGATTTCCCCAGTTTGCTGACATTACCAGTGTCTTATCTGTACTTAGTTTCATCCCATGTGCCTTCAGTTTTGTAATCCATTCCCTCTCCTTTGCTGAAGGTCTTGCTCAGTCTGCCTGTAATGCCATATCATCTGTATACAACAACTATGTTGATCTGTCCCCTCTGTCACCTGATTGCTAATGTGGTCCATCACCAGTATGAACAACAGTGGGTTCACAGGTGACCTTTGGTGCACACCCACTCCCACTGGAAACCCCTTTGTGAGACTAAACACTGTTCCTACTTGAGTCATTTGGTCCTTGTACATAATCTGCACTAATTCTACCAATCTTTCTTGGACATCAAACCACCACAGTACTGCTTAAATCAGCTTTCTTGGGACCTTGTCATATGCTTTCTCCAAGTGTAGGAATGTCGATTTGGACTCTTTCCTCATCCCAAGCTTATTCTTAACTGTTTGAGTCACTGCACACACCGGGTCAGTTGTGTTGCATCCTGATCTGAATCCCAGCTGCTCATCTCCCATCTTACTTTCTACTACTCTTCATATCCATTTATCAATCACTCCCTCCAGAACTTTCATTCAATGTGACAGGAGTTTGATGCCACTGTACTGCCCACAGTTGAGGATGTCCCCTTTGTTCTTGTATACTGGCACCAGTGTGCTTATTCTCTAGTCTTGTGGGATATGTCTTTCTCTCCACACTGCTATGAGTACCCTCAGGAACCATTCCTTCCCTATCTCATCCAGCATCTTTATCATATCTCCTGTGACCTCATATGAGCCTGGTACTTTCCCCAACTTCATTTTCCTTAGTGTTATTCTTACTTCTTCTAGGGTGGGCTTCTCTTCTTCTCTCATCATAGGCTGTATCTGGGGCAGTACAGCTTCTGTAAGTTTTTCTTCATTCAGAAGCTGCTGGAAGTGCTCCTTCCATCTGCTTTTGATGTCCTGTGGACTGGTGAGCAGGTCGTTGGTGGCAGCCATTATGACGGGTGTCTGATTCTCCTCTTTATCATTTTGTCTTTGCCTTGCAACCGGATACAGTTTCTTTGTGCCACCTACTAAGTCACTTTCTAGAAGCTGGTAGAGTGCCTCGATGACTTGTTCTTTGCTATTACAACTCCTTTCTTAGCTTCTTTGTTAGCCAACCAGTATTTCTTCCTAGCCTGGTCCAACTTTTCTAACTCCCACGTTTTCCTGCACTCCTTCTTTCTTTTGGTGATTTCCTGGATTTCCACATTCCACCACCAGCTTTCCTAATGGCAACTGGTGTTTTATGCTGTGGGCTGACTGTTTCACTGTGGATGACTTTGCAATCACCACTTTTACATTGGTGCCTATCCCAGGTAACTCAGGCTGGGCAACTGGACACTTGCTGCAGGGCTTTATGGCAGGCACGCACTGGCAATTAGGGTCACATACATGCCTCCCACCATTAGAATAGGGTCCCCTGATGTAAGTCAGCCAGGTCTTCAACCCACATATTACTGGCAAACACCCATGGCCATTTGGCAACATTAGGTAGGCCATGGTGGTGCAGCGGTTAGCATTGTCGCCTCACAGCAAGAGGTTCTCCTGTTCGATTCTTGGCTGAAGAGCCTTCTGTGTGGAGTCTGCATGTCCTCCCTGCAGTAAAGTGACATTTAAAGACATGCAGGTAGGTGTGTGCATGAATGGGTGCGCCTTCTTTGAAGGTTGGGCATCGGGCTGGCACCTTGGCAATGTAAAAATCCACTGCCAATCATTAGCAGACCGGAGTTCCACTATGGCAACCCCTAACCGGGAAAAGACAAAAGACATTAGTTTAGTCAACATGACCACATTACCTAGAGCTATATTTTACACTGTTGAGTGGCTTGCCCTGCCACAGAATGTAGTCTGTGATCCATGTTATTCTATCTTGAGGGTACTGCACACCACAGTAGATGCCCAAAGCAGTTGTTCTATGTAGCTCTTCCTCTTATAGGGCACCATGTAGTGTATGTGCTGTTGCCCACAGCTCAATTCATTGGTGAGTTTGAGATGGAAATGCTCAGCCTGTTTTTCGGAGGTGGAAGGAACCCCACAGAGACACCGAGAGAACATGCACACTCCAAATGGGTATTGGCCAGACATCAGAATTGAACCTTGTACCTTGTGCCAGCTGGTTTGTTTTGCTTCAGTATATTATAATATTTTGTAGACATGATAGGTAGATACTACATTTTATATAGCACAGTGTCAGACAGAATAGCACTAATGTCACAGAAATAGCTGAGGAGAGCACAGTTCAGCCGTTGTCTTCTTGGTAAGAAGGACACAAAGTTGTACTCATTGTAATATTAGATACGTGCTTTTGAACCTGCTGATTTGCACAAAAAAGCTCTGGAAAATACATTTTTGTGTTTGGAGTTAAATCGCCTAACTGTTTTTGCCATTTTTAATTGTTTGCCTGCTTTCTTTTTTTTTACTGCTTTTTCTCTGTTAATCTGTTTGACCAAGTGTAGAGGCCATCTTGGCTAGAGTGGTAGTTACTCTAAGTGAGAGATGGACTAATTGCTACATGTCCCAGGTAGCTGTAAGCACTTTGGCTTTAAGTTTCACTTATTTTCCATTTATTTATTTTTCTTGTTTAGTGTTTAGTGCATGGAGCTATTCTGAGTGCATCATTGTAGTTTCACAGTGGTAGTATATGCAGGTAATTTTTAATTTTTTTATATTAATTTTTAACATTTGTTAACCAGGAAAGTCCAAACTGGAATGAAGCCAGTTTTCAGCAGAGGCCTGGGGAGAAATGCTCCAGATGCATGTCTTTGTAACATGGGAGGAAACCCACACGAATGCAGGGAGGACATGCAGACTCCACACAGAAGGCACCCCAGCCAAGAATCAAACCAGAGAACCTCTTGCTGTGAGGCGATAACACTACCACTGCACCACTGCATTGTCCTTCTTTTATATGCTGTTAGCATTAGTGTACCTTCCACTAAACCTTGCGAGTGATACATCCACTAATGCTCTTTGTAAACAGCTTGTACTTACTTTTGTAAGCTTCCTTTTACCAGCACTTGGCTGTACAGCTTGGCTACTAGTTTAGCTTACCTGCACACATAGATATGTGAAACTACAAGAGCCCAACAAATGCCTCCCTCTAAACATTCTCACGATACCATTTCATTTTCCTCACTGACTTTCAGTACGTTTGCCTTAGACAGTATGTCGAGACAGCTTCCCCCTTCTGTTACTGGTATAAGAACTGTCACATGCTCACTGAAAACAAACTCCTTTTCAGCCCACATGACTCTACCTGTGAGAGGTGCCATTACTTAACTACACTAGAGGCATCCCTCTCACAGTCACTTACACATTGTGAGCAAAACATTGCCTTACCCCCATCCACACCAGTGTGACATTCCCTGACTCTCAACACAAAACTGTCATACTCTGAAGTCATTAAAAAACTCTACACAAACCTTCTCGAACTCCCAGGTCAAGGTATCAACCAAAGGCCACAAACTTTGCTCCTGAATGCAAAACCTCATCAACAGATAAAAACCAGCATACAGCAAACTTTAACACAACTACAGAAAGAGGTCACTTGTCTGGCAAGCAGAAGCCCTTAAGGCATCCAGGCCAAAACAATACAGCTGGAAATATCCTGGTCATAGATGATTCCAGAGTCAGACATACAGATGAACCACCTTCCATGCTGATCAAAAAACAGGGTGAAAGCTGCCTCTCAGGTGCCAGAATCCACAATGTCACTAAGGTCCTCAAGTCTCTTCATCCCAAGTACCCATATGACCTGGTCATGGTGCTTGTGGGAGTGAATGACTTGAGACACACCCTCTTGGATCATATCAAGAGGGACATGATGGAGCTCCCTAAATAAGCATCAGAACTTGGTGTGAGATTACCTTGTGTAGTAGCTTATCATTTCCTATTATGGTGCCACAATACAATCAAAAGATAATGACTTTAACCATTGACTTAGCTACTGGTGTCATTCAAAGGGGGAGGGTCTAATATATATCAGCGTGGGAGGAAGTGATTGACAACCCTATATGACTTGGTTGGGATGACCTGCACCTCTTTCCTCATTGTTTCCATATATTGGCAATGATTTTCTCTTTCCCCTTAGAGCCTTTTTTAGGCCAAGGTCTGTCTCCTCTAATTACCTACATGGCCAGACAAAATCAAGACTTCAAAAAGGTAGCACTGCTCAATGCCAAAAGCCTTAACACAGGTTGCACTCCTTACATGCAATCCTACCTCTTGAAATACAAATATCTGTATAGTTACTGAACTATGTTTCCAGAAAAGTGAAAACACCCTTACAGTGCCGGGTTTCAGTGCCTACCACAGTTTCAGGCCCAATGCTGAAAATCATGTAGTTACTGCAGAGGGAGTGTTTGTCTTCCTAAGAAGTCAATTCACCTTTATACTCTTAAAGTATAAAGAATATGAATCATGCCAACTGTTTGGTAGTAGCCTGATTAAATTGTAACTGTTATTCCAAGTCTTTTGGTTTAAGCACTTGGGCTTCATACTAGTTGTTTTACATCAAGAAGGTTTGTGGTCTGCATACACTTATTTAAAGAGCTCCATCATGTCCCTCAATCAGAATATGATCCCTCATAAAATCATCCAAGCCTAGCTTCGAAAGAAAAATTGCCAAGGACTCCAAAGATAACCACAAGGCATTCTTTAGCTATGTCAAGAATCTAAGTGGCAATGCTCAGATCTGCTCGGGGTTAGTGCAGAATGGTACAAAATACACTGAATGGACCAATATCGCCAACATCCTGGCAGACAGGTTCAGTGCAAACTTCACCCCCCCTCTCACCCCCAAAAGGGCCCATAACCATACCAGAAGAATGTAGAGTTCCTGAAATCACAGCCACTCAGGTTAAAACAGTCCTCTCCAAAGACAAAAAACACAGCATCAATGGGACAGGACGGTGTCTCAGGCTGCGTCTTACATGAGCTGAAAGACGAACTAACCCCTCACCTAAACACACTGTTCAAACTCAGCCTCTCCACAGGCTACGTACCCATAGAGTGGGGCACAGCAACGGTTATTCCGCCACAACAGACCCTGGGGACTATCGCCCTATAAGCCTGACTAGCTTGGTCTGCAAGGCTATGGAGTGCATCATCATGGAACTCATTAACAGAGACATTGGGAACCTCCAAACACTGGACCCTACCCAGTTCAGCTTTGTTAAAGGCAGATCATGCCTCCTAAACCTTGTAGACTTCTTTGAGACAGTTACCAAGCCTATAGACGAGGGAAAGGTGGTACACACAGCCTACTTAGACCTCGCAAAAGCCTTTGACACCATTCCCCAGTCTGGTATTCTAGACAAGCTTACCAGCCTGAACATAAACCCCTATGTCACAAGATGGGTTGCCAACTGACTCATGGACAGAACCCACATGGTGAGAGTTGCAGGAACTAGGTCTGACTCTAAACCGGTTACAAGTGGCATTCCTCCAGGCCTCAGTCCTAGGACCCCTCCTGTTCGGCATATACTTCTCAGAGCTACAGGCAAGCACAGGAGGTCTATGGCTAACCAAGTTCTCAGATGACTGCAAACTAGGGGCTATAACTGACTCTCCGGCTGACACTGACATCCTCCAAAAGGGTCTCACTGAGATGGATACCTGGTGTCAAAATCATGGCCTCAAGCTAAATGCCAAAAAGTGCATAGTCATCCCCTTTGGAAAAAACAAAGTACCCACAAACTACCACATAGGTGGTAGTCCCCTAAATACGGACGATGTAATAAGGGATCTGAGGATCCAAGTAGATAGTAATCTTTCCTTTGATAATCACATTGCCAAAGTGGTTCGAAAATCCTTCTATGTGACCCATCTAATCACAAAAGGGTACGTATCCAGATCAAAAAGGTCATTGTGCCCCTCTACTAATCACTCATCAGACCCATCATAGAGTACAATGCCCCATTTAGGATGTACCTTACAAGACACTTGCAACAGCTGGAAAGATCTCAGAAGTACCTCACCAAGAGGATCACTGGCCTCAAACAGATGCCCTATGCAGCTCAACTGAAGAAACTCCAGCTGTACTCAGTTGCATACCACCTACTCAGAGGTGATCTCTGCCTGACATACAAGGCCATGTCCAACCCAGAATTGATGGACATGCTCCACCTAAAGAAAACCATATCCCCTCGAGCCACATGCTCTAGGGATCTAAACCTCACCACAACAATAAATAGGACATGCTGGAGGGATAGATTTCTGTCCCAGAGACTTCCCGTGCTTTGGAACAAGATTCCAATCTACAATTGGCAGAGCTCCTCACTAACACTCTTCAAGAGAAACCTTGACGAGTGGATGGGAAACAGAAAGTTTACCCCAGGGATCACTTCAGTGGCTCTGCTGGACAGAGGCACAGGGAACGAATCTAAGGGGGCTGCGAAAGCCAACACATTCTGGCCAAGCTTATAAATGCCTTTGGGCAGATAGCCTAGTATCTACCTATGAACCTATGAACCTAAGCAGGGCAATGACCTTGAATTCCTCCAGATCCTTCTCACAGTAAAGAAAATTCCACAGTACATTATGGCAAACTACCAAACTCCCTCCCTGTCCCAGCCCATGGCCTATATCTAAACAAACTAATATCCTGTCCTATCAAGCCCAATGTTATTCTCTTGGGTGATTTCAGGTGTCCGTTCACTAACTGGGAAACCTACACTGCTATGAACAATGATTCCTAGACCAGACAACACTATCATTCAATTCTCACTGCACCCTATTAATATGGATACAATTAAAAAATTGCTAAAAAACTGAAACCCACTGCACTAGCAGCAGATAAACTTCCAGCAGACTTTCTGAAAATAGCTGCAGAGGCTATAGCTTATCCTGTAACAATTCTTATTAACTGATCAATAACTATAAAAAACTGTTCTTGATATCTGGAAAATCTCCTGTGTTATCCCTCTCCACAATGGTGGCACCTCAAAAGAACTATCAAACTATCACACCATCGCTATCCTCTCACTTCTCTCCAAAATTCTGTAAAGATGTATACACTGGCAAATTATGAACCACCTCAACACTCACAACCTACTTACTAAAACACAACATGGATTCCGTCCCTTTCACAGTACCACCACTGCCCTCTTATTATTCACAGAAACTGTGAATAAACATAGAAACAATGGTAAGTTTGTATCAACTCTCTTTCTAGACCTCTCAAAGACATTTGATACAGTTTCACATGATAAACGTATCAATGTCCTTTCTACCCTAAACCTATCAGAGTCCACTATTTCTTGGTTCCAAAGCTATCTCTCAGGACGCCAACAGGCAGTTCAAGGGCACAAATGGCACACTGACATTTCCCCATTGCTCTCAGTAACACTAGGTGTGCTCCAAGGCTCCATCCTTGGGATACTACTTTCTCTATCTTTACTAATAACCTCCATATCTCTAAACCCCATGCTGCAGTCATACAATGTGCAGATGATTCTATGCTTCTGTGTAACACCTCTTCCGTCCAAGAATTACACACACTCACACAAGCATCCTTCATATCGGTTGAATCTTGGTTATCTGAACACCAGCTAATTCTAAACCCCAATAAAACAAAATTACTACTCCTTAACCTTTCTAAATATAAGCCTCCTTCTTCTCCCTTCAACATAGTATCCAAAAATAATACCATTATCTCGTCTGTTAATCACACCAAACTTCTAGGAATAGAGATCGACTGTAACCTGATATTTGATATCCACATTGCCCACACCATAAAAAGTCCACAATAAACACAGGGCATATATAGGAACAAACCCTTTCTGACAAAAGCAACCAAAGAATCTTTAGTTAGGACTTACTTACTCTTCACACCCACATACACCTTCCCTAGTCTCACTAAGAAAAACAGATAGCATTAAATTAGAAGCATGCTGCAACAAAACTGCCAGGTTTGCCACCATTTCACCTGAGAGGTCACATCATTGCATAGCTCTAAAACAACTGCAGTGGCTTAAATACCCCCATCTCCTACTGCATAACCAACTAACCCTATCCCATAAGATTCTACATAATCCAGAAAAGACTCCAGCCCTAAATAATCTACTCAAGCCATATACTCCAATAACAAACAACTATTAGAAATCTCAAAGGCCTCTAACTCTGCAGGAGAATCCATATACTTCTCCTATATAGTCAGAGTATGGAATTCCCTATCCACCAGCCTAACAAATAAAACCTCTATAACTGAGTTTAAAAATGCCCTAAAAGCCCACCTCACTAATAAATGTCTGTGCCCCTGCTCCATACCAGGGGAACAAGTGACTTAATGATCCAATACCGTATTATGCTCACCTAGTCCTTTCTGCAGTGTCAACCAAAGATGATAGTGTATACTACATCTATTTGTAATCCTTCTATATTGTTGACGCCTCCTCATGATTTTTAATGTAAGATTTCTGATATAAAGACCCACACACCTTTAGCTTCACAAACTGTTTGTCACTGCATTTGTCTAAATTGGGGGGATCAGGTATAATCCAGTGACTCAAAACAATCTTTTCTCTAGAGAAATAAATGTACATTTTATTTCTCATCTAGTGAGAATTGAGTATGCATGTATTCCTGACAGTACCTTCAACTGTAAAGTGATGAAAATTCATATAATCCCCTCATTGAAAACCAGGTATAATGCTGAATTTCAGATTGTGACAATATAATTATGATTTAGTCATATGCATTTGACAAAATAAGAGAAAGAAAATATGCAGATTTGATGGGTAATGAATCTAAAGGCATCTGCAATAATGATCTGAAATTTTAATAAAACTCAAAGCCAAGCACGGATATTGTGTTCACTGTATTGATAAAACAGTCACTAGTTTCGTTAGATTCCACCCACTGTTTTACATTCAAATATGCCCATTCTGCTAGAGCTCTCCTTCTTTGACTGTGAAGAGATAACATAAAATGGCCAGACATAAAAGGTTTTAATAATGATTAAGCCACACACATCCAACCCCATGTACATAAGCAAAGAAACACATAAAATGACACTGCTTATGCCAAGGTAAATCAATGACTGTCTATGATTAAACAACAGCAGGAGTTACTTTCATCAACAGGCTGCCTCTGTACCCACCAATTATAGCCATTTTATTGACTGCACATACATCAGATACCTGATTTGTGATGAAAGTAAAAGAAAGTTGTCATAACAATGTATTCTAATGTGTTTCACTCAAAAAATAGCTCTCTGACACCAGATCAATAACTCTTTACTTGTGATCAAATGACAGTAGAAGTCAGTCACTTTCATATGCAGTCTGCATATGTATCTATCAAATTATTGACTGTTTATTGCCTGTGTGCACTCTAGATGTCTGATTGTAATAAAAAAGTCTCAGTAATGCAGTTCATCTTTCAGTTAGCAGAGGCATACACTGCAACTACCCAGACAGATATACAGAACCCCCAAAATGCATGCATGCATGCACACACACACAGACACACACACACACACACACACACACACACACACACACACACACACACACACACACACACTCGCACACACAACCAAGCCAATCCCACATTTAACTGAGATCAAACTACATCAGGGGTCAGTCACTTTCAGACATAGACTTCCTCCAACCCGACCACAAATAAACAGATTGTGACTATACACAATGTTACGATAAAGGTTCTGCTATACTGTGCATAACTGCACATGTAACTGTCATCATCATCTGATGCCATATCGGAACAATGTCCAGTTAAAGCTGTAGTGCAAGCACTTAGACTTTGATAAACAAACCTTTCAGGATGACTATCAGAGGAATCTCAGAAATGTAGGCAAAACATACCAATGATATTGTAAGCATATAGTAGTCACAGTAAAGCCAGAAAAAAATAGCTAAAAATGGATAGAATAAGAACAGATCAACCTATGGGAGAAACTGAACCAAGAGTGAAAATATAGGTGCATACATACATACATACATACATACTTGTATTTCCAGCAGTTATGCCATTCTAGCCTGTCAACACACCAAAACAGTTATTCCCATAGTATGTGTACAGGCTGTTCTTAAAATATCTAAACTAGTACTTCATTTAATGTAATGTGGTAATTTATTCCATGCATCAGGTACTCTCTCAGAGAACCAATTAGCACACCTCTCATTTCTATATAATCTTCTAAAAAGGTTGTCTGGTTATTCTCTACTACTTTTTGCTAACCCCAAACATTCCCACAGGATCAGCTTTCAGGGGTACGTTGTTAATCTGATAGTTTAAAGGTGGTCATGCTTGCTGAACGATACTA
This sequence comes from Protopterus annectens, assembly GCF_019279795.1. Taxonomy (NCBI): domain Eukaryota; kingdom Metazoa; phylum Chordata; order Ceratodontiformes; family Protopteridae; genus Protopterus; species Protopterus annectens. The sequence continues at coordinate 289,359,833 of NC_056729.1, forward strand.
TTATTCATTTCTTGACATTTAGGTTTTGTCTATGGTTTGACACCAGCTATTTATTTGGGTAAAGGTCCTCTTGAAGGATATAAGTATCCTTTGGGGAATTTATGATGGCACCTAGTTTACAGTCATCTGATAACTCAGTCACCCATGCACCCTTAAAATTTGCCTTGATCTCTGAGAAGTAAATTCCAAAAGAAACAATTTCCCCATGAATTGAACCCTAACAAAAGCTAGTGACAGGTCCTTTGGAGCTGCCCACCATTATTTCCTGAGTTTTATTTGTGTGACAATTTGCTATCCAATGAGTTACATAAGGGTTTAGATTTAACTGGGAGAGTTTATCTAAGATGGTTGAATAAGAGATGGTGTTGAACATCTTTTCAAGGGACCTAGATATGCAGAGTGTACTGAGCCTCCCTTATCAATTGCTTCAGTAACCTTGTCAAAGAAGTTGATCAGGTTAAGGTGGCAGAATATCTCTCTTTAATGAATCTGAACTGGCTTAGGTTGAGAGTTTGTCAGATGCCTATGGCGTTATTTATTAATTCCATAATGATTATTTCCATAGCTTTGCAGATGAGGATCATCAGAACTGTGGGTCTATAATTACCAAGGTCAGTTGATGCCCCACCTTTGTGTGAGGGGATGACTGTTGATGCCTTCCATTCAATTCACAGAAAGCCTGCTTGGTGGCTGATATTGAATAATCTCTGTAGGGGGTATGACAAGTCCAGTATGTTATCCAGCTTCATGAAAGTTGGGTATTTGACCTTGGATGGTGCCTTGAGGACCTGCTCTTGGGAGATTTGAGGAGGAGGTGTAGATGTGGATATGTGATCTGGAACTATAGGAGGGAAGAGTGGACATTTTTTTAGACTGAGCTAAACTTGTCAAAATAGAAGATTGGTTTTCCCCTCTGGATCTGAGTATGTCATATCATTGTTTCTGAAGTTTCTAAACTGGTTAAAGAAAGCTTTGTGGTTATCCTTTGCCTTGGTGGCTATTTTTACTTCATATCTGGCTTTGCTTGATTTAATCAGGGTTCAGAGTTCTCCATTAAGTTTAGCAAAACCTTTTTTAGCATCTTGAGAGTTGTTTATTTTTGCATGCAATGAGTTTTTTTGCATTGCATTTACTTATAAGAGGGACAATTGCACCTGTACAGCTGTTTGCATGTTTATAGAATTTGGCAGTAAAATATTACAGATAAGCAGTGGGGGTCATCAGGTTGAAAGGCTATTTTGAATTTAGTCAAAACATCACTCAATTTAGCAGTTTAGCCATCACATAATTTCTGAATGCTAAGGTATTAGAGAATGCTTCTGTCTTCAGTCTAATGCTGAACATGACAAATTTGTGGTCCGATTTGACCAAAGAGGTAGTAACAAATATTTTGCCCCTTTTTGGGGTGCAGACTAGCTGGTTCGTAGAGGTTTCATTAATGAAATCCAACAATTTCTGAGCATGCATGTTTGAGGTTTTATAAGTCTCCTAATTAGTAGAGGAGTAGTTGAAGTCTCCAAGAGGAATGGTCTTTGGCTTAATGCATAGGGACTCAATACTGGTTATATAGGAGCTTGGGCTGAGGGGGACATACAGGAGGTCGTTAGGTAGCTATGATATGATAAGGTTTTGTTAACAGAAAGTTAGATGTGGAGGAGTGCCACGTTATCTTGTCTAATGAATCTGGAGGT